>NW_020271135.1:269864-385486 GCF_002803265.2 Melanaphis sacchari | reverse complement strand
TTATTATTATTATTATTATTATTATTATTATTATTATTATTATTATTTATTATTATTTTGTGCATGCGTCTTTTTTTCATATTGTAAAGCTTTAGGATCAGCTGTCCAGTTTGCGTTCCATAAAACATTTATACATTATTTTGTAAGTAATTTGTTAGACATTGCTTGTTCCCCACGATAAAATCAAAATCTGGATTAAAACTGAAAAGCCACTCCCAATATTCAGTTTATTCTTGTATTTATTAAAAAAAAAAAAGAAAATTAAGTAGAAAAAGCTCATTCTCACATAGATAGATTGTTGAAAACCTATCAAGTTTGTTATAACAATTTTAGCGCAACTCACACACGCTTCACATCGTGCACTGTAAAATACGATAAAAATGACAAACAGATAGGTACCTATTAATAATAAATGAACTGCATTTAAAGTTCCATAGCGTTATTGTGTAAAAAAATATATAACAATATTATTTTAAATATATACGTTAATAATGTTTATATAATTATATGGTTTACGGCCCAGTATCACGCTGCTCGCAGCCCATGGGTTGGGAACCGCTGTTATAGAGTATATTATCTATTATTATATTAAAATACATACCCATATTATACATGTATGATATAGTATAGAATTAAAATTAGTTCTAGAATTAGAAAAGTGTTGAATTTAAATAATAGTAACCAAAGGAAGGTTTATCATAAGTATCATTTTTTACGTAACGTAATTACTTTTCTTTTCAATAACAATTTTTTTTCTACAAGGTATATTACACAAACACAAAAACTGCGATGTATGCATTTAAATATGTTAGTTATGTTAATTTATAATTATATATTTTAGAATATTAACGATTTAAAATTACATTTATTGTCATGCCAAGACGTTTAATTTAAGATTTATATATAATATTCTAGTTCTGTCACTTCATATTATAATTCAAGGAGTAAAAACGGGTAACCCAATCCACTTACACAGTATCTTACTCGACACCACTTGCAAATTGAACCCGATTTCAAAAACGAAATCCATAAAAAATTGCACCCGGTTTTGAACGCAAAATTCACAAACAAATCGCACCCGATTTTGAATACAAAAACTGTTACCCCTTAACATTTTTACCCAGTTTTTATCACAAAATCCGATAAGCACCCAATACATTTTTAACTATTTTTATTACCTGAACTTATAATACGATGTGACTAATAATTCCTCAGCACTTGCAGCCTCACTTATTTCTTTAGAAGCTAAAACACGCATTTAAATTCAACACTAGTAAGTTGGAAATGAGCGAACGCCATACGACAAAAATAAAATAATTTAAATAATACATTTAAATCAATAAACGATTTATTAAATGTATAATTCTATATTTATTTGCTTAATGCTTATATTACCTAAATAATATTATGCATTACTTTTATTGATGTATAAGACATATTTTAGTGGCGTATTTAGGATTTTGTCAAGGGGGAGGGGGGTGTACACTTACCATCACTATCATTTCTCAAAAATGTTGTGGATTTATATATTTACTATCAGCAATTACCTAAAATATATAAAACTGCATTTTTTAACGTATTAATTGATTTATTTTTTTTTACATATTAATATTATACATTATGACTACCTATTAATACAAAATCTAATTTTCTGTTTTTCGAACAAAGTTCATTAGTAACCTCGTCTGATGAAATCTCAATATTTATAGTGCTAATCCATTAGGTATACTTTAATAATAAAATTAACGTATCAATAGATATAAAATAAGTATATGTACCTATATACAGTGGCAGATTGTACCATTGGGAGGCCGTAACCCAACCTATCATCACATAATTTATTTTATACTTGAAATTGTTCATTTTATTTATAAAAATATTTAACAAATATTTTTAATCTCTTATGTCGAAAATAATAATTTTAATTCACTCCATTTCCACTAACATTTTAAAATATATGGTGTATTGGGCAGTGAAAACGAAATCTCCCGGGCCGGTTTTTTTCCACCGGGAGGCTCGAACTCAACCTAATCATCATAAACCATCTAGGACTAATAGACGTGACTATTGGACGCGAAGTTATTTAGACGCAGTCATTTGAGCGCGAGTACATATTTTAGACGTGAGGATAAAATGATAATTAACATTATAGTATTATACATTAAACATTAACAAGTACAAAAATTAAAAAAATATATTTATGTTGATAAGAGGATTTTGAAAATATTTCAATAGAAGTCTAAACAACTTTGTATTAAATGGCCGCGTCCATTTGTACTTGTTCACATCATATAATTGATTTTATACTTGAAATTGTTCTTTTTTATTAATACAAATATTTGACAAATGTTTTTAAAACTATTTTGACGGTTCTGATTAGCTCTATATATCTGATTAGAAGTGATCCATTTTATTTTAATTTCAATTCTTATATTATCTGGAGTCATCTAGAATATAAATCAATTAAAATAAATATCACCTATTTTATTATAAATTTAATTGTTTTAAAATAATAATTTAGTCAATATAAAATACAAATTAAACATTAAATAATAGGATTAACTATATGTTAAAATTGTGTTAAGCTTGAAATTAAAAAAGCTGGAATTTAATAAGTAGTCATAATAACATAACATAACGTTATTATAATGGTTAAATTTTATTTATTTCATAAATAAATAATTAATATTTAATTGATTACAGGTAGGTACCTAATATTTGTTCTGATTGCAGTATAGACGATACAATTGGTTTAAATCGCTTGTCTCAGATTTTAACGTTGTTATTAACGATTTAATTTCTTTTTCTTCGAGCACCTATACATAATGAAATACAGTAGAAACTCTTTTAACTGTCAGTGTCAGGAACGGGACAATATTGGTTAAAAGAAATTTTTCAATAAACGTATATATTTTACAATGAGATTCGCAGACAAAAATAATACGTAATAAATAATAAATACCAATAAGTACTAATAATATATAATAAGTGTGTAATTTTTTTGAAGTAAGAGCTTTTTGAGCGGATATGTACCTATCGTATTTACGAACTAAGACCTGCGTTGCATTTGTCTCCTTTTGTACTTCAAACCAATCAATGCATTTTTAAAACATTACTTCTACTTCTGATGGCTATTTGGCGGTTTTAAGACCGTTGTTCGGCGGTGACCGTTGACGGATAACAGAGTGATAGTTAAACGAGTTCCTACTGTAGCAGATATATATTTATTTGAAAAAAATAAATATTACTTACGTACCTCATTGACATGATTTTTCCATTTGAGAAATAAGTGAATAACGTATTCTTTTGTTTTAAAGATTTATTATTCATAATTAATCTTTCTATAAAACGGGTAATACCATAAATATACAAATAAATTTACATGTAAAACGAAAACAGTAAAAAAAAAGGATCAAGAGAGGATCTACCTCCCTCCTCGATAATACGCCACTGCACATTTTATACACGAAAAAATGCAGTTACTAATCTGATTATATATATCAATTATCATGGTCGATCGACGTTCGCACGTTTTCACTTACGATGTGGATTAGGCCTACTGGGGACACCACAATAAAAAAAACGCGCCTCGTGTAATACCTCAGAAACAAAGTGGACGATATAATTTTATGTCGTTTAACAATAAAAGGTGGTGAGGAAAATTACACAAAACTGTCATCTTATAGTATCTTAATAATTAAATGTGTATTAAACAATTTTTTATATCAACTATTAAGATACCAGAAACATTGAAGTTTTCTAAAGTAAATATAATAGTTTCAAAACAAATGTATTCTTTAACTTGTTATAAAAAAACTTCAAGTAGTTAATATTAGTCCTTATTTTAATATCAAAGCCTCAAACGAAAGTGGTTTAATTTAATATTTTTAGAACTATATGGTATGCATTTTGTAATTATTACATTGATGATTTAATAAATTTATTAATTATTGTGTATTATTATTAATGTATGGTATTATTTATTTTTATTTTTGATTCACGTAAATTTTGAACGTCATATTTTATTCGTTTACCGAATCATTGGTTACGTAGGTTTTTGGTTCAAAATACTCAAATAAAAATATTTGCACGCGATTGTATACACTTGCGTTTTACTAAACATGAGCTACAATTTCTTTAAAACAATCTTCTATTTAAAATTATCAGTAATCTGCATGACCTCTGCGGTAGCTGGTACTTGGTAGTTGGTAGATAAGCTAGTTCTAATATCAAAACCATGCGAATATGAATATTTTCATTTAAAAAAATAATGACATTAAATTTAATTCATTATTCATTACCCAACACCAGTAGTTCTCAATCTTTTTAGTACCACGATCCAAATTTCCCCCAAAAATCTTTTACAACCCACATGGGCCACATGGTTTCACTTTTCAAAAAGCAATTAAATAAAATTAAAAAAAATTGTCAAGTTTTAAATTTATAAAATATATATAATAATAATATAATATTAATTTAACATACATTTCTTGGAATCTGTATAATTCAAAAAATTATTTACGACCCACCAAAAATTGACTGACGACCCACCAGTGGGTCGCGATCCACAGTTTGAGAAACGCTGCCCTACACAACAAATTATTTAAATATTTATACTATTGGTCTTAAATAGATCTTATCGTGTTAAATTATTTTTTCAATAAAAATATCTTACAGTTGACTGGATAATGTAATGATGTTTATATAGGTTTTACTTATAACTTATAAATTATAACATTATTTTAAAGTTTAATTAAATTTTTTAATTGACATTTGTCAAATTTGAACTAAGCAATTTATTATTGAGTATATGTATATGAATAAGAATTCTGAGCGGAAACAACCTGTCATCAAGTTACATTACTAATTACTAGGTATACCTAGTTCATGATATCATATCCTTACGTTTATAGATATTGTTACTGAAGTAATTTATTTTACTATTATTATCATGGTAGCCGGTAGGCTAATTTAATAACAATATTCACGAATTCGCGTGAATTTAACTACACGTGAAATAGACCTCTAAAGTTTATAAATAAAATTATAAATAATTATTATATTATTGTTGTTATACACATTATTGTCACAATCTTCTTAAAATTTTACTTTAACGTTTGATAGATAATAATAGCTTGCATGTATTACATGCAAAATACAATAACTTACAGAATATACATAATATTATGTTCCTTTACACTTACACCAAATCTTACATACTCGACAGTCAAAGCGCGAGACAATACATTATAATTAGGTATGTAATTATAACATATAACTTATATAATTATCTATTTTATTAAGTTAATTTCCTTACAATTATTTAAATAGTTAAACTTTTTTTTAACAAACAACCGGCTTATAGGACTATTTATTGTTTATTGTAATAGCTGTAAGTCCATTGAAAAACTATAAGAAAATCATTAATCAATATTTGGGAACACAAGTAGGTATCAACTCGGATAAAATAATGTAAAAGCAGAGTTGCCTCGGCTATCGGTTTCCAGTTTAAAAAAAAAAAAAATCATATTGGTCATAATTTAACAATTTAAATTAACATTAACATTTGAAAATTAATAACTTAAAACTTAACAGGAATAAATGATGGCACAATTAAGAGGCATTTTTAATAAACATTACCATTTTTAGAGGGGAGTTATATAGATAATTTGTAACGGAAAACAGAACATAAAAGAAAGTGATGGATCTAAAAGAGAACTATTTCTTAGAAACATTAAAACAGGTTAGGTCCTAGTTTTAGAGATTAGTACAAGTTCACTTGATTGCTTTAAACAACACCAAGGCTGGTGCTGCGGGTGGGTACCTATCCATCTTCCCACGTACAGCTATTCATGATTATCAGTCGGACTGGGAAATAATGTAAGGAGATAATATCATTTTTCCTATCTGCACATTAGGACAATAGATCTATCTTTAACAAATTTACTCTTCGCACAAATAACTATAAAATATAGATAAATAAATATTTTGTTATAATACAATGTATTTTAGTTTAGTTATGTTTAAAAATTAAATATTAATGTATATAATAAACAAATTTGTTGTCTTATTTTATGATTTTGCAGTAAAAAATAATACTTGTTTTGTTTCATAATAATATTAAAGAGATAATTTATTGTTAAATATAGCTAAAATGATTCTATATCAAATTTAAATTTATATAAAAAAAATATGTGTCAATTCAATTAATGTAAATTACGATAAAATCAGTAAGATTTTTTTTATTTAGAGGGCGTCATAACTAAACAACATCTTGATAACTGATGCATAAGTGCATAATATACCATTCATACCAATACTTAACTTCAACGATTACAGTTTTTGTTGTTATCTTTAATATTAAAATGAATTTATCTAATATCTAACTTAAAGATAAGAACATTATCTGTGTTCTCTCGCTGGAT
Source organism: Melanaphis sacchari (assembly GCF_002803265.2). Classification (NCBI taxonomy): domain Eukaryota; kingdom Metazoa; phylum Arthropoda; class Insecta; order Hemiptera; family Aphididae; genus Melanaphis; species Melanaphis sacchari. Next base: position 379,061 of record NW_020271135.1, on the reverse strand, counting down.
TTTTACAATGTTTTTATTTTTAAGCTAGTTATATGGGTATAATTACATTTTAATATATTAGCTGCTAATAATTAGCTTAAATATAAAAATATTTTAAAAAGCCAATGATAGAACGGTGAAACACGATTGCGCCCAACAAATAAGCACGATTACGCCGTTTTACCATTTTACCCACAAAAAAATGCAACACGATTGCGCTCCGTGAAATATAGGTATACACTATTTAAAAATACAGTCAAAATAATAAACTCAAAGTTTAACTTAAAAGTTCGAGTTAATCAAATTCGACTGTATTAATACATATCATAAATTTTACAATTATCTTTCCTAATTTTAAAAGGTTAAAAATTGTTTATGACCTTGAAAACATTAAAAAATGCATGTAAATATGCCCAATAAATATCAAAATATGCCATTGAACAAATTAAATATGTAATATAAAATACAAATATACAAAAATATGAGATTTTTAAAATTTTAATGAATCATTAAAACAAATTTTCATAGTTGAGCAGTACTGGAACATTCAACTAAGATAATTATAGCAAAGATAAGTAAGTAATAATGATAAGTTAATAATATAAACCAAGGTTAATATGCGCGTATAAAACGTTTTATACGTTACTACGATACCTACTTTAATTTTTCGTCTATATAATATATTATAGTCTTTCCTAATTTTACAGGCTTAGAACTGACAACAAAATTAAATTATTGGCTTTGATAAAAATTGTTTCTTATTGATACATTAGTATTTAGTATACACTATTAAATAGTAATACATTTAGGTACCTACATGTAAAAATAAATAAATTTATACATTTTTACATGTAAAAATACTCAATAAAACAGTCGAATTTGATTAACTCGAACTTTTAACTTAAACTTTGAGTTTATCATTTTTACTGTATTTTTAAATAGTGTATACATATATTTCACGGAGCGCAATCGTGTTGCATTTTTTATGGGTAAAATGGTAAAACGGGCGTAATCGTCCTTATTTGTTGGGCGCAATCGTGTTACAGCCCGTGAGAACACCTATAGTGCTGGATCAGATTAGCGGTTTATCGGAGACCGATAAAAACGGCGCTACCAAACCGCAACAGCGCACGGATATTTCAGACCGATTTCGGACGGTTCGGAGAAACAGCTAGTCTAGACGCGAAAACGCGGTTTATATGTTAATTATAGATGTCCGGTCGTTTACCGATCGGTTGCGTAATATCGGCAACCGAAAAAACGCTAGTCTGATCCGGCACATAATGTTCTTAACTTAAAAGTTTAATAGGTTTAATAAGACAATTCACTCTAGTATTAGTAATATTTAAGCCTTAAGGTACCTAACAATTCAAAACTGGAACTGCTGAGCCTAACGATCGGTACGTTATGTGTTAGTAAGACAGCAACAACGCATGTGAGTATGATATCTTCTAAAGATTAAATAAATAATTTATTTAGCATATCATAGAATTTTTGTATACATTTTATATAACTATTAACTGTTGATTGTTTTTGTTACTGCAACAAATCTAAAACGTAGTTTCTAGTTTCTACAAGATATTTTATACATTAATTTGTTTTTAAAAATGTATTTTGTTATAACTTATAATCGAACACTATAATATGTATATTATATAGGACTAGTAATGGTTAAACAGAGCTGTCCTAATCATTGATTCAACACAAAAATAGCAAAGGAGTAAGGAGCATGTCAAATTTGTTAAGCACACATTTCACACACTATACCTAGGCAATGAAAATGATCCACCATGTTCTAAAATTATTAAAGGATAGCAATGGGTAATATTCACATAATAATAACGTAATTACTCAATGTACCATATATTCTGTAATTTACAGTATATAATTTATCATAATAGAGTATAAAAATCAAAAACAATAATAATATTAATTATTATTGTTTTCCACTTTCAAACTTAAATGTTAAGTATTACAAATTTACAAATAAATCATATTACATAACAATTAATAATTATGCATATTGTTGACATAAAACGTGTACAAGTTTAATATAAACATATTGTATAAAAACATAAAACGCTATAGTATATAAATGTACATAATGTAAATTCCAGCATATGTATGCAAAGTTAGCTATTATAAACAGATGCAATCAGATGAATTCAATGGTTTTATAATACAATTAATTGACACAATACAACAATACATAATATCATGTATGTGTGTTTCTTTTATTACTATTTTTTTTTTCAATAGTATTAATTGGAATTTTTGAATAAAAAAAAAAAAAAATCCTTCAATGTGGGAATACAATAAGATATATAATTTAATACAAATAACTTTAGACTGGGAGTTAAAAAATGTTTTATTCAACAATAACATAAAATGCCAAGATCAAATATTGTTCTTGAACCTTAAATGTTAGAATATAGTTTGCTTCTTTCAACGATCAAAAATTGAAGAAAGCTGAAAAAAAACACGATGGACACTGATAATTACTAAATGAGATTTAAAAATAATAACATAGTTTGTTGGATAGTTATCATAAATGAAAATAATTCTCCTCTATTATAGATGCATTAAAATTGAAAATAATAACATTGACGTCGCAATCTATTTATTATTATTATTATTATTATTTTTTTTTTTTGTAGCATATCCATCAGTCTTTATGATAAAAATCATATGAATTCTAAATCTATTTGACTAGATGTATAAAATTAAAAACAACTAAACCTATTTTAATCTAACATGTTTTACTTAAGTTACTATAGCATGAATAAGACATTCTAAATAATAACACTTCAAATAGCTTTGGGGGATTGTTTAGTACCTGAACAAGTTTTGAACAATACTTTGAACGGACAATAGAATACTTAATGAATAATGAACTGTTGTACATAATTTAAATAAAACAAAAATAGATAAAATATTTACTTCATAAATACATTATTATGCTATTAAATAACTTAAACAACTATTAGTAATATAGAATGCAAAAGAAAAAAATTAATTGATATGTCTACTAGTTTATATACATGAATATAAACTAAATTAAGGACTCATAAATGAAAAGTCATAAGTAAAATTAAATAATCACAATAACGGTGTCATAATCATAATTGTTTCGTTTGCATATTATCCAATTTTCATACATTCAAAACACACTATAAATATTTAAACAGCCGAACAGTAAAAGTACATAATATTGTATTATTATAATCACAATAATATTATTGAGTAACTAAAAAAATACATTAGTTCTTTTAAGTAAATTGGAAGGGAAAAATATGCAGTGTACATGTATATTGTAGTGATCAAAAAACAAATTTCCCACCCTGTTTAAGTTAAGTTTACTCTTGAAATAATGATAAATTAAAGAAAAAAATACACAAAAATTATAAATATACATTGACATACATACAAATATAAAATATTGGATTCGTATAACTTTTGATAGAAACTTTAAATAAAAAATACTCTTATGATTAAAAAAAAAATCTTATCGACCTAATGCCTGCATAAATTGTCAACTTTTATATTATTATGCAGTACAGTAGACACCTTATTCGAAAAGATACAATAGAGAAGTAAAAAAGTCTTAACAGTCTTCTAAGTCACTGGGAGCGTCGATGGCTGTATGCAGCGTAACAGCAACACCTCTGTTAACACTGACCGCTGGATAGAAGACACCATACAAACCATTGAAAGCCACTGGGCCCTAATCCAAAACAAACAAACACAAACAATTATTATTGTAATGAATAAGATATTAATGTGCAGGGTCTAAGAGTGAAAAATCAAGCAAATTTTCCACATCAATTCTTACTTGTGGTTCATCATTCACAAAAAAAGACAATTGGTGTTTGTTCAGATCTAAGAGTACACCAACTGTGGATCCCACCTGGATGCCACCTTCACACCTCTGCTCATGACTACGACAGTGCATAAACCAAGACCTCTGTTTGTCGATGTACATGCTCCAACCAAATTCGTCTTTGCCTAAAATAAAATTGAATTGAAATTCCAATAACAACAGACAACTCTGGCCCTAAACTATTAGAGTAAACGAATACACATGTTCTATAAGTGAAAATTGGTAAGGGAAACTTAAGTAGTCCTAAAGCAATAGGCTTATCCCATATCCCATCATATATATATATAAACATATACATTGTACATGCATGATTGGTTATCTATCCTTTTAATTAAAAATTTATTAAAAAACCTTCAACAATAAAAAAAAAATTCCAAAAATAAATATATGAGTATATTAATTTACAAAATTAAATTTTGTACTTGAACCCTTTAAATGTATTGTAATCATTTGGTATGTTGTACTACATCTAAATTCAATTCAGATACACAATATTTTTACAAGTCCCATACTGTTGGTCCAGCTAAACTAATTATCTGATTATTGCCAAGGGCCCTTAGACATTTTTCAAAATTAAGGGTCCAGTCAAATGGAAAGATATAGGTTTATTATAAGCATTTAAAAGTAACGAGTGGGACAGACATTTAAATTTATTTTGAACTAACATAGTTGTTTAACATAAGTACAATACGGTCTTAAACTTCTGTGCACACAAGTATGAATTAGTATTTTCAAAATTAAACATTTTCTAAAAAAGCTTAAATTTTTAATAATTTAGTAATATCTTTGGATCTTTTGTTTTGTCAGTTTTGTCTTCAACAAGACATCACATACAACTTATAAACAAAGATGAAATTATTGAAATGTTAAAATTGTTCTGCATTAAATTAAAAACCTGCTAATTTAATAATTTCTTTAATTCATGTTTTTTTTAGTTTTTGTATACATAAATTGTAAAATTTTTTTTTTTTTTAGTAATTATAACTACAAACTTTTTTCGAATACCTAATAAATAATTAGATATTCATAAAAACACAAAATTGTATTTTTCATAATTTAATTACACATATTATTATGAGTACAGTATAAAATATTAATGATACAATATATAGAATGACATGTATAAAATGAGCAATAAATGTCAATTAATGTGCGTAGCGCGATCAGATTTAAATAGTTTAGCAAAGATTGTACTAAATTGTATGCCCGTTGTTCAAACACAATTTATAATTTTTAGCTACCTAGCATTTCCTCTTTGGACACGTCAAGTCTAGCCACGCCGAAACTTGGATCGGTATCGGCGTCATATCGGTCAATTGTAAATTCCCAGTAATGGACGCCTCTGGAGAACCCGACGCTTCCCAAGGCCACGCGGTGCTCGAATCCTTCGCAAGTCACCGTCATGTTGTCAGGTGTAAAGCACAGCTCGGGTGAGCTCAAGCACGGGTCAAACGTGAACCAAGCCACTGAAAAAAAAAATGAAACGGTCATTAATCATTATATAAACGCAGTAGTGTAGGTAGGTACCTATTGTATTAAGAATTTTCACAAACAATACTAAACGCCAATAAAGTATTGTTATTAACTGCATCCATAACAAGAGGTGTAAGATAGAGATTTTACAATATTTCGCAGATCTTTTTGAACTTATAATATTTTTATATTAAAATCGAACAATAGATTAATAATTTAAAACTGCCGAACAATCAAAAACATTTTAAAATATTTTTCTAAGTAAAGTCATTTATAAAATGAATATAATTTAATTAATTTTTTTTTAAATATTAGTTGTTTCGATTCCTTTTGTACTTAATACAATAATACCGTCTATGAAAAAGTATGGGAGATTGCATAATAATTTCGTTTTTGTTCGTCAGTAAAATTTAGAAAAAGTTTCACAGCGTTTTCAAGTCTTAATAGAATGTCCCCGCGAGTGAGGGTATATTAATCATGTTTTAATTACGATTGTTCCTTGGTCTCTAAACTTCCAAAGTTTTACGAAATTAAATTAAAAATCTAACGCAGATAATACAAGCTGAGATATTGTTTTTGAAACTTTCATCAATAAATTTTAAGAAAATCTCAAAAAAATATTGAAAAATAATAAAATACTTATTAAAATTATTTTATAAGCACTCTTCAGTGATGAAAATTTATGAAATGTACTAAATAGTAAGATAATTGGTATCGCATTCTTTCACTATATCCATATCATATTTAAAAATCTAACTTAACTATTGTATGTTATTAACCCTCTCAATATTAAATGTAAACATAAACGATAATTAAAAGATTTTTGCTATGAAATTGTATCAGGAAAATTTACTACCAATATCACTAATAAATACATATTCTATACACGTATAATTCAATAAACTTAGTATTAAACTGAGCACCGTTCAAGATCGTTTTTTTAGTGCGATGCTTCAACGTCACTTTAAAATTTAAACACAACCTATCTTATTTTGCTGTGCAAGGCACAGAGGCCTACTTCCGAATAGTACTTTTTTATTTTTTCAAGAATTATAAAAAAAAAAAAAATCCTGTCTAGAGACGCAATTCCTTTTAATCCAAGTTGTATATAATATATATATTAATATATTCTTGACAGTAGATTGATTGTATTGCTTATATAATATATACTATAAAGGTTTATATATATTACCTTCAGAAGTTTGCAATCCTATTACTTCGCTGTACTCGCCTTCGCCCGCGCTGTTGAACGCTTTTACTCGGGCGTTGTACGTGCAATTGAAGTGTAACCCGTCAACGGTGCAGATGGTTTCCGTGCCGCAATATACCTCCTATAAACGCAAAAACAAATATATGGTTGAATTAATTCATCAACACAGAGTATTACAAAAGGAGGCTTTCAGACGAATGATAATTTGATTTTAATTGAAAAAATACACACATTACACTCGTATACCTAGAGTACTATTATTAACTATACGATATTTTATTTTTGTACTGTATTATATCGTAGAATATCTCAAATTTAAAAACATTTAATATAACAAGGGTCTTCATATAAAATGTATTTAGTTTTTAAAAAACTAAATGAAAAATGTAATTAAAAATATCCAATGTTGAATTAAATTCGACCATAGTTTATAATTTAATTTATACAGTAATATAAAGTGTTTAATTAGTAAATTACCAAATAAAATTGAGATAATATCGGGGTTCGAGTCTACTTATATAGCGTAAATATTTAGCAAATATCTCTTTTTGATTTCTGAGCAAAACGAAGAATGTATTGATTTTTTTTTTAAGTCAATATAAATATTCATAAGCAGTTAAAATATCACACGCAATTATATAAAGTTTACTTACATTTTTATTCAAAAGTTAAATGTTGGAATAAAATAATCGAATAATTAAATAAAATATTGGTTTAAAAGGAATCGTACATTTGCATACAAAAATTATACCTATTTCTGTAAAGTATTAAATTAATTTAAATTTTTAAATATTAACTTTTACAAATTTTCTATTTAATTTGAAAAGTATATAAACAAATAAAAAAAAAAAAAAAAATGACGATAGAAAATATGAAATATATTTTATGGTTGATGAGTCATAAAATATGAAAACAATACAATTTTAAATTGTTTACACGATATAATATATTATGTACTATCAATTACTGATGTACCAGGTCATTAGTCATTAGTCATTATAATATAAGTGCGTCCTGGTATAATTACTATAACGATAATTATTAAAGCACGTAGTTACCAGATCAATTTACTTCAACTTAAAAACCTCAAAAAAAAAAAAAAAAATTAACTGTTGGTTACCTACAAAATTAAAATATTATAATTTTCTCTGAAATAAAAATAACTATATTTTCACGATATTTTAATGTCAATATAGCTAACAATGTGTTTATTTTATATCTTTAAAGATAAGTCTAATGGAATTAAACTAATTTAATAGAACTTTGATCTTTTTCCAACATTATGTTTTTAGAAGAAAAGGTCAATGTCACAGATATTAAAACATAAAAGTACATATCACATGCCTTCTACGCATTTATTTATTATTTAATAGGTATAAAGACTCAATAATACGTAAATAATAATTTACTAATACAAATTATAAAATGTTTAATTGCATTTCTTAAACACTGCAAGAATATAAGTAGATATGTTAAGTATTGACGCCTGAAATACATTTATACTCTCTCGTAATAAATTATAATTGTCTAAAGTTTATTTTTATAGATGGATATAAATGTTATGATTATGGTTATTTCATAAAAACATTTTACTGCGATCATTAATAACAGAGGACGGTCTCCAAACTCCAAAATATGCCAAGTATTCATGTATAAATAACTAGATGTCCATTTAGAATTTACAAATTTATTTTCCTAAGCTTATGAAGACTAAAACATTACTAAAAATATCGAATTACGTCTTACAAACTTAAACGTAAATATTTAATAGATATACCTATACTAATCTCTACATCTATAAAGACTCTTAACGACAGTAAGTCATAATTTTTTCTCAAGTTTAAAAAAAAAAAATAAGAATTTAAATAACACAGAACTATTTTAAATTAGAGTGTTGTATTGATAAATTAAAATATTATTTTTACTATTAGTTGAAAATATGGTGTAATTATCATTTAAGGTGTAGTAGAATATGCCTAAGTGATTTGTCCAATGCTATGCAAAGTAGGAAAAACAACTCCGTAAAAACATAGTATAACAACATAATGGTTCGTTCAAACCCAGCTTTCGTTTTATGCAGTTAAACTCGCTCGTTATATCTGTGTATAAACATTTTATCGATATTTAAAAACAATTTATGGTTTCATAAAAAGCAATTTAGCAAGCATATAGTCTTTGTCACAAGTTATATAAATTTAAATTTTGATAAAATAAAAAAAATATATTGTAGTTATTTTGTTTTTTTAGTGTACATTTATGAATGGCATCGAGTTTATATTGACTTGCACGTCTATAATAACGAGTCATAAAAGCAAAATAATAGATATTTGGTCTGCCGGTCACGACGTTAAGGTTATGTGCATACATAATCAACTACTTTTTTTGTTTTTTTTTTTTACAATATCATACTATTTGTGATTTTACGAAAAACAAAAATCAATATATTACTATCCCAAAGTATTACCAATTATGTACATGTTACTGTAAGAAAAAAATGACATGAAAAAAAATCAATTGTTTTCTCTGCAAGTATTATTATTATTTTTTCATCACAATTTCGTAGAACCAAACACGTATTAATATTATATATGTTATTAAAATTCGACGGTATTTGATATTCAAAACAACAACAACAAAAAATCTCTATGCGCCGACGACAAATTCTAATGGTTTGCATTTTATGGGTCGCCGTGTTGTTATTGGAAATTGGAAGTCGTTCTGTAATTTAAAATCCATCAACAACTAGTGACATTGTTTACAAAAATGCAATGTATACTGCGTTCAGACGTCACGATAAACGTTTTTTTCAGACATTCTAGTACGCCTTTTAAACAAAATGTACAGCCGGGATTAAACGCACAAAACATCAACTACCACTCATCCCTACCAACGACTTCATTTTTATTACAAGACACAGTTCGTAAGTCGAAACTCTGTTCCGTCGTAAAGTATACAATTTTTTTATATTTTCAACGGCAATTCATTATTTTCGAAAAAAATATTGTTTTACGACGAAAAAATGAAACTTTTATTCTCCGAGAACATAATATATGGGGTAGTACGTTTTATAACTAGTTACATTAATTTACTAAGTCAGCTTTTTATGTATTCAAAAAATATGTTTTTACAAGCAATCTATTTAAAATAACACTTATTGTTTAAAAGACACTAATGGTTTTGAAAATATTTTTTTACAAATTTTTAAGTTGTTACAAAACATTATTTTTCTAAAAAAAAAAAATGAAATCTTATTATTATATTGTTATTTTTTAAATGATCATTTTTCAGATTTAAAAGACATTTTTAATACTTACTTATTTCAAGGCAAAATATTTTGGTTTATTTTAGTTTATAATAATCAAATTTTGAACAATTTATAGCTTATATTCGTTAAAAATATGTGAATTATAGATTATTGTAGTGAAACGTTTCTCTCCATTCATCATAAGCTACTTATCCAAAATTCGATTTTTATAAACTTAAATACTCCAAAAATTATTATACTTAAGTATAAGGAAATAAAAATGTACGTTGTCACTAAAAAAAAATAAATATTTTTAAAAAGATGATAATATAGCAAATAGTATGTTTTTTAACGGTTTTAATTTATGTCAAATAAAAAATATTTTCAAAAACATTTGTATATCTTAATAAAGCGAGTGTTTTTCATTGAATAAATCATCTGAAATATTTTTAAATTTATAACAAATCACTTTTACAAAGAAATACATAATATTTTACATTAATAGTTATTGAATTTTTTTTTTTTTTTTTTATGACAACCTTTTTTATTCTTAATTTTGTCGTCAAAAACAGAATACCACCACGGTAAAATAATTGTTTAAGTACATGTGGAGTTTATAATAAATACTTTAGGCAGTATAAAAAAAAAAAAAACATAAAAAATTTGGTTGTAAAACATTAAACTAAAGCCCTACGAATGGATCACACGATGTATAAGATCGTAATAATCTCGCCTGACAGCAATAACATAGAGAACGACGACCGACCGTTAATCTCAATTTGCAAAGCTCAAGTATCGGTCGGCGGACGTCGCGGGGGTAATCAATTTTCTAATGATACTGTGTGCATTGTACAGGCAGGTTGTGTACACATAATTTTGCGCGAAAATCGATACGCCTAGAAGACAGAATTATTTTTATTATTGTTGTACAAACCCTGAAGTCTCCACCGTTGCCGTCGTCCAGTTCCAACACGTAACCTTCGACGTACGAAGAAGCTGGTGGTTGCCACGCGATCGTAACGCTATTGTTCTCAGCGCTGCACTCTTCGGCGATGATCAGCGCCGCGCTCGGAGCTAAACACAAAAAAACGTATATTGTTCAGATGACCACGTATACCGACGATAAGTATACAATATAATAAACCTAATATTATTATATTATTTATGGCAAGACGGCCGAAAACACCACACTAAAGGTAACTACAAAACAGCAGCGTACATATATATATGTTATACATATTATTATGTACTTATATATAAATATTACAAAAGAAAAAATCGTCGCATGCATTTATACATCTTACTAAGACCACGATTTTCGGTAAAATCGTACACGGTATACTGTATTAACCATTATATACACCATATTTACTTCGACACGGATATTATATACGTACTGAGTGATACATTTAACATTAAATACAGTTATTGTTTCAGAAAATATTTATGATTTTGAGTCGTTACAAACAATAGTTTTGGAAAACAAATACATTTTTGCTAATTCTTAAGCTTTATATTCTTTTGAATGACAACATACATTTCATAGAGCAGAATATTTTATTCAATAAACAAACATAGAATTTTATGAGATGCCAACATTTTTAAATATAGATGAACAAAGCAAATTGGTGGTACAGAAGTACCTACCTAGACAAATGTTGATCCAACTATTCTGCTCATTTAATTTTTAAAGATTAAAATACACTGAATAATATTCTTATTCGGAATATGAAACTAAGAACGTAAGTCATCATTCGAAAAGATTTTTTTTTTTTACTTATTTAAACATTGTTATTTAAAATTAGTTTCAGCAATTAAGTGTTAACAAGTAAGATTAAAACATGAGTAATAATATATGAATTATTAACAAATAAGAAAAGAGAAAAAAAAGAACAAGGAGAACTTAAAATTCATAAGATTATACGCTTAAAAAATAGTAAAAATATCATTTTTTTCCAAAAATGTTTTAATCAGACTTAAGAGGATTCGAGACAGTACATTTTTTTTTACTTTTTTAACACACGAGGACCATAGGAATTTATACATATTCTTTGCTAAACAAATCGATTGATCTAGTGAGACTATTATAATTCTGAAAACAGATTTGAATTTTTCGTTACGTCTAATTAAAATTTGCTTTCCCATATTTTTGATTTTATCCCCTAAAAACTTAAAAAATTTAAATTAAAAACCAGCATGTTTTATTTAATTCATGAAGAAATCATTATCTAAAAGTTAAAAATGTAAGAAAGTCAATCTCAAGAAGATTTAACAAGAAATTCAAACCTCTTTACAAAATTTTTATGGTTTCATTGTATTAATTGATACATTTGGCAAAAATAAGTCTAAATTTCTTTGTTCCACTTATTAGACTAAGACAGAAACGTTGAATAAAAAATTCCGCTTAAAATTTTGAATGTTAAATGGATCACCCAATATATATATATATATAAATTATAAATAAATTATATATTATGAATATACCTGTTGCCTTCATGTCTTCTCCGTCCCCGATAGCTTTATAAGATTAGTGCAAGCAGCAATAGAACAATGGTTAATTTGTTTAGTATATATTATAATAATATAGCGGTGTAAAATACTGCACACATACAATACATTAACAACCTCGTAAAACTAATATCTAATACATTTTTAAAATTAAATATTTAAATTGGTCCATATTAAACTTAGAAATTATAGTGTATACTAAAGTGATAGAACCAATTTTAATTTATAACAAAAAAAAAAAAACAATTACATTTTTCATTGAACTTCTAAGTATTTTAAAATACTGTAATGAAAAAAATCTTAAATACTTAAACAATTATATTCATTTTTTGAATTATCATTTCACAAGATTGCGTATATACATGTGTGTGTGTGTGTGTGTGTATATGTTTAATAATAGGTTACTAGAATTATTATATAATTGATTTAATGTATTGTATGCATGATATTATAACACATCATGTCGCAAGTCATCCATAAAAATCGATCTATTCTATATACTTTTTTTTTTTAATTCGAGTTTTATTTTACTGTAAAATATTATGCAAAATATGACATGGTTTTTGCAGTAATTTTACGTTAATTTAAAAATAAATTAAAAAATCCAAAACTAAAAAAAACCCGTTCACGAAAGTCGGCGTTGGTTGATTTATACATTTATTTAAATGAATAAATATTTACACATTTACCTAAGTTTAAAAACAGTTTGTTATCTATAGTGTATGCCATTTGCAGATAAATCATGGCAAATTAAATTAGGCTTATTATTTACTAGGATTAAAAAACCTAGTCAAGTACAAAGTAAGGAACAACTATAAAATTGTTAATTAACTTAAATAACATGTTTTTATTGTATTTATTTGTTATTTTAGCCGAGAATTATTGATAAAAAAAAAAAAAAAACACGGTGATTTTAAATAAAACGCACACGATAAATTACACATATATGTGATATTGTTACTGTAAATGTGTGAAAGTGTATGATTTATAATTAACAGTTAACATCAATGTTTTAAGTTATCGCACGCGCGTATGTGTAAGTGTATATTATACGTACTTTTCATTTGTATAAAATTCATGTGCTCAATAGCTTTCAACACAGTGTTATCGTCCAGGGTCAAATCCAGCTGGTGATATGAACGAGGAGACGGCAATACGTCCTTGTGCCAGGTCATGTCCGTGTTCGAAACTCTGGCTATCAACATGGATCCGACCTGCAGAACGAAGAGAACAACAAAAACACGACACGATAAGTTTTCATACATAGTATTTAAATATATATAAATATATATTATAATATAATGCTGTGGGTATTATGTTCATACGGGTTATCACAGAAAACGACAGCTGATACCTGAATATAGATTATATTATATTATACAGAGTGTGTGCAACGTGTGGGTTTGTACGACCCCCATAATATTATATTATTTGATGGAGTTCATTATACGAGTAACACAATCCACCATGATAGAATTTGGGGAACTGGGAGCAGTTAAGTCTCCTTTAAAGGGAAAATCAGGCTCTCCGAAAATTCCATACAATTGCAGCGTATTGCGTAGTTATAAGAATTTTGTGAGGGGAGGAGAATATCGAATTTTAAAAACTGACGGGTATGTTAAATTTAAAAATGGATAGTCCCACAGCACGTGAAAAAATCGAAAACGCGCGATCGCTTACTTGTAAAAACGAAACGGGGTCGTTTTCTTTGAGAGCCTCGATGCAGAACTGCAACAGGGACGTGGTTTTCTGCAGCTTACACGTACAGCTGGTTACGTGGTCCTTCAACGACCGCTGTTTGATTTCCTTGTCTTGTCGCACCGCGTCGATCAGCCACTGTCTCCGCCTCTCGATGGACCGGATCAGCGCATCACACCTGGCGTCCACTTGTCGCTCTAGTTCTTCGCACTCACCCTGCAAGCATAAACACAAACCCGACAACGGTGGTTATAGATTTTTTTTCATTTTATTTCGAGCATCAAAAACACGCCCATTCTATCACTAAAATGCTACTTTATTATAATAACCTAACTAAGGAAGTATACCGCGGTTGAACAACTTGCGGACTCTCAGACAAATTGTAACCTGCAGCCAACTTATGTTATATATTTATACGTAGGAGTGATGTTATACGTGCCTAGCAATATTAAGTCACGTACTCAACCATACATATATATACGAGTATATATACACGTTGTATACATAACGGAACGTGGACTACATATACGTTCATCTAGTTTGGGCTTTATTTCATTTTTGTATCTTATGACCACTACCACCACAACGAAGATTTTTAAAAGCACAGTTAAATTTAAACACAGATTTTTTTATCCCCCGACAAATATACTTTAATTGAACCCATTGAATAACGCGGAACGTATAGAATACAAGAAAGAGCATTTTACACTTGTAATTACACAGCAGAAATATATTATACTTGGTCGGTTTGTTGGTGTGCAAATTACTGACATGTAATAATAATAATAATAGTAATAATAGTAATAGTAATAGTAATAATAATTAAACATACTATATTACACGCGTTCATCAATTGTATTATAAAAACAATTAATTGTGACGTCAACAATGAGCAGAATTATTTATTATTCTCGATTCTACAAATTTATATTTGTATTCCAATTAAATTTCATTAAAATATAATAAACCGAAAAAAACAAGAACAAAAATCAAAATCGCCAAACAATAAAAACACGTCATACGTTATTAAAATATGCACTCCCGTCGTTTTCGATCGCAGCTAATTACTGCAATATATTGAATACAACGCTGCACAATTATTATTTGTATAATTTTCTATGACTGCGTAATACATCGTCATATTACAATCTATAATGTATTAATAAAGTAACTGGTGACTTACATTAAGTTTTTCAGACATTTGCTTTAACCTCTGAATGAACTCTGTAGTAGTTCGAGCTTTTTCGGACAATTGTTGAAGATTTTGAGATAGTTCCGTCTGAAAAAATCGAAAATTACAAATTAAATTACTGTCTTAATAGAATTAATTGCGTACACACATCACGCCCACTCCGAGCGTGTATATTTCAAACCATACGAAGACTTATTGTGTAATTTACAAATTATGCAGTTTATATATAGCTATTAGCTACCCAACCCTTCCATTAAATATCATTTATAAACCTTTGTTTTTAATAAAATATACGATCCATTAAACTATGCGTAAAACTCCATCAAATAACTGCTCGAGTTTACACACACACACACACACACACACACACACACATATATATATATAGTACACGTGCAGTATAGAACGTACGTCTAAGAGAGGTTTATTATACATCCTCCATACTGCAGCATACACCCCGGCGGGCAAGACCCCACATAGAGCAATGGTGTATGTATATGTATATACATATGCACTACACTACACGTTTTGAACGACCCCAAGGCATTTGATAACCATATATATACTTAGTCCGGAAGTTTGATGTTTCATTTACAATAACTCAATTATCCTCGATACATAAGTGTTACTACGTTTATAGTTTATACATTATCGATCTACAAATGTATATTTACATTGAGTACCTAATAATCATCATAACTAAGTTACACACACGAGTGCACGCGTACGCAGCAGTAGCTAATGAAATTGAATTCATAATTAAC
The DNA here is from genome assembly GCF_002803265.2 of Melanaphis sacchari. NCBI lineage: Eukaryota > Metazoa > Arthropoda > Insecta > Hemiptera > Aphididae > Melanaphis > Melanaphis sacchari. The sequence goes on along the minus strand of NW_020271135.1, from coordinate 363,113 downwards.
GAATGTTTTAGTTTTTTTTTTTTTACGCTAGGTGGGAATATTGTACATACAATCGGATTTCCACGATTTGTGTACTTAGCAAATATTCGGTATTCGATATCCGCCGCCTCCCTGTAGATTGTCGTTTAAGTAACACACTTAAAAAAAAAATAATATATTATATTTGTCAGATACGAGAATAGTATTTAAATGGTCTACTCGACTATTCGTATAATTTTACGATTATTCAAGTATTCACACAATATATTTATTAGATACATGGATCGGCGGGATTCCGACTTACTATGCAGTCAGCACCCTATGTTAAACGTCCAGAAAAAGAAACAATTTTATCGAATGAGAACTACATTTACTCATAAAGTAATTACGTTTACAAATTTAAATACACGCTCGTTCATTAAAAAACTTTCAATAAAAATATTGATTTTTAACGTTTTATATAGGTATGCCGCGTACAATTGCAGTGTAAATATAATATGCAGGGCGCGGTGCGAAATTTGCATAATACGCCGCAGGATATATTATACAGAACGACGTGTAAACTCAAGTCAACGGTATACTGCAGTGTTTTTATTTTTTTATTTTTTATTTTAACAAAAATATGACACTCGAACACGGTCGTTATGAGAGAGGCGTGAACGACATTTCCTCTCTGCCGCATACGACACACACAATACGCATGCCATGTAAATCTATGCAATTAATATATTATACAAGCGCATATAATAATATTGTTGTATACACGTTTAATTTTTGAACAGAAAGAAGAAAATAAACACGAGTTTTGACTTTTTAATAAATTATGCTGTCAACGTAAACAATTGCACACGTTGTAGATTGCGACACACACGCGGGTGCGGCAAATATCAAACGAACTATATCAAAATATGTGTTCACTATATATTTTTTACCAGAGAATACCTGTGCCCAGCAGTATACCAGAAGAATTCAGTAGTCACCGTTTATTGTCTCACTATAACATTATAATGGTTAATATGATCATTGTGTACTTTCTTTAAGCGTATATTTTCAAATATTTTAATTTATTTTTCCAATTTGAATAGCATATATTTTTTGAAGATTACTATTTCTACGATTTATCACATCCAAAATTTTTAAAAATATTCTTTTTTTTAACATAATTTGTAATCATTACGAAATAATACCTATTAAAAAATATATTTATATGTATATTGTATACACTATGTGTATTTTTTTATTTTTAAATATTTCATGGTTTAATTTACTCATTCCGTTAATGGACTCGAATATATCTGGTCCCAAAGTGAGTCTAACAAGCCGCCACTATACTATTTAAATATATACGAGCGTTTATACAACGCGTAACGAATATTACGAAGAAAATAATAACTAGTGATGACGTGAATCCAAACACGATAATTCACGTTAATCGTCAACATCATAATCAAATAATAATTGTAACATACTAAATGAGTATATTGCATATTTGAACCAAATGGTCGATTTTAAAACAAACTTCGAGGGCCGTGACTCGATGCATTCAGAGACGATTCAGAGAAACGTGAGTGTACACACACGACGTAGGTATGCGCGCATTTTAGAAGCGACACACAGAGGATTACACATTTACAAATGGCTAGTATAAACAAAAATAATATATCGTTTATAGATATATGAGTACACATACATTACATACAATCACTATCATATGCACATACAAATAAAGTGTTTATCCGACATCTATGTTTGCGTTTTAATACGCAATTTCGAGCAAATATTTTCCAACCCAACTGTAGGTACACATAAATATACTCGTATACAAAATCCAGCTACATACAGAGTAATTCATCCCCTTTTTTAAATAATACAATAATTCAAAATTTTATTTTTGAAACTTCTAAATATGGTTAGACAACATTTAAAAATTTTTGAAATTATTTTTCTACTACTTAAGGAGTGTCCAATGGAAATACAAACTTCTGATATTTACAAATCAGTAGTTGTTGAGTTATTTTAACATTGTTTTCTAAGGAGTTCTACAATAATGGATTTGGAAAACATGGTCTTGACCTATCCACATTTATAACTAAACATTTATAATAATTTGTTAAATATTTAATGTATAATAGATCCAATATTACACCACTTTTATATTTTTGAAAAACCATTTTTAAGGACTATTTTTATCTATAAAATAAAAATTGTAATAATTAAAAAACTAATTGTTTGAATTTTTAATTTTGTGGCACATCAATATTTAAAAAAAAAAAAAAAAAATTGTACACTAAATAACTTAAAGAAAAAAAAGGATTCTCGTTTTAAAAATAAAAGTTAGTATCGCCACAGGACTTTCCTTAAGAAGTATAAAAAATTCGAAAATTTGGAAATATGGTGATAAGCATACTTGGCTCTTTCATCTCATGATTTCACATTTCCGTACAGGTGACGTACAACAGTTGTAATAATATAATAAATTAAATACATTTAAATCATTATAACGTAATGCATGCAGTATTTCCAGTGTTAGCTTGGCCACGAATTACCATTCACAAATCCGACTTAGACCCACTATCATTGCATGATTGTCGTAGGGGGGATATTTTTGTATCTATTGATTGTCTTTGGTGATTGTGTACCTATTTACTATTTAATTATAGATTTCATACGCAAATAATATTTTTTTAGTGGACTATTGAAGAATGCAATAAAATAATAAAATATATTATTGAAATTATCTGTTATTTACGTAAGCTGATAAATTTATAATGAAAACTTGAATGCATAAATTTATAGTAATCAAATTAATTTTCGTGTATTTGTTCTTTATAAGTTTGTATAACAATTTTTGCTATAAATAAAAACCACATATAGACGAGATTTTTTTTAAATTAAATGTACCTCTAGAAACAAACTTTGTTCAACATTCACCTATATCATATAAAGCTATTCTTATAAAGTACCTTTGTAAAATTATTCAAATACTTTTTAAGTTCCTACTCAATTACGTATTTTAAATACTTTCTCGGAGTATCTGTACCTATCTTAAATAAATTAATAATTTTCAAAAACTTTTTCTTTTTAATTCATATATTTTCTTATTTTTATATTATTAACAAGAAAATGTTAAAAAAAACTGTTAAGTTGATTTATTAAGTAAAAGTACTTGTTTTTTAAAACTGCTAAAAGTATTTAAATACTTTTCAAAAGAAGTATCTGCACTTGTAATTTTATAAAGTATCTTTTACAAGACTACCTAAAACCATTAATGCTAATGTATGTAAAACAATATTTAATCATCGACATTCAAAAACTAATTGCCAATACTTCAAATTAATTAAAAATCTAATTTATGGTTTAAAGGGTCATTTAAAATAAATGTTTCAAAGACCTTTGGTGTGCTGGGTGGATACTACAAATTTTAATAAATATAATTATCAGATACACCGAATCACACAATAACACAAGACATACTTGGATTATAAGAATAACAGTACGGATAACGTTCCTCATGACCGAAAATGAATATTCCGAGGATACAAGATTGGGCACATATTATATATAACTGAAAAAGACATGACGGCCGCGCACACAGCCCTCTTGTCGTAGATCGAAAAGTCTGTGCGCTCTCCGTTAAAAGCCCCCCAAAAACCTGGTAAAATTACCTTTTTTCCCCTATTCTTACCTTCCATCACGCCCACGCGTATACACACCCACAATATATTATTATGTACAGGGTGATTCGCTACGATTGTACCATATTTGTCGTGCAGGACGAAGTATGGAGATAATAATACATAAGATCCAGCAGTGAAAACACTGAGACCACGAACCCTTTGATTATATTATACATAATCACGAGACAAACTCATTAAATATGAAACCACTGCACTCAAAACGTGTTTAAAATGATAAATAGTTCGTGATTAATTCATACAACTACAACATGATACATGCGCATTGTACATGTGTATTATTATTATTACATAAAAATATAATTTGCAATTACTAAAACTGGCATTCATTAAAATGTACAGTTAATGAAAGAACTTAAAAAATAACTAAACTTGTGTAAATTAATTAAAATTGAAAATGTATTTAAAAATAAGTAATAACAATCTTAATGATTATTTAACTCAATAATATTTAGTTAATAGAGTTTTAAAGGGTTCGTCAAGTTGTATACTATTGAACTTCACGAACTACAATCGTATACATTATAATAATATCTGACAATTTGATATTCATAAAGCTAATTCATACTAGAGCAGATTTTAATGTTAAACAGTAATAGGCAAAAAAGTTTGAAAATCTCGATCAGAATTTCCTAACTTATAGTAAAAACAAAAAACGATACAATGTTGGATAAAGTATCCATGAAATTCTTCAAATTTAGCGTCCTGGATTTAATAATTCTTAAAATTTTGCGTAAATATAGAGCCTTTCCAAGCGATGAATAATTAATTATGGTTATTAACCATCATATATATTTTCGAAATACAATTTTAAAGATTATTATTGCTATTATAGGGATCCCGTGGAATTATTAAAATTCGTACTATTTTTAAAGTTCATTAACTATTTAAGATTTACAACAAATATTCAAATAATATATAACATTAAAATACGAATATTATGTTAATTTTAAAGTCTTATTACGCGATACACGTGGACGTGTATAAAAAGGAAAAACACATAGAGACATCCTGTATAATACCGTATTATACGTTAAAGAATAACCGTTGACTTTACAAGCGAATCGCTGTCGTTATTATTTATTGTACGTCAGAGGGGTGATCGAGACACACGCGTTTTATCCCGCGCGCTACCCTATAACTGCCGAATCGTAAGGATTTTCAGCTTTCCATCTCCCCTACTAAATCGACCCTATATATATGATGTATACATCGCCGAGTTTCGTGTCGTACATCATCATGTCGTACGCTGAGGTGATCGGACCATTATTCTATTTCTGCGATCAATTTCAAATTTTTAAGTCTTACCAGATTTTTGATTTTCTTTTGTTGAAAACTCTGCAATACGTAGCATATACACATTATAAACTTTATATAGGTTTTCATTGCGCAGTTTACCTTTAGTATTATGTATTATATAACTGGTTTAATGGATTTATCTAATATTCAATACATTTTTTTTTTAATATTCGTTTGGATTCGTAATCGACGTTATCGAATGTGAGGAAGGAAAATATAAAAATAAATTTACCCAACATTGATGTTTTGTATTTATATATATTTACCATTATATAACACATTTGCACAAAGCATATTATAACAAACGGGAAAAATATAATATCATATGTCATCATGCATACAATATATTATGATATACAAAAGTATACGTCACATATTATTATTGAGCATATTCTCCTGCTCACGCCCATTTGCTTCAAAAACGTAGTTATTCAAAATCTAAAATTTTTTTTACTATTTAAGTGCTCTGTGTAGATAAGAACTTCTACTTTTTATATTATGGAGAACCACATTTACTGCTGTCAATTAATTAAAGTGGATAATATTTCTAACAATGTTTACATATTTAAATTAAAATTTGAACTAGTTGTTTTTTTTTTTATTATTTAACTCACTTATAAATAAGTGTACTAATACGGCCTATGATAATATATCTGGAAGAAGTGAAGATTAAGTAACTAGTGAAAAATCCAATATCTTTATCAATATTTACAATTAGTAGAAAAAATCAAGTGTAATAACATTTAGATTCACTATATTTCAATTATTTTGAAAATATAACAAAAAAGCACGAAAAATCAAAATCCCGACACATTTATAATCAAGAAAAAAACAGGGATGAACATATTTGATGAATCGCTTTATTGTATGTCATGCACACACTACAGCAGTCACTGCGCGACGACCACGTCAAAATGAAAAAAAAAACTTTCTTATATTATAATTGTATAATGTACTATTCATGCAAATAAAGGTTCACGGTGAACAATGGTTGTCGATGGCGGCGTGCGGCTTTGAACCCGACGACGATAAATGGGAAATCTTAAAGAAAAAACCCATTCGTTCGTCAACGTGACGCGAATTCGGAACAAGTGCTCCAAACGATGGAAAAAATAATACACAGAATAAAAAACTAGGTTCTGTTTTATTTTTTTATTCTGTGCTTACTACCGCGAAAACTACAACGGATGCGTGCGCGTTATACAGGGTGTATGGTCGTATGGACCACGGTGTTTATCAGCGCGTATGAATAAAGCTAATGCAAAAAAAAAAATGAGGTAAAACACAGTAGAACTCCCTGTAAATTATAATATGTATTTAAATAGAACATCACAATCGACGTCAAAAGCGTGTATTTGTCTACATATATTGAGGAGAGGGTGATGACAAAAACGTATTAATAAACGATTTTGGGGAGATCGATGAACAAACACAACAAAAAAAACTCCCTTTTACTCTGCATCATTTAAGATTGGTCTATAATTGTAAATTGTCTCTATAAATCTAAAACTGTCGCATTTCAAATCAAACAAATACAATGTAGACAAATATATTTATATAATACGTATATATTGTGTATGTCGAGGGCAGAAGTGAGCTATTTCAGTCGCAAACGACGCACAGAGCGGCAGATGCTGGTAAGGGCTGCATTTTGATCAGAACGGAAATTAGCTTCCCGCCTGAGCCATGTATACCATTTTCGTTTTTTTTTTTATATAACATCTCCTCCGTCGTCTATATCGATATTATGGCAATCCATAACGACACAATGAACCATTCGTACCATTCTCAGTATCTAGATTCACCAAAATGATTCATACAAAACAGCACGTGTGCAAATCATCTAACAGACAATATATATTTTGATATATTAGACAAGACGATCGAATCAGTAGGAGGAAAAAACATTTACTTTCTACGAACGAACACTCATTTTCTTACGCTTCAACCAGTATTGAAATTATTATACCCAACTATTTATCAGTTCTAGAAAAACAAAAATACAAATACATTTTTAAAAAAATAAATAAAATAACCTCTAAAGGGGCTGATTTATCGTCATCCCCCACCCCCACATAAATAAACGTCACTGTTTATAAGAGATGAAAATCAATTCACGCCACTGGAACTCGTGAGCAAATGCAGCAACCCATATACTTATTTGTGTTAAATTTAGAACGAGTAGTGCGACACAGATTTTTAAATAATATAATAATATATTATACCAAACAAATTTGGCAAGTCGTAAATAGATTTTTCTCATCGCGAGTCCCCGCGGTATACGCTCTTTGGTTCTGGATAGTTTGACATCTATCCAGATAGCAGCCGAGCGACATCGCCGTGGTAAGTATAGCGCTAGCTCACATATTTTTGTAATAAAAATAGTCGCAAAGACTTCCCCCGTATTATGATTATACGGTCGTCCAACGCATAAAACAGCTCTATATCGACATTTTCGTGTGTGCATTTACATAACATACATACTACTATAATCGTAGAAGTGTTTATGTGTGCACACGCGCTTATGTGTATGTGTGTGTATGTGCGTTGCGCGAGTATATTACTATTATTATTATTATTATTATTACAAGCTTAACGGTCGCATTCCGAAAAGCTTAGTGTAGTAAAAACTTGGAATCTATATCCGAAATTAAAAATATTTTACGCCTCGTTCGATCGTTAATATTACTATTATTATTACGACTAATACTAGGTAGTTATATATATATCTGTGTGTGTGTATATCATATACGCAAATACTATTACGTATTTTTTTTTATAATAATATGCTCTTCGCATTCCTGTATATGTATACCTGAACAAGGCGATTTATCAAGCATGCGCACTCTCAATTTTTATTTTACCAATGAATTTATTTAAATTCTTATTTTTGGAATAATGAAATGTACTTAAAGATTAAATTTTTAAATTATACTTGGCCATTTTAACAAACTATAACCATCATTAGATTCATTTTAATAGTTATCAAAATGTTCAAATCACTATAGCTCTCAATCTTCCAAACTCGTTATCAAAAGATAAGGGCCCATAATGTACCCAAAGTTAAATTATTTAAAAACTACTAGTTCGAATTTCAATTTAGATATTATGTTAATATTTTCAGAAAAAATATTCTCTTAATAATTTACAGTATAAAAGGGGAGATGTTCGTTTTGAATCAAATGTATTTAAAAAATTCCAAATCCAAATTTGGTAACTGCATAATTGAAAAAGAAAAAAATGGGTATGCTTTGTGATTCATTTTGTATATAATAATAACGACAATAGCAACGATATCGTATAAAAAATGTATTATCTTTTTAAATACGAATTTTGTGTGTGTGTGTGTGTGTGTGTGTGGGTATGTGTATGCGGCTATGGTTTTATATATTTTGAAATCTCCTATGTTAAATAATAAATTACCGGAAAATAGAATTCGGATTGAAAATATGAAGTCGATATATAGTTACAGTATTAGGTAAATTTTAATTAAAAAATAACAACTTTTCCCCGGTTCTCTTTAGTATGGTTGATTGTATTTTTAATTATTATTTTATTTTTGTTTTTTATTTATATTTTATTAGTCCATCGCATTGTTGTACATATACTAATATATATTATGATAAAAACGTTCAGTCAAAACTCTCGAGTTCGACAAAGAAAACAATAAGATTTATTTACAATGGTCGGGAACACTGCCTTGCATATTTATTACTCATAATTTTTTTTTTCAGAAAAAACACAAAATCTACAAAGGCGCATACACAATATTTCCCAGACGTTCTGGAACAGAACCAAAATTGTAAACGAGGTCACAACCGTCACACGTCGTATATACTCTGTCGAAACTTGACATGGAAACGGATCAATTCATTAGGTGTATGCGTAAATAATGAATACAACTGTTTGAAAATTCGAACACGAACTTTACGGTAAAACTTTGTCCTCACTTAAGTAATAAACTATATGGTTATAATATTTACGATAACACATAATTATTCTACCGTTCGCAACTAACACACGACATAATATTTACAATGCACACGCGAATCGAGTTATTTTTCGATTTTTTATAACAATATAAAAACACAATACCTGTACAAATAATAATTGTTTTAACTCATAAGAATTTACACACAATGCATACAAATATACGGCGGAAACTATTGCGATGTGAATAATTATATAATATTAATCAATATATTGCGTACTAAATAGAAGTAAAAACCAAATACGTTCAGGACGTATATTCGAACACAGCAGTGACATCGACTGATCGATTAATCCCAATAACACCAAATAAATAATAATGTTAATGTAATATCAACATAGCAACTTCTCCAGCGTCTCTGCAGGAAGACCTTAAAAACGTTAAATAACAACCAATTAATCCTGCTGTAGCAGGTGTCAGATTTATAATAAACCTAGGTCATCTATAACACTTTAATGATGGATGCGCCTCTAATAAGAACCACGCACGAAGCTATTGGAAACGATTATGTTAATATTAAAGGTGGGTACCTATAACGTATGTCTGATAACACTTTTTGGGGTAGTTTCTGGTAGTAAATTGGATTTAGTTGGTACTTAGGAGTTTAAAAGTAAAAATTTACTATTTTTAATTAACTTTATAATCGGTAATAAAAAAAAAAAAAATTAAGAAAAAACAGGGATTTTTATATAAATCCAATTTTGGTTAATTATTATAACTCAAAAATAAATAACCATATAGCTAGTTAGATACTTTGAAATTTCACCAAATATTTATAATCGTTTTCTAATTATAGTGAAGTTTTAATAATATTTCTAATATTTTTAAGCTATTTATAAACATAAAATTATTTTTTTTATAAATGTCAATTTAAAATTATTTGCTGTGTAGAAAGACTTAAAAATGTAATACAAAACTCCTAAAAAGTTGTTAATTTTTTGATTAAAAAATATCGAAAATCTATAGTTACAATATTGTTTTTAATAAATGTTTAAAGTTAGAATTTTAACAATTATTAACAATATATTAATTATTTTATTTATTATTTAAAAGTATTATTAGTGGGAACTTAAAACTTTTACGTACTATATTATATTATTATTGTAAACTTTACTTTACACAAGAATATGTGTGATTTATTTTAAGATATTATCTAATAATACTATGAATTCATTTTTACTGTTTTACGGTATCTGCAGAAAGATGTTTAAATATTAATTTACATAAGTTTAAATACATATAATTATAATTATTAAATACTATTAGTTTAATAAATGCAATATATTCGGAAAAATTTTTATCAATCTATCGTAAACCTAAAAGTAAAACAAATAAAATTAATAGCTATATCAGAAAACATATTATAAAATATACTAAGTGATAAAGGCTGACATTCTAACCGACCGTCCAGGATCGCTTAGAATCGTTTTTCGTATACAATGATTTATCGTTGAAATAATAGTGACCCACTTGACACCTAATGTACAGAAAAGCGTTACCTACTTAACTATCTCTTTAAAAAAAAAAAAAGAAAATCGCCTTTTTCTTTGTTAATTATTTATCACGTGACTTTTTTTAAAACGCTAATATATTATTTAAACATAAATTCGAAAAAGAAGATTTTGAGCCAACGATAATTTGAACACTTCAATAATCAATATTAATTTATTGACACTTTATATATAGGTATATTCTTGCCTCTGTTATAATTAACACAAAATCCATTACTTTTTATTATTGTAAAATTATTTAATCAGCATTTTCAAATAATTCGTATGCTAAGCAATTTATTGAAAGTAGTGTTCGTCCTTATTTATAAATAAAATAATTTTTATCTCTAAATTTCACTCCTTATAAACGGTACAAAAATCTATAAATTGAAAATATAATCTTTTAGTATCTTACTAAAAATGTCAATAATAATCAGGATTTGTATAAGCTAAACATTATTAAAGGAAAAAATAAAGTTAAATATACTTGACGAATCACCCTACATAATGTATACCGTCAGTTTTATTATACGTACTTCAAATAATAAATCAACGAAAAGTCTACCTGTCATTATTTAATTTACAAACCAATCACACAGCGATACCCTTGCGGATTATCTCATCGACATAATAACAACACAATACATTATTACTTACAACTTTCAAGTATGTACGTGCATACATACATACAATATATAAGTATTGCAACAACCTAACCAGTTGTATATCCATACATGTATACTAGCAATTTTAGAAAATACGTGAAATATGGGTATGGAATCACAAGACTTATGTTTGTAGTTTTATGATTTTATTTATTAATGAAGATCTAAATCTAGTTTATTACCTATGAATTTTTAATGATATTATAAAGAAAAAAGCTAATATTGGGATGCTAATTCATACGTCTTAAAATATAAATCTTTAATTATTCTAACAATAAACAAATCAAGCCGGCTTCTCAAGAATAAAATATAAGTTTTGAACACTATTCACTCCTTTCCCCCCCTCCAAGTCCCCTTAACGAACACCACAACAGCATGATTTTCATTTTCGGGGCGGCCCGCGTTAACACGTCCGACATCCGCGACGTCTTGGACACGAGAATGATTATTATTATTATATTTTGTAATCACAAACAATTTATATATATATATATATATATATTATACGTACGGACACGCGTCGTCGTCATTAGTCATTACTCATTACAGTCTCGCCACGCAACACTGCACCGTCAGGAACGACGACGAATTGTATATATTATTATTATAGTTTATTATGCGACGTTGAGTACAAGAAAACATATTGAATAGGCAACAGCTGCAGCAATACAAAAAAAGCCAACACATCCAAAAGAAAAATGACGAACTTGTAGTGGCGTTCGTGTACAAGAGAATCAACTACGAGATATAAAAGGATTAGTGTGCGCGGATTGAGAGGGGGAGAAAAAACGTACCTATTATAATATACGAATGAAATCTATTTGGTATTTATATACCTCACCTCTGCGGCATCACCACCCGATAGTCGGCCGAAAAAGACTTTTAAATACAAAATGTGCGCTTAAAAACCATCCCCTTTCCGTGTACGCATATCTAACACGCATGTGGGGGACAAACGACAATTACCGACGCACAACGCGATAAGAACTGCACAGCGCACGCAACGCTTTATACGTGTATTATATATTTTAATGGTGCAATACGTACATACACAAATGGGACTTATAAGACTTACGGGTACATGACCTTGCACGCGCTCACAAGCATATATCTACACTTTCACGCTATACGGAGTGGTTGAAAAGTCATCACCGAAGCGTCACGTCACGGAGCGCGACGTATAGATTTTCGACATCGTGCTGCGGACAAACCCTGATAGCAAGTCGATTCTTTTACATTTTCGAACAAAATAGATATTTTAATAAAATATTTATATTCCGAAAAATCGAAAACCCAAAGAAAAAGTATAAACATATATATAGTATAAACTGAAAACTTTTGTACAATACAAACATTGAAAACCGAAAATATTAAGTCATATTTAAATCAAAATATTTTTAGATAAATTTTTATAGTTAATAAGTTTTGATAACTTCAGTTGGCATGGTAGATATCAGATTTGAAAAATTGTCTCGTAATTCGATATAAATTACTGAAGTTCACAAACAAATAATTAAAAATATTAACATAAGTATACCACGCGTATCGGAATTTTATATGGATGACAAAATTTATGTCCAAACAAGTAATTACTTTTCGGATAAAAATTGGTTATGATGCTCAAACGATATACGCTTCAGCACCGTGGAAGACGCACTAGAGAAGCGCTACCTGGCGCGGTGAATGAATAAATTCCATAATACATATATAGATTTTTCGTCGTCACCTTAACGTGCGCAAATGTAACTCGACAACACACTTATCCGGAGAGTAAAATATATATATTAAATTGCCACAAAGACTTGTGCATATGATATAATATCCTCGACCCGGTTAGTATATACGTAAATGTATAGGTGCACTACAAAAACGAGAGGCAAAAAATGGAATTTGTTGTTTTAGAATTGCGTTACACGCGATAAAACTAACCGAGTTGTTTTTCTTTTACACTTGTCTACAAAAACACGTTAAAAAGTAAACGAAAATACGTGTAAAATCACATGTTTTCTTGAATCATCGCATTGGATGAGCACATATAAAACTTACACTTAGTACCACTTTTTATACGAAGATTAAACAAAAAAAAGAAGCAATTTAGGTGTTGGCAACGACCGCCAAAAAAACCGAAAGCATTATATTATTTTGTTTCCTATATTATTATTGTTATCATTTTTCTTATTATATATTGTTACCCGATTTCAGTTTTTGACCGTTTATATAATATTATACCTACAAGGGTAGGCGCGCGCCATGAATATTAATAATAACAATAACCCTCTGACGGTTCGCACTTGACTATAAACGCAGTAATATAAATCAAAAACGGTTAGGCCACTACTCCTAAATCTATAGGTACCAATAAATAAATATAATAATTGGTATTATCGTTAAATTCGGTAGGTGGACAATGAAGATAACAGGTATACAAATTCCAGTACGAAAATATTTAAATAGTTTTCGCAACGATTTCTGGAGCGTATATTATACGACGATGCACTAACGTATATGCCACGTAGATCGACGCATATAAACGTTCCAATTTTTGGTTTATAGTTTCTAAAACTCCGTTTGAAAAATATACGAAAAACATATAAATAGTTCTACAAAAACGTATTTAATTTACTGCAAGCAACCGGAAGTTAGTACCCCGTGATAACCATTTGTGCTTTACATTAAGTCGCTATGTCACGTGAAAATAAATAATAACACGCGTCCATTATATATTATACAATATACATTTAACAGTTTTATCGAAAAATACCATAGCACTAAACGCAAATATGTGGTGATTTTTCAAAAGTTATGTATTACACTCATTTTCATGAATTTTAATTCCACTTTTTTTCACATAATCAAATTATTATAAAACAAAAATACATTTTTTACTATTCATTTAAGTTTTTTACTTTTTTTTTTTAATAATAGCACACAATTTTAATTCAATATTACTATGCACAATATTATTTAGAAAACTTTAATACATATTTAAAAATTGAATTTCAAACGATTAACCATAAAATGATTATAACTAAGTAAACATTTAATTTACAATCATATAAGCGAAGTGAGGTGACACATCAAAGATGCCAATCAAGATATTTGTTCATTATATACTCCGCCCATCTAAGCGTAAAAGTATTAATAACTAATTAATTACTTGTTTGAAATTCGATTTCTAAACGTTAAAATTCTCAACGTAAGTAAGCCATCGTTAAAAAAAATAAAAAAACTAAAATTTGATGTTTTTTTCAAAAAAATTCATACTTTTCGAGATAATATATATTTACATTCAAATTAATCACTTTGTATACTACAGGCGGTATTATTCTGAAATCGTACAAATAATATAGTTATAAACGAAAAAACGATTTTGCTAAATGGATACAACATATATAGATATAAAACTATAGTATTAAAACGCGATAAATAAAGTAATATATAACATATATGTAATATGTATAATATATATATATTATAAGACTGAGAAATAAATCGAAATGCGTCCAAGAAAAAAAATGCAATTTACTGTAGCGCGATATTATGTCCTAGGTTTTATCCCCACCCACAAAGATATATAAATGTATATATACATGGAAGGTACAAAAACGTTTTTCTATATTGCTTCTCTACTTTTTTCTTTTTCTTTTTTTTTTTTTTTGTACTTGAATCAACTTTTAACGAATTCAGTTCACATGTGGCGCCTGTTTATTTTTCACTTTTTTTCACCGTTCCGTGCCGAGAATGTTTAGTTTGAGCTCAACATCGATCTATACAGTAATAAACATATATACCAGTATATATATATATGTATAATAGAACAACAACGCGACACGAAGTCTGATAACAACCAATTTTAAAACAAAAAATATTTGTAATTATACTTGTACACGCGTTAATTATGCTAAACAACAAGAAAAGAAACACTGCCAAAAAAACACGGCTAAAGGACAATTAATCACACTCCACCCAGTGGTAATGAGAAAAATTATTTCCGATAAAAATTTCGGATTAAATACTGATTACAGTGATATAATTATAAAAAGGCGCGTTATTAAGTAGGATTAAACAATTGTCGCAGGTGACGTTTTTTAGGAACTGCTTAAGAGCTGTTCATGTATCCACGTATGCATGGCACAGACACAACATCACATCCATATATAATTCACTATTTATTAATTTTTTAATTATATTAAAGATAATTTAAGAAAATAAATCGATTTAAAAAAGTAAGTAAAAATTAAATAACAGAATCCATATTTATGCAATATGCATTGTGTAGATGACAATGATGAGGTACAAAGAAAAAATTAAATAAAAGTATTAAATAATATGATCCTATACAAGTTTTCCTAGTAAATGCATCACGATTGGTAATTTTTGTTGTTTAAAATAATATTTTTAGATGTGAATCAGATTGTAAAAATGTACAAGACAAATATTTGTGTAATGTACATTAAAATTAAATGTTAAATGCCACTCTCCTATCCAACTATCTTTACTCTGAATCCCTCTCCGAGAGGAACAACAGATAATATTTACCTAGAGTAACGAAATCCTAAACACGTCACTACAAGTTACGCATAAATCTGTAACTTGAGTTGGGTCTAAAAGGACAAATGTCACTTTTCGACCGAATCGGGTTAAATGTTTTTATCTTGTCCTCAAAGTGCGTAATTCTATAGTAAATAGTAATCAAGATGATGTAAGACCACAAAGGTAGCTACATAACACAATCAACTAATTGTATTTCTGGAAAATGACCAATTTAATAAAATAGAATACAAATACTCCCGTAAATCGGAAAGAAGTTTAGAAAAAAGCCTAGAAATAAAAATATGGTAAAAACCCTTGATGTAAAAAAAAAATTCGAAAACTTGCCCCTTAATAAAAAAAAAAAAACAAAATTAAGCTTAATAAATAAATAAATATAGAATACAGATTGCAGCTATAATTAAGTAATTTTATACCTATTAAATAATAAGTAATGTATAGTAAATCATATCGTCGGCCATCAATACTATTGAATTATTTTTGATTTGTATACAATATACATTTATTAAATTATCTTCTTAGTTTTTTTTTTTTAATATTATTTAAATTTATTTAGACAACAACTAACAATGTATGATAGTTAATAGAGCTATGGGTTTGTAAAAAAATTTATTAATTTTAGCTTATTATAAAACATGTCTTTCTTAATGCGAAGTTTGAATTAGATACACATTTATTATTTTATTTTTTTAGCCCTTCTAAGTAATTCTCGACTTTTTTATTAGTTTTATCAATACTCGTGTTTTTAATAATATTTGTCAATAATCAAAACATTATAAAATGTGTGTATTACACACGTTTAATGAATTATTGTTTAATTTTTATATTATAAATAGTTAACGTATTCTCTATAAGCTTGATACACTTGATTATTAATAATAACTTTAAAATATTTTACGTTTGAGATATTTTATATTTTTGGACATTTTAATGTGTTTATAAGGTTTTAAGTACATTTTTTAGATTTTTATTGCATTTTTCGAGATTTTAACTTTGAAGTACATGTTTTAAGTATTTTCTTAATGCATTTAATGCACAGTCTCAATGTTAATATTATGTATTTATGTAGATTGCAGCTATACTTATATTACATCATATGACACAGCTTCATTTACTTAGTAAATATTTGCTAAAGTGCTTTTTTTCCAGAATCTTTTTTTCCTAGATTCATACATAATAATATTACACAATGTAGTATCGTACACGAACTCTTTATACATCGAACGTGTATGTATTAAATCATTATTATAAACGTCGTACACAACGGGTGTTTTAAATAATTTATTGCAACAACGCAATTTAACAGGCGAGTTTTGCGTTAGATTACAATAATAATATTATAGGCGTTCGACATAGGATTCATATAGATAGGTTGAATACATGCTTGAAGTGGCGTTTTCGACACAGTAAATCGTTTTCTCGACCAATAACACACACACACAATACACGTGGTGTTGAAGTTGTGTGTACGCATAAAGTATCATATGTCACCAACATTATAATATTATAATTGAACAACCCAATTAATAAAAAAGCATAATGCAGTTAAGCGTGTACACGATGTACAGATACGGGGGGGAAATTCAAAATTCTTTGTCCAATTACGAATTTGATATTATTCAGTGATCGTAAAACGTAGAAAAACAACCTTTATAAAAATAAGATAGTCGTGTTTATTATTTTTATTTTTGTTGCTGATACACATTTTATAATGTACTTCTGTAATAATAATTCTAACAAAGTGCTGGGCAGCCATATTAAAACTTGATTATTTTCAAAATATTTTTACTTCGTCGCACAACTTTTTTTAAATTTTTTAAATAAATATAAATATTTGAAATCGGATGAAGAATTCAAATTCTATATTTTTAAGTTTTTAAGCATACATAGGAATATATATTTTGTATGCCATTAACATTCCTCCAATGGCAATATAATTTTTTTTTTTCAAATAAGATCCAACATTATAATATGGAGCAAATTGTTAATTTTGTTTTATATACTAATAATAATAAGTTCATTTGGATGATAAAATCATTATAGAAATTAGTATTTAATTAATGACATTTTATAGTTAGTTTGTATAAGCTGCAGGAGTATACTTAAGAATATAACTGAAATATTTTTAAAAGTAATTTTTTTTTTCATGTCCTGAATTGTTGTTTTTAAATTCTAAGCGAAGTAAAATGACCTATCGATCTTAAAAACATAATTGTTTTTTTCTTAAAAACTATTTTCCGGACAATGTCACATTGAATTCCTTTTAAACTTTTAATAATTATTATTTATAGTAAAAAAAAATGTCTACATTATACCGAGAATATTGCCTCACTTCTAAATATCTGGAATCTACCTATCTCCACTAAGTACATAAATATATGTTTTTCAAGCACCTGCAGATACTGCTCATTTTGATTCAATAATTCAAACGATAAAAACAGGTACGAAAAAAGCTTCTCTTAAACCAACTCCGCTGCAGGGAAGAAAATGTAAAATATTTTTATTTTTTGAACAGTATTAACAACACGTGCCTATAATGTAGGCTTTGGCCACACCTACTTATGCATATTGCACAACAAAATAATATATAATATTTTTTAAGTACCTGCGCGTTTCAAACACAAGTGACGATAACGACGGCTTTATAAATAATATCATACGATATAAACTAGCTACCTTTATTATGTATTGTATATTATTATATCGTTCTCACTGCTCTTTACGAAATTAAAGCGCATCTTTTCTCGTCCGAATGTTCCGGGAACGGTTTTAACTGTACCGGTGTATATACATATACGTGATTCGGCCATCCCCCTCAGTAACACAAAACGTCCTAAACTTACGACAATAAAACGCAGTCACGGGAAAATTCTCGGGGCCGTTTTAAACACCCCGTCGCATACCTATATCGCACAAGCGCGCATCGTACATAATAATATACAGCTAGAAGGTGCCTCTTATATACATAACCAAGTGCTGAAGTATTAAGTTTTATATATTATGTTTATTATTTATAATAAACGAGACGATTCATTTAAAAGTAAAAGCTCTTACATTTTGAAGAAGTATTAACGTTTTGAGAAGAATATTTATAAATATATTTTTTGTCGTATTGTGACGTTAATACAAAATAATACAGCAATTTTTTAATGGTATTTTTTCATTTTTTAATGATGGCGCACATTTTTCATTGCATATTTCTAAGAAGAATATTTTTCCGTTAATTTTTATTCATGGAAATCGAAATAAGTGCACTAAAATTGTGTAATGTATACCGTCATTCCACTCCATTCATTTTATATTATGACTTTTGAGTTAGAAATTATAACTGATCAAATACAGTTTTTAAAAAACATATTCTGCTTCATTGTAGTATCGTAGTTTTTTGGTTTATAGGTCGGCCAAGTGAAGCCTCTAGGTAACATATATTTCTATCTAGTATGTATATTTAAGATATATAGTTGGATAAGATTTTAAGTATGAAACAATTTATTTATATGATAAATATAAGTTAAAGATCCTTTGAAGAACTCCTTTGAGTTAAAGATTTTTGAATATTTTAATTTAAAGAATTTAAATTGCATTGCTATAAACATATATATGCATATAGTGCATTTATTTAATTTGTTACATTTTACTCATACAATGAAGTAAAATTAAACGAAAATTCCTAATGCATTTTTTTATACATACCTGAACAATAATATACTTTTTTCTTATTATACAAAAAGAAACCACACAAACATAAAACATTTATTTAAATAAAAAAATTAATATAATAAGAGTTCCTAAAATAATAAAAATATCTGATTGTAATAGTGTATTCATTTTCAGTAAATAGCTCTCATCGAAAGGGAGAAAAATATAGAATACTGTTATTATGTCATATCAACTAACATCACAAATATATACTCTGATTTCTTATTAAAAATCATCGAACTTACTACGATAAAATATTTTGAATCTCTTTTTATCTTGTTTACCTATACTCATTTCGCCCGAGTTCCACTATATAATAATGTACATATACGTACCCCCTTCATGTTACCTACAAACTTACTATAGTCACCACGAGCATGACGAGCGCTATGAATCGCAAACGAACTATACGGCGAAGACAACGTCGTCAGCGTGCTCAAATCCGTTACGGAAACGCTTTCTCGGATGAAAATCAAACTCGAATGTATAAGGCATATCATAAATTCATAATACTCTATACCTACTATGTATTAAACGAACGACGATTTAGCAGACGGCGTGGCACTGCGCACAACGATTTATGCGGGGATTCGCGATCGTGCGTGTATACAGGTGAAATCAATAATCACAATCGTTTTTCACGCATTTCCCAGGAGAAATATACAATATTCGATGTACATACAGTGGGCAATATAATGTAGGTACAGGTAAAATAAGAAGTCGGAACCCAAGATGGAGAGGGGGTGAAACAAAAACTCTGATCGCGGCGCACTGTAGCAGCAGAGTTAAGATAAGTAATCAGGAGAAAGCGCCACGCGTATTATAATAATAACGCATAATAATAAAAAAAATGATATATAAAACGAAAAACCGGAAAAAACAATTCGTCGAGCCAGTAATTTTTTTGGTCTTTTTACTATAATATAAATACTCATAAAATGCAATCGTATTGTATGCGGTTCTCGTCGTCCGTAAACTATTATATATTATTATATTCTTTTTCCGGTTTTGCCACGAAAAACATGCTTGAAGACGCGTCTGTCCAGACGAAAACGCGACACTAATATTATTGCTGCAATAGTAGTTGTCATTATTATCTTTATTATTATTATTATTATTATTATTATTATATATAAATATAAATATTTTTTTTTTTTTTTATGGTACACAGAAAAATTCTTTTATCACCGTGAATTTCCAGTAAGGCCAAATGAGTGGGGCTGAAGAGGCTAAAGCACTTCTCGAAATTTCTACAGAAAAATTACTTAAAAACTTTTTCGGATGTTCTACATTGAAACAAACTATATTATTAGGGATCTGATACAGAACGATTAAACATTTTCATCTGCTGTTCAGTTTTAAAAATTCACACAACATTTGGACGCTACATCCCTAAAAAAATTATCACGTTTAGGTATCGTTCGTTTCAACAAAACGAAAGACCTTTTCAAAGAACTATAAGCAAGCAAAACATGGCATATTATAACAATATTACACTATAATAGGTATATAATTACTAATAATATTTACGATAATTTAAATACATGAAAAATGTATTACCTACTTAAATCCGTTTATTATACAAAAATAATAATTCAAATAATAATTTAAATAATGTTTGTAGATTATTGGTGGATTTTTGATATTGCACTTTATCACAGTCCACTATAATTCTTATTGTAGTAAGTCCCTTTCACAACCACGCGTATGGTAAGTTCGTGGTGTTTTTCGATTTACGTTGTATAAATTCGTGGGTACGCGCCAGCTGTCAGCATGACGCACTTACAGCTTTTTAGTTTTAATTTATGTTCATGACATATAATTTCTAACTTACATATAACTTATATTAAAAAGTTTTACATATATTTTACGTACATAATATCCTACATATATTTTAATTATAAACTAATATTTACACGGCCAAACATGATATAATATCAGAAAAAATAGTAGCTAAACGTTTCGTGTTTTAAGATAAAATACCTGAGTGCTGTAGCCCGAAGTATCTATAGTAAGCAAATATATTAAAACAAATTATCAGCCCTCTCCCCACCCTCATCAAATACACACATACAGATAACAAAATCCTGACTACACCGTTGTCATTAAAATTATTTTTATTTAAAACATATGATACATTATTATTATATAGGTAAGTAAGTATACGAGTACACCTATTATTTTACCCCAATACATCATAAACCACCTAGGTATCTAGGTACACTTGATAAAATCTAAAAATTACGAATATTTTTTTGAACTATTTCCTGGATTTGCGAAAAAATAATCAATGACTTTGTAGTACGAGATAACCGACCTATCTGTGCCATTTTTCCACTGTTCTCAGATTTCCACTTCACGGCGGAGCCCGAAAAAAAACAGTGAGACATGAGGTTGAAACGATTGCCGTCGTGTTATGAAGACACAAATTATACGAGTATATCATAATTATATACCTACACAAATTTGACCGACTCGTCACCACCGTATGTTACCACTAAAATAACCCATCATATTATTATCATAATTATTAAACAGCAGGCGAAACCAAAAATAGAAATCGTACCACAGACAACGGACACGGTCGGTCGGTCGCATGAAACAACCCTTCAATCATATCGTCGCGTTGAGTCATCAGCATATTATTATATTATAATTTATAATATAGCTGGTCGAACGCGTAATAGTACCGGAAATTAAGAAAAACGTATGGAGAAACGAAAGAAAAAGACAAAAATGTTGTCATTTTTAGCGACACGAAATTCCTTCATGGACCTTCTCCTTTCTTCCTTCCTTCCTTCCTTACTTACTTATTATTACTTCCACAACCGCATATTATCGTATTATTGTTATAGTTATTTTTATTATTATTATTATTATTATTATTATCACCACTATCACTGTATTCAAATTTAAAATAATTATAAGTAGAAGAACTCAACTAATGATTTAAAAACTGCGTTCCAAATATGTAATTTCATGAAGATTTACCTTATAAAGTCACGCCTTGCAGATAATTCCAATACGCGCTGGTAATATAATTATACTACCTGTTTTTTTTAACAAAAAATAAAATAAAATATTTTTTTAAGTAATATTAGTTAAATTACAACAATATTTTTGTTTTAACTAAAGTAAGTAATGTACTTATATATTACCTATATTTTCAAAACAGGCAAATTATATTTTAATAAAAATATAATAGATTATAATAATATAAACATAGATGTGTGAAAAATTGGTGAAAAATATTTTTTAATCTCGTTACTATTAAAAATGATATAAATACGTGTATTTCATGATTGTCGTTGAATATCTTTTGTAATCCAATTTCACAAAATTCATGTTTTTTTCCATCTGCTTCTCACTCATCAGTCTCACCCCTCCATAACCAATTCCATTACGAACGCTGATTATTATCATTATTAACATCTTACTTGACTCAACAACCGCCTCTATATAGTGTACAATATCGAATTTCATGCACAAATCACACAGGCGAAAGAGAACAGAAGGTATAGGTAATTTTTTTCACGACAAGTCGTATAATAATATACGCCCTCCGAAAATAAACACGAAACGACGAAACACTTCACACTTCGATCGTCACTCCGTCGCGGCAACGTTGGAATTTTTAACACGTATATTATTATATAATACGTAGCAGTATTTTAAATTATAATACTATCTTATTCTTCAGTACGTACAAGCATTACTAGCATTACTTACATATCTAACCTAACGAAGACGAGTCAAAAACTAGAGTTTATACAAAAGAAAACGTAGGATCAAATGGCCCCCGTAGTCGTTATTTTCATATATATATATATATTTTTTTATTAAGAAATTATATAATAATATTAAAGTCTATAGTATCCATATAATAATATAGATATTTTTATAATATACAATTATATTTCACATGTTAAAATTAAAAGTAAATTTAGGGCATAACCTAGTTGATTATTTAAGACTTTTTAACATAAGTAGGTAGTTGGTTAATTTTTTAATTAGTTACTAAAAAACCAAACTATTTTTTTGACTATTAAAATGATTTAGTGTTTTCCGTTGATTTAAAAATATTCTGTTAAGTAAAAATTCATAGTTTTAGACATTTTTTTTTAAGATTTTATACTTTAATAAATACATCTATCTTTATTATCATTATTATCATTAATATAAATGTAAAAGTTAATTGTAATTGTAATAATACAGAATGTGCCGAAACATTTTAAGAAATAATAAATAACTAAAACATTATTTTTAACAAAAATAGTCTATGATTTATGTTCTATTTCTTGTTAAATTAATATTATACAAAAATAAGCAAAAAATACTTTTTATAATGTTTTCTTTGTACTGATTAAATTAATATTTTTTTCCCATATTAACACTAAGCTCAACGATTTAAATGAACTATTTTTTGTTTATTAACTTCTATCTAACTTAACGATATTGCATTCATATAACTTAATTTGAATTAATCATAATAATATAAAGCAGAAATATGAAAATTTGATATAGTACAACTTATACCATACTTCAAAGTCGATTATAGTAAACCGCATTAGTTACAAAAGTCGTAAATTCTAATAAAACATTGTGCATTATATGCATTTAGAAATCAGCATTTTATGTAAATATACTAAATACACATAATCACATTTTTCTACAAGAAATGCATTTTATATAGGTTTTCAATGCATACATATAGAATATTATTTATTTTTATTTAATGACTAGTTTCGTGTTATCAATTTGTAATTGTGTTTATATTTCAACAAAATATATTACTATTAAGTTTGTGATGACACACAATATAACCAGTTATATGTCTTCTAAGTAAAAGTTTAAATACTGTCCAATGGTGTTAAACTGTTAAGTGTTCGTTTTTTTTCATTCGCGCTTATTTTTATCAAGACAATACCATAGAAGCACTCGGGCTTATCCGTGGTAATAGTGATCTTCCACAAATCATATATTACTCAGAGAAAGAGAGAACTTATCATAATATTACTTCTTTTATGTGCCGGATAATATAAATTGCTATGAACGAAACTTATTAAGCCAATGTTATTTCTTTTACATCAATGTTTATTATTTACTACAAGACTTATATTTTATTTTATTAATAATGGTTGTTGGTAAGTAAGTTCTATTTTTATACAATATAACATTTTTGAAGGAACATAAATACATAAATCATAGTCAATTTATCAAATTATTTATTTTGTCATTTCATCATTAGTGTTTATTTTAACATGATCTATGTATCTTTTAGGCCTTAGTGCCACATAATAATTAATAATCAATAATAATAATATATGTTTGCATTACATAAAAAAGATTTTTTTTTACTACATGCAAATCAATCACGATCTTATAGAAATAATTTAAAGATACTATCGTTGTGAGAATAATTATTATACAATAGTTTCTATCACAATTCACGCGTGATCGTGTTGAGCATGATTTTTTTTTCTTAGAAGCTATTTTCGGCATTTAAGGCCATTGGGCTCTGTATTACTGATTTTAAATTCAGATAAAGTTAAATTATTTAAGTTGTTATTTACAATAAAATAATAATAATAATTTATAAATAGCAGGAACTTAAGTATATTTCGGTTTATTATTATGTATCATGATATATTTGACGATTGGTGAAGCTTGATTTTAATATAAATTCGAGTAGTTTCTGTGAGAATGTTTCAACTTCTAAAAGGTGGTTGAAACTTTTCGGATTCGCTCTTCATCTCTTTCTCGAACGTTCTACATTCGGCGAAGATACGTTTAAACTGAAAAGTGGTTGTCACAGTTCATAAGTTTGTATATATATATAAGATTCTCCTTTTCTTTTCATTAATTGTTGATGTAAGACGCGTATGTTGTATTCTTAGGTGGTTAATGGAGATATCATGTTTTCGAGAAGAGCCAAGGATAGATGATACATTTTAACTTTTTATCATTTATTATTAATATGTGTAGATTTGTATTTTTTATAATAAACACAACAATCCATAGGTAGTTTGTAAAAATATATATGTAATTACACATACATAATCGTAACTATAAAATTTTGAATTTCAAAGGCTTAAGACTCGACTAAAATTGTTCAGTTACTTTTTATTTTTTTATTTATACGTATATTTAATAAAAGAAGGTTTGACAGAAAGACTTAACAATAAGAAATTTTATAAGAAATGTCACAATTTTCATAAGAAAAGTCACCTCTTGGCGGAAAATCCTAGATTTTAAAGCATTTAAACATAAAAAATTTAATTTTTACACAATGATTAAATTTTTTTTACTGATCCTCTCCCCCTTTTTCAATACAATAGTTATATGTATACACTACTTCTAATCGAAAACCATTTGATTTTATAAAATTGTAAAAATAATATACAATAACGGTAATAATATAATATACATATACATATAGCTATAGTAATTCATTATTATTTTTAATGGTTTCACGAAATAATAATTATATAATATTATATACCTATATATAGATACACTCTAAAATATTTTATTGATATTGTTGCTTTTACAGTTTAAAAAAAAATAATAATAACGTATAATTAAGTACATACTACCTGTACCTATATAAAGCGATATTCCACGTGATCGATTTGAAGTAGTTATTAAAAACTGGCACTGCTAAAAATCATAATTAATTCGACATAAACCGTTCAAAGACCTTTGAACTATTTATTTTTTTATTAATATATTAACATTAATATTTTACCTACGCTTTTATCGTTTTAATCACACGAAATTCAATAATTCTCTATATAACAATTTCAATTCGACAGTAACGTGAAAACCACATATAATAAATGCGTAGAGCGTATTATGATAATAATTGAATAGAATTTGAATAGAATTATATTATCAAAACACTATATTAGATACCTATTCAAACTAATTAAAGTTATTAACCACTGACACACATAATGTAATATCATAAATCTACAACTTATTATTTTTTATAAGCTGTCTTAGTCTTATTACTAACTACCAATTTAAAATGACGCCAATATAGTATTAACTATTATATATAAATTAAAATCTAAATTTTAAATAAATCAAACACGAAATACATTCCGAAATTATACCGAAAAGTATATGTATAGTGTATATAATATTATTAAAGAACTCTAAATGAAGGCTACGTCAGACTTTTCGAATTTATCAATAAATTATTAATATACCTATTATACACACTCAATACAATTCATCTATAGTTAGCGTCATATAATATGATCAAACAGTTAACGGATCACTTTAAATAACATCATTCCGGATCCTTAAGTTATAATGACCTATACATAATGCATTAGAATACTATAGATTATAGATTCCTATGGTTGCTGTAGTAGATGCTTATTTAATATTTATTGGTAAATTATAAACAACAACTTTTTAATTATAATTATACCCAATTTTTAAGTCTTCTGAAACGTGTTCTCTGAACAGCAATGATTTTTTTATGTATAATACGGAAAAATCACACATGCTATTGATGTGATTCATCTCAAAAACATTTGATATAAGACGTTCAAAATATAATATTCTTATTTATTATGCATACGGATTCTAAATATTGTATTAAATGTTTTCCTTTTCTTGCATAAAACCACCAAGAATATTATCGTAGTTGTTATCAATATTACAATTTTAAAGTATAGGCATCAATAATTTAAATCATGATATTAATATTAAGTTATAACAGTATATTTATAAGGGTACTCCGAGAATAAATCAAATACCTAAAGAAAACTAAAACCTTCTAACACAATAAACGTTTTTTTTATTACATTTGATTTGAAACTAACTTCATGAATTGATTAACCTTTAATGTTTGTTCTATTACATCATAAACAGTTGCATAATATGATAATATAGTCATATGAATAAGGAAAATTCAAAATTGTAAACGATAGAACAAAATATTTACTTGAAATATATACATAAGCAATATTTATCATTAAATAATCAAATGAAAAAAATAAAATAAATATCGATTAGCCACTTAAAAAAAAAAATAAACAAATAAAAAATTATGCATAAAACTCGAGAGTTTAAAAACAATATACCCGGCTAAAAGATTTATTCGTAAAACATTACATACACCAACTTTAATGAACGATAAAAAAATGCTATAAAATAGTAATTTAGTCGATCAAGAATGTTTTATAAATAACAATTAGTAATAATTACATCAGGGATACATTAGACGAAAAAAATTAAAAGGTTTTCTGAGCACATTTGCGTTTTAAAAACTTCTCTGAAAAAATAATCACTCCAAGAAGAAAAAAAATATTTTTTTATAAATTAATAATTGATTAATGTATAATAATGGACCACATAATGAAAAAAAAAAAAAATACGACATTTTGATGAAAGGGAAACGCAAAGAAAATGTAGATAATTTGTAATTAGTAGGTAGGTATCTCTACATAATATATAAATTATTACACAGATAATATTATACGAGTTACTGAATTACAGTTATTTTAGTACACACCTACGTCTTTCAAAAATATCAACTGCTTAGTAATTTTAAAAAAAAATTGGTTCTCATTTATTGAAAAAATACGTTTATATCACCATAGATCACCCATACATGGTATAAAAGTCTATATAATTTTAAAATATGATCCTTAATTAAGTACCTGCAAAATTTCCAAAAATTATGATTTGAATTAATATTTTTTTTTTTTTAAAACGAGATAAACAATCTTATTGAATCACCCCGTAGATTAGATAAGTATATTGTTTTATTGTGCTTGGGTAAAAGTGTACGTTTTTCAAACGCTGCAGTAAAATTGGCGTTTAAGTCACGCGTGAACAATTTATTAAATTACTCTTTGCTTCACCGTTATGTTTTCTGGAATAACGATGATTCGAAGGTAAAACGACGAGCTCATTTTCGTGTTTATTCATTTCTCAATAGATATATATACTGCACCTACATACAATAATAACAATATAAAAGTATAGTAGAGTTTTCGAACGAAATTGATCAGTCAGCGAAAAGACCTAGCGACGATGATTTCGATGATATTTACATTGTATGTGTAATAAATGTACGAAGAAATCGAGAGAAATTTAATTTAAGCGCTCAGAAATTATCATAAACCGTAAAAAATAACATGTTTTCCTTCAACTATTCCGGGTGACATTGATTTTATCATAATATAATATTATGTATATACTACGTGAGTTTTTCATCAAACATATCAAAAACTATAAAATATATTATATTTATTATTTATATATACCTACCTATATGTGTTTTAAAAGTATACACATTATCACAATATATATTTTATCACATACTTCACGAGAAATATTACGCTACACGACAGTACACAACCAAGTTATTTTACTTTATATTATACCAGTGATATATTACTAATAAATGCTTAAATTACACCCCCCCCCCCCCCCCCACAAAAAAAAAAAAATCAGGAAAATTTAAATTATGCTATAAAAATTAAAATTTATACGAAGGTTTTTGCAAGTCTTAAATGTATTAGTTTATAGATTTTAATTTAATTTCAATTTGTTATCTTATTGGTTTTAATATTTTTAATTTTAAGCAAAATAGTATACTCGTATATTATACAGAATATTAGATATTCGAGTGCTACACCGTTACGAATCATTCGAGGCAGTAATATATCAATGTCATACATTCCTCAACAAAAAGTGAATACGTACAGAAAACAGACAAAAATTAAAAATATATCCATATCAGAAAACCAAACTTACGACGAATCCTAGTTAAATCCCCGCTATTGAACAGATTATCAGCCCATCTAAAAAAAAATCTTAGATACACTACTGTATTTTATACCGTATAAATGTTATTCTTCATCTAATTTTTCGTATATGAATGATAATTATGACTCATATTTTTACTTGCGTACTTTCAAGTGTTTTCAATACACATAATACAACGAACTTTAAAGGCGTGTACAATAACCTAACAAATGACTCACACACACCTTATAGCAATCAACACTTAAAAAAATATGAGCTCAAAACCAGTTTTACGTTTTTTTTATTACTCCAAATGTGTGTAATGATAAACCAAAACTACCATACTATCTACATTTTTTAATTACTACGCAAGAACTTCATTAAGTCATTATCGAAGGTACAGGCTCGGCGTATAAACACAACCATATATATATATATATATATATATATATATTATAATTTCACGCATACACAGCACACGACTAATTAACAGGACAACAAGGGTTGTCGTCACTAACGCGTATCGGCAGCACACGCATTGTGTATGACGTATATATTTTATAAAATTATAATATGTGTACTGTGCGCGGGGATGGTGATGCGAGTAAAACAGTGTATAAGAAACTAGACGCCAGTTTTCCTTTTTTCTTTAATATAATATGCATACCATATACATACGCACCATTATCGTAATTACACTGGGATAGGGACGTACGGTTTTTTTCTTTCGCGTCCCTCTCAAAACACAAACAAAAATCAAAGACAAAAAAACCAAAAACAGCTGGTTAGCGAGTTTGTTCAACGTGTACACAGCACTACTGCATTACCACCACTATCGCCGGTCTACCCCACACAGCATTATGATGTGTACGACGCATAACATAATAATTTTCTCTACAGAGCTCCGGTGTCACACTGCATTTTTCGCGTCGCACATCGCGACCCTCGTCGCAACACGCGTTTCACGGATTTGTCGGCAAATCGCAAAATGCGGGCGAGGGTAACGGTTATGGTTTTTAAAAATTATACATTCTATATAAAATATAGCTCACTATTTTATTTTTTTCGCGGGGAGACTGTAAGAGCGACATGGTAGTGGGGGGATCAAAGGGAGTGAGAGAAACAGCTGCCAGGGCAGCCGCAACGAGACACAAATTCCGCCAGGCACAAATACGCCACACGAACGACGAAGATCGGATAGACGAAAAAGTAAACAACGAACGCTCACACGACCTACCTATAATATACGCGATGATACTATAATTTGAAATTCTAGATGCAATATTAATTTAATACTAAGGCCCCGTCTATAGGAAGCTTTATTATTTATCCATTTTTTGGTTATCACAGCAATAATTATGCGGAATTATTTTTAAATATACAAAAATTGTTTTTATACAAGAAAGAAATACATTATTTATATATAAATATAATGCGTGTGATGCGAAGAAGACAGCACGCCCACGCACTTACGCCTGAGATCGACGCGCCGCTGTCAGAAACATACGTCGTCAACCGAAACTATCATTGGATTATAATTCAAGAGGTCATGATGTGCTCATCTTACAAACACACAATGTATAGCAATTAATTTATGTTTAGCTAAAAAGAATCTATTTTATGCGGTAGATTTAATATTATTATAGTAAATAAATAAACCTATTAATATAAAATTTAAAGGTAAGGATAATACCAGCAATTAATTATTTTTTTTGTCAATTTTTTTCTTTTTTGATTTGAAGTAAGCAATCCATAAAATTGTTTTTACTTAAATATCTTGCATACGTCTGCAATATATCATAACAATCGATTTAAAATTAAAATATTGAAGAAAAAAACGAGAAACCACTACGAGTAATATTCTTACCTTTAAATTTGATATTAATAGGTCAATTTATTTTTAATAATAATATTAAAACTTTATAACATAAAAAAGATTCTGCTAAATGCAAATTTTACTAGATTTTAGACTTGAAGACAATACGTGCAGGAATTACGTCTTATTATAATATAATTATGATGTACTGTCGTAGTGATGTGAGATATTCCTTCGCTATGTCGAAACGTTAATCTCATTTATACACTATTATTACTTAAAGTCGACGTTTCTCTGATTTATAACGATATTATAAATTATAATTACAACAGAGTCAATTCTATACAAAAATGAGAAATACTACAAAATGTATCGACTTAAAAATATAATATATTACCTACTCAACGTTTGTAAGGTTTTTTATTACAATTTGAAGGATTTCTACATAAACTTGAAATAACTTCAAATATAAGTATCAACAATATGACCCATACAGCATAAAGGTATAAAATATTAATTCTTATTAAAACTTCTTCACAAGTAGTTTATATAAATACTAATATAAGATATTTTATAATATTAAATTCTATTATACTTAACGTATTTCAATTAACTTACATATTTTAGTTTGTCTAATAGTAGTCTAATAAAAAAATCAATCAAATAAAAATTTAATAATTTTAAATCTATTTGTATAAACTAAGAATATATTATAATTATTATATTAATATTTCCAGTTTTGACAAAAAGATTATTATTTAAATTATGTTAGAACTTTGAAATTTTATAAATATTATAAATATAACCCCGTCCAATACTTTGTATTTGGTAAAACATTCAGACCCTTACATTATTTCCAATGTTATTCGCGTAAGTCACACGGGACGCCTTGCGCATCATGTCTACAAATAAAGTTATATATATATGTTAGTGTGTGTGTGTGTGTGTGTGTAATGTATTATGCAAGAAAGGAAGCTTGTGTCAACGTCATTATGCCCCATAAAAGCTCGATGAAAGTTGTCTCAACGGAATTAAAATTGTTCACTCGTCACATTGTATCACATTTCCATTAACAGTATACGTTTTTCATTTAAACTACGCATATATCAATGATGGACAGTATCTCATACTGATATATTATATATTTGTATCTTTTATCCAAAGACATGCACAATGTAGATACTTTTTGAAATGTAATAGAGGCTCCAAAAGTTAAGCCCCCTAATCAAAGGTCTGTATTTTATCTGTTATTACTGCATAAAGTTCAAATTTTTTTACAATAGGAAAAAAATATTAAAATGATAAACATAATTAACTATGAAATATTAATCCATGATGATATTGCGTAATACGTATAACGTATATTACGTACAACATTTTACATCTGTGTGTAAAAGTACTAAAAGTCATAGTTTATAGTAGGACATAAACCATGACCTGAAAATGTATGGAGCTATTAGTTCTACTATATTTACAAGACAGTGATTAACTTCTAACATTGATTTAAATTTCGTAATAAACGTATTCAGTAATTTAAATAACATGCATCTGTCATTGTACATTTTATAAAATATACTTGTTGTATATTGTAAGAAAAAAAAATTAATTAATGCATTCATGCATAGTAATTTATTAACGTTATTAGATACTTTTAGTTTTAGGAGAGCCCAAATAAGGAAGGGGATTTAAAAATACTGTAGGCACCACCTGTAATTCCGTTCTGCACACACACTTATGATATCTTATATCCTTTGACATTAGTTAATTATATCAAATATCTAGCACATAGATTCTTTTTTTTATGTTTATTGACTTTTTTCATTTTTTTACGTCAAGATCTCAGTTACAAATAAAATATAAATTTTCCGGAATTAACAAAAAAAAAAAATTAATAATTTATTTAAATAAGTTTTTAAATAAATTTACCTTTTCTAGTGTCCATATTTTATAGAAGGAATAATAAAATTAAATGTTAAGCAAGTTTAAGAAAATGTTCGTACTTCAAAGTGCGTTTAGTACTTGCATATTATTTTTTTTTTAAATTTGTAACATAAAATAACCGTAATATTACGGAACGCAAATAATGGTGTACATATCGTAAATAAATGTTTTCATCATTTGGATTTCTTAATACCATCATTCTTCTCTTTCTAGGTTTAAGTATTATAAGTAAAATGTATATCATATACGACTTACACTACAAGTTAAATAAATCATAAAGAAGTATTTTACATTATAGCAATTTTACTTACAAGATATATAATAAATAACTTTTAAAAAAATGTATTTTATTTTAGTTAATGTACAGTATCTAGTAAAAGTAATGAGTACTTTGTATCCAAAAGTAAAAAAATAGCAAAGTACCTTTAAAGTATTATTTAAAAAATATAGAATGTAACTAAAAATATATAATAAGTACTTACAAGTATCTTTTACTTTAATTGCCTATCTCTTGTGTAGTTATACTACCCTATATATTATTAGATTGGTTTGAGGACACTTGCTTTGTAAATATTGGTTTTACTAGAACTCGTAGTTACAGCACGATCTCGAATTGAAAGCAAAAAATGGATAAAACTGAATAGCGTGCGTAATAATAAATAAAACGACGAAAAACAGAAAACGTTTAGCAATTTTTATAGTTCTCGAAAAGTTTCTCGGCAACTCTGCCGGTGCTCGGACAAAGTCTTATACACGAGCCACTCACGATCCGAAAATATATACGACTAAGAGAGCACTTGTCGTAAAAGATAAGCTGCTGCTTTTAGGATTCCCATATAAAAATGCAGTAAAATCGAGATCACAGACCACGGCCACGTTATCGTATGAAAACAGTTAAGAGTCATCCTCTTTTATGACACACGCTCGATTCTGTATACCTACTCACTGTTAATACCAAAAATATATTCACTAAATATTACCGCAATAATGTGTTGGGCGCATTTTACCAAAATATAGAAAACAACTAGAACGCAATAAACAACAACAAACCTAATAACAAACCAGATAAGGTTTTTTGATTTTTATTACTTAAAATTACGGTCTGATCGCCTATAGAATATACCCAATAAATGAACTTGAATCAAAAGAAACCGTTTTAAAACGCTAACAAAGAACTAAAATATACAGGAAAATCGAAATCAAAACAATGCGCTATACAGCAGGTAACAATACAATAAATATTGTAATAGCTTGAGGAGCTGTAGCATATTACTCTCGGGTTTTGAAGCAGCGAAATTAATCTTGTTAGAAACATAGAATTATATTACGCGTCAAAGACTCTAGAGAATTTGATTACCAGAATAAATAATTACGGGCCGGGTTGGGTCGGTAATTAAAAGAGAATATTTGACTACTAGGCTGCTAGAGCATAATACACAATATATACTTCCTACAGTGATTCAACAAGCATGGTTACCCCCTTCCCCCCATTATCCCTTTTATTAATGAATTTATTCAAATTCAGATTTTTGTAATTTTTAGATATATCTAATAAAAAATAATATTTTTAAATTCTTGAGATTTTCGAACTATGTACTTAAAGAAGCATCCTGTAGCGATACAAACTTTTGTTTTTTTAAAAAGAAACTTCCCCCTCTCACAGTAAATTATTTAGTGTATATTTAATTTTTTTTCTGAAATATTTATACACATGGTTCAAAATTAATCTGAACGAATACTTTTTCAGTAAAGTACATTTAAAAATTCAAAAAATTAGATTTTGAATAATTGCATTATAGGAGAAAAACGGAGTGAGCGTGCTTTGTGAATCATCCTGTATATAGGTTGTAGTTCGTCGGGCTCCAAATGACATATCTTCAATAGTATACAGTAAAAAGTTATATTACAGACCGAATCTAAAAACCATCACCGTTAGTGATCATCTTGCTGGTACTTGGCACGTTTTGACATTTTGTATCTATAGGAATGGCAAAATTCGTAAAATATAAATTGGCAAACTCCGACAACGTTTCTGGCACCTTATTTTGTTCTCTCTTCTCTCACTTCGCACCAATGTAATTTGTTTATTACATTTACAGAGCTGTAATTCCATTTTATATCACGACTGCAATAATACATAATATATGTCGTCGTCGTCGTCGTCACCAAGATAAATGAAGACAAACACGTGCATTATAGTAGTAATATAATAGGTGTACCGTGCAGACTACCCAAACAATAGTACATGTTCTTAATCGACAAAATATTTAAACATCTATTAATGGAATCGTAATAATATATTCATAAACAAACCTTCTTTAGTATGTAAACAATTAAATAAGTATATAATATTGTAAGACATAAACAAGAAAATAAAAATCGTTCTGATAAAATAACGAACAATCCATGTAAAACGTGGTACAATTTCATTACATAATGGGCACGATCATTATTTTTATAAGAATAATTCTTTCTTTGTAATATTTTTGGCTCCCTATTTATTTAACTTATATTTTATTTTTTATTTATGTCACTTCAAAACGAAAACCAACCAAAGGTATATAATAATACATATATATTGTTTGTAAAATATGAAATGTCAGCAATCTTTTACCACCCAAGTACCGCATAAACATCTTGTGTTTCGTTTTTAACGTAATCGCGCGTGAAATGAAATATCCAATGCACATTTCGGAAAGGAATGGTTATCATCTCCCTAGTTTTATTTATATATATGTTTTAAAATATGATTAATGATTAATATTTGGTTAGTGTTTCTACAAAATGCATTAAATATATATAATGTATACCGTATAATATGTTTATATTAAACTAATATAAAATTAGTAAAAGAAAAGGTTGATACATAACTTTTTATAGTCACATCATCAATTCCCTATTGTTCGGATTATTTATTTTCATTTATCACCACTAACTAATTCAAAACAAATCTGTGTGACAAAAATTCGTTATAGATACCTCCATCATCGATTTTTTACTTGTTTTATTTTATAAGTGGTTTTTTATTTAAAAAAAAAAAGTATGAAAATCGATCATTACAATTACATAATCAGAAGCTAAATACAAAATCAAAATAATAACTATATTCAATATAAGTAGGTATTAGTATAACCCAATTTAAAAAAAAAAAACCAAAAAAACGTACTATTTAATAACACCAAAATTTTCATGGAAAATAAATATATAAGCACTTAAACAAGCTATCCTGTACACATAACAAAGTGTTGTCAAAAAACAGAATTCTCATTTTTCTAAGTGAAGTTAACATCACTGCGTAAGTGTATATATAATAATTTATAACGTATATTATAACACACGAGTATAAAACTATGCAAATAAAAACGTACGTATTGTAATAACTAATAATCAATGGTAAACGCACATAAAATAAAATTATCAATTAACACTGCTGCACATCAATCGAATTTTAGAAATTATAAAATGAAAAGTAGAGCAAGTTGACTACCGTTCAAATTTCAATAATTATCTTGCTACAAATTGATTTTTTTCGAGATAATCTTCGATATTTTACTAAAATTAAATAGTTATTTATTGATTTCTTAAAATTCAGTATTTTGTGTTTTAAAAATAACGTAAAATGTAGGCTGTCGATTTTAATATCTTATTTCTTGAAGTTAAAAGCAAGAAGATTTTTCAAAAAGACAGCTGTGGATTAATTTTTAAATTCTATTGAATAAAACATTTAATAAATCCCAATTTTTTTATTTTTTTAATAACCTTATTCAGTATACTACAATATAATAAATGTTTACTAAATATTTTGGAAAACTGTATGATATACGCATTGTTGTTTACGTCCTTCACATTTTAATTGTGATGCAATAAACAAACAAATTATAACACGAGCACAGTATATTATATGTTATTAAATAATAATAATTATTGATGTAATTTATATCTTAACATCGGTAAATTTCTTAATGTTTTCGAAAATTACCGCTTAGGTATTTTAACCTAAATACACAACATTTTTAAAGTCAAATTAATCAACTTGGCCAACACGTTCAACTTACATCGCTCTACGCTATGATAAATCGTAAACCATTAAGAACTACGATAACTTACGATAATTATTATTTATTATTTTATTATTATAAAAATGATTATACACCCAAACTACAGCGGGTGAACACAAATGAACGGTCGAACGCTGCAAACGTCTTTTATCCAGAATGAGCTAGCTAAAGCACGTTATAATACAATTATATTTTTGGTATGATATTTGTTGTTATTTTGTTCTTTTGTTTTTACCTTGTTCTCGTTCTAGCTGTACGGTGAAACGAGTAAACACGTATCGACTCATCATACATGCAGTGTGATACCCGCGACGTGTGCACAACTTTTACACTTACACGTATATTTATGATATTTATAAAGCAGCATGATATTTTTGACGTAATGCCGTAATGGTTTTAATTTTTGGAACCATTGAGCCATTTAAACCGCACAATAAATATTTTCCGAATAATAATAATTTACGTTTTACCTACACTTATATAACCTATCACATTATATTAAGTTTATTAAAACAAATAAAAATTACCGTTTGTCAATATGGAGGGGGGGGGGGGTTATATCATCTCCTTGGATACTGTTTTATTAAATATTTTACTATCAATCGGAAATTGGACATTAAAACTACCTCCACTACAGAAGTGAATAGATACAATAATAACAACAAAAATGAGTGAAGGGGATTACCTATTGTTAATATTATGTGTCTACAATGTTGAGTAGCTCTGTAATACCTCTATAACATAAACTATAATACGAGTATATAAATATGTTCAAAAATGTTTCGACCTATTCGCCTCGCATTAAGAAAATTCCCTTTCTGCAGCTTGTAATATTACGTAAAGGTATAATATATTTAATACGCACTGTTTAAAATATTTTACCAAACAATATTGGTACAAGTTACGACTGCATGTATGCAGTTCACGGGTCATATGTTTTTAGTACATTATAGATTATACTTGTATCACGATATATAGGTCCCCCCGAGTGCGCATACTGTATAATATAATACGAATAATCTTAAAAATGTTTGCACAAAGACCGTTTGAAAACATAAAAAAAAATTATCGTTGACGATAAATAAAATTGTGTATATGTGTGTGGTGCTTTGTATACAAACTGTGAAAAAGTGTTGTGGATAAACTCGTAAAAAAAAACCAAATAAGAAACCGGTTAGGTCTGCATAATAACGCATTGTATACACCGCCGTGTGGTGCAATGTGGCCTGCAGTCCGGTTCGTTCAAGTAAGTATATTAATGTGTACCTATATACCTTACTTATACATTACATGCATTCACCTGTATGCGGTGCGATGTTTGCTGTCGGAAGAAAGGGTGTCGTCAACGCATAATTTGTTATTATTATTATTATATTGTTTTTCGTCCGTTATGGACACATCGCATACGCGCGCACACATAGCATATATTATTAGATCCACCGCCAAGGGGCGAATGCGCGGTGTCCATATAATATACATAGTATGTAACACTTAATTATAATAATATTATATGTACGATAACAACGATAAAACGGAACGCCTTATTTCGACGATTTTTAAGCCTATTTTTCATACAACTGTTTACATTATTAATATAATGAAGTCTTAAATATGTAAATATTTTTTAAATGCTTAAATACGTATTTTAAATAGTTTAGACTTTATAGTAACTAAATATTTAAAATCAAATACTGATTTTCATTTAAATTTTCTATTTTCAATTCAATAACGTAAAATAAAAACGAAAAAACTCTGAATACCATATAATAATATATTTTATTTATGAGATTTATTCCCTCTCAAAAATGCATAAACTTTAACAAAAAAAATAGATGAATATTTTATTAACATCAAATGAAACGGTAAATAATGCCCTACAAAATAATGAAAAAAATTGATTTTTAAAAATTTTAAAGTGCCTATAAATACTTTTAAATACTAGTATAAGTAATTGTACTCAAACACATCTTAAAGTTATTTTATACAAGACTATTAATATATATATACTAAGTAGGTATACACTTATGTCTTAAGTTAAACAGACACACGCAATATTGTATAAATAATAAGAATAATGCACGATCATGACGACTGACGGATCGCCTCCCCCACAAACTACACACCGTACATCAACACTGGACTGTGTAATGATGATTCTTATCGCATCCATCGGAGGAGCATTTTTTTTCTACTGCCTATACGATGATGACGTCCGCTGATATTATATTATTATTTATCATAATATTATATCATATACGTTATAACCTGTTTAGTATATACATCATAGCGAACAAAAACGAACGCGAATTCTACCCCGAAGTATATATTTTGTACGAGTATGAAGTCGTATCCATCGGACCCGAACAACCGCTATACGGGATTTAAGACGCATAATAAACAAAAAAACCAGAAGTGTATAACCTGACTATATGTTATATATTATTATATTATAAATATAATACATCATTGGCCGCACAGCAACAACTGACCAAAGACACGGTTTTCTAAACGAAATTTAAACCACACATGTATATTATATACTATAAAGGTACGAGTTATGACAAACAAGTTTAGAACGTATTGTTTTTCCAAACCGAAATACTGGGGAAGACAACCGTGAGAACGACGCGTTCGAACTCTAGTATTTATTTGGTTATAAATAATCAGTGATGATAATCGAATTTATGTGTATACAAGCACTTGCATTATCTGTAAATATAAAAAAAATTATTAATAAGTGCCAGAAAAATTTGCAAGATTTTCCTAAAAACATAAATGTTCAAATGCAATAAATTAATTAAAAACAATTAGTTAAATATTATCAATATGAAGGTATATTTTTTTTGTACAGCAACATTTTTAAAAAAAATATTCATGAAATCAAAAATATAGGTAGACGACGAATTGATCTGTAACAAACAAAAGGATGAAAAATAAGGACAGAATGTATAAAATATTATATAGAATAGCACGGACATAAGTATTTAACTGGAAATATATGAAAACAATAAAATTCAAAACAATATTATATGATTATATTGATGTAACTGTGCAAGTATACTATATAATCAGGTTACTATAAGCCCCTAATATTCCTAAGATTAGAGCCAAAAATGATATTACACACTGCATAACGGTATATTATAATAAGTTACGATTAATTTCATACCTACGAAAAGTTCATCAAATACTACTGCGGAAATACTGCGAGAATTCAGTTCGAATATCATGATAGCATTTGTGATCTCAAATAAAAACAATTAAAACCTACTCCGTAATAAGAATAAACAACAAAAGATTATGTTTTTGTGCTTTAAGTGGCCGATGAGATCAAAAGAAACACAATATAATCACTGGTCTTATTTGGACTTATCAAAATATCAACAAAATAATTAAGGTACATAATTACATACTCTAAATACTATTGTTATAAAATAAAAGTTTATATTGTATATTAGTGATGACTACCATAATACGGTGTACCTACACGATTATCAAGCACCTATCGATAAGTTATGAATAAAAAATTAAAAAATATACTTACTAACACCAATATTAATAAGATTCATAGAAAATAAACTAACCCTGCAACTAAACGTAGATACCTCAATAAACAGATTATAAAACAAAAGTAATTTCATCTAATTTAATATATACAATATTAAAATGGAACTTTTTCATCCTATTGCGACAGGTACCTAAGTTCAATTTAAAAACTAAAATTAATACACACGTATATGAAAATACACGACATTTAATATCCAAAACTTAAATGATAGTTTTTAATACATTCACAGAAATATCATAAAAATATTTAATTAATTTTTTATGTCCATGGAAAGAAAAAAGTTTAAATTTCTGCAGTATACTCAAAATAAAACAACAATAAAAAATAATACATGTATTGTATATACTAATATAGGAAGAACATTTAATTCGATATTTTATAAGTAATCCTAGCCTTTTTATATATTTGTCATAAACTCAATTAATCTTGGAAGAATATAGTATATAGATACTCATTTATTTTATAATAAGGGAAAACTTTTATGATAGTTTAAAAATTTTCCAACACTAAATAAAATTAAAATAAATATTTGAATAATTTTGTCGACTGAATGTTTAAATATATTTGAAAATTAATAAAATTCGCTGTTCATACCTATAAAAACAGTATACGCAATAACGCGTTTTTGATAATTATTTTTTCCTTGGTTTCCAAAGGTTTGCTTAGAATCTCGTTTTTCGGATTATAATTTGCTAATTAATAAAATTCGCTTTAACTACCACGCAACTACAGCATGAGAAAAATAAATAATTTTATTCTTTTAAGTGACGTTGCAGCCTAAATAAAACTTATTCCAATTTAACCGAAATAAAAGATCAAAGAGAGATCAAAAACTGATGTAGATGTATAATTAAAAAATAAAACTTATTGGTTTTCATATTATTAGATACTATATATAATAAACAATAAGAAATAACATCGTCTGAACTGCATTAAAAATATGATTGAAACAAACAAAATATAAAACATTTCAAAGGGATTCATGGAAAAAATAAGCTCGCTCACTGTTAATCGATGTAAAAACAATGTTATTCATCGCAATTTATTTTCGTTAAAGAGGCAAATACTGATGAGAAACTAGCTTGTACCACCAACACGTCCGCCCCACATATAGCGATCCTTGTAGGAGTAATAATTATTACAGCGCAATGATTTTATCAAATAAATACATAGATAGGTATTGTAACGAACGCATAAAAACAGAAGTCAATTGGATTGCAGGCTATTTTGCAAACTACAACACGGACGAAATCACTATAATATACACGCCTGAACGCGTAAAACAAATAAAATAAACAAACCGAATGCTCGACAATAGTGAAAAAAAAGTTTTTAATGTGATTTACTGTTAGTTTGTGTTTTATTTTTTTAGATTTTTATATATTTTTTTATATATACGCGCGCTGGTGTGTGTGTGTGTGTGTGTGTGGTGTGTGTGTGTGTGTGTGTGTGTGTGTGTGTGTGTGTGTGTGTGTGTGTGTGTGTGTGTGGTGTGTGTGTGGTGTGTGTGTGGTGTGTGTGTGTGTGTGTGTGTGTGTGTGTGTGTGTGTGTGTGTGTGTGTGTGTGTGTGTGTGTGTGTGAGTGTGTGTGTGTTATAAATATTATACATTACGCATGTTTTTTCATCGACAGTTTACATAGAACACCATCTACCTATACGATATACATAACATTATAATATTATATATTGATTTGAAAGCACATGTTTTAATAAAATTAAATTTAGGAAAGCCTGGTTTTTAAGTATAACTAGTACAAGTCTTACAGGAAAAAAATATATTTTAGAATACAATAGTTTAAGAAAATGTATTATTGGTAACATAGAAAATTATAGAAAACTTATAAATTATTACAAACATGTCGATATTCTATAACAAAATAAATCGTTGATTATTAATATATACAGTTATAAAAAAAATATAAAAAAAAACTTTATATTATACATCAACTTATTACAAATTGCAACAAAAAAAATATGTGAAATTGAATAGCTACTAGGTCTAAAATCGTTGATATTAAATAGTAAAAAAATAAAAAGTACAAAATTGGTATATTTTAGGTATACAATGAAAATAATATTAGAAAATCAATTAATATTTGTAAATGAATAGATGAAAGTCTTAACGGCACAAATTAAAGGTAATTTTATTTATATTACTACAGTAATTTTAAATTTTAAAAAAATGTATATAAAGATAAAATTTTGTTTTTTTAAAAATGCGTGTGTTTTCATAATATTGTTCACGTACAAATTATTAATTAAGTACCTACACTCATACTCTAATTTAAACATATTATTTTTTTAAATATTAAACTTGACTTACTAAGAAATTCACCGATACTATCAATTATAATGTATATCTGTACACTTAAATTTTACTAAAATATAAATATTGAATGGCCAGCCTCTCGGTAATTACACCTCACGCGAAAGGGGGGAGTCGATCCGACCAGCAATGCTGTAGCAAAGCAATACGATTAAATCGAATTACATGATTTTCGCTATCGGTAGAAAAATGTCCGTATCCAATTCAATATTAGAGTTGAAGAGATACGGTCAATAAACACTTAGAGTTTAATAAAGAAACAAAAAAAACACTTTCCACTCTAGGCACGTTGAAGCAGTCTATTATAAGAATTTCGATTTTTACCCGATTTTAGGCATTTATTTATTTATTATAAAAATCGTAAAAAAATGCTTTCATAGTTATAAAAGTAACATAAAACACATTTAAACAAATCCAAAAAAAAAAAATATCTAAAAATTGCTACCTATTATGAGCTAATTATTTAAACGGGAAAATAATAGTCTTAATAAAAATCATTAATTCATAAAAATGAATTGTTAAAAAATTATTTTTCTTTTTTTAAACAGTATAATTATTAGTTATTTTATTTTTTATATTAGTAATTTCCTTTCTAAACCACTATCTAAGTTAGTGATTGATTTATTCTACTAAATTCAATACTGACTGATTCAAATAACAGAAATAACTTTTCCGATTCATCTTATATAATTTAAATATCAGAAAAAGCAGATTTTTGTGTACATTCCTATTATTACAGTAGAACTATCTACTTGATACCTACCAAAGAGAACCACTGATGGTTAAGTTTAAGAAAATTCTAATCCAAATGGATCATAATATGTATAGTAATATTATCTGCAAGTCTTAACCACGCGCGCTGATATCCAAAATTACACTAACTAGGTTGTAATAATTTTTTTAATTGTTGCCAACTACATGGATCTTACACCACAAAAACAATAGTTTCAAAACGTGCATAAATATAATATAAATCCGATTTAATTTAGCAATAGCGTATAATATCACAAATTCAGAATAACGCATTTATTACACATAAGAACTTAAAATTTAAAAAAAAATGTTTTACTATAAAAAAAATCACTCTGTATACAAGCATACGCATCAAAAACATTTATATGAATATAGGAAGTACCTATATATGATACATCATAATACATACACAATATTGTGTTTACATCCATCCGTATCCGTCATCCGCTTCGGCAGCGATACTTTTGATCGAAACGCCGCCGCATCATAATACGGTTGAATACACAACAATCCGTTTTTGCATTCCGCAAACGATTAGCCGATCGGCCACGAAACTTCTGCAGTAATACGACCACGTTGGTTCGGACGATGTATTAGCACTTAACCACGCGATGACGGAACCGGGGCGGAAATTGCTCAAAAGCAATACGAAATCTGCGGCTGTCTTCAATGCGGTAGCCTTCGACATACCCCCTTCGCAAAGTAAATCTTTTCTTTTTTATATATACACCCTTCCTCCCACAAAATACCTTGTACTAAGATAACGTGGGAGAAGAAAATTGTAGGTATTACATTATGTATATATATTATATACTTATGTGTGTGTGAGGGTAAGAGTTTTCCTTCATCTCCGGATTGAATTTAGTCTCTCCATCTCTGTCTTCTCTGGTTCTCCATCTCCGTTCATCACTCAATATGTTTTATGTGCAATACCTATATATTGGCTTATTCGTTTATAACTACAAGATACTATATTTTTTCAAAGTCAATTTATCATGTTTTATACAGTTTAAGATACTTATTCTTTATCATGTACCCATGCATAAGTTTTTCAAGTTTTTCACATTTTTTAACGACAATTCATATACTGTTGTAATATTTTTATAATCAGAAACAAAATACTTGACTAAAATATCGATGATGTTGCATCAAATTATTTTTTTTCATAGATAATAAGTTTTTAGATTTTATAAACGATTACAAGTATAGTAAACTTACATAATCTTTGCAGAGTATGCTCATCGCCATTTTACTAATCTAAACTTCAAAATTTATAAAAAATTGTT
Source organism: Melanaphis sacchari (assembly GCF_002803265.2). NCBI lineage: Eukaryota > Metazoa > Arthropoda > Insecta > Hemiptera > Aphididae > Melanaphis > Melanaphis sacchari. Next base: position 318,223 of record NW_020271135.1, on the reverse strand, counting down.
TTAGTATTACAAAAATAGATATAGAAAATTAGTGTAACCAATTTAATAGATCGCCTGTAACCAGTTAATATCTATATATTTACAAAATATGTAATGCCTATATAGTATACCTATATTATAGATAAAGCGACTTTAAGACTGTAATGGCAACCTAAACAAACCAGGTGTAGGTTTCGAAATTTTAGTTTTTCATTCTATTGGAAAACCAATTAACCCCCTCCATTAACATCGCACGGAAAATTTAAAAGCGAGACGCCTCGAATCCGGAGACCAATTTGCAGATTAAACGCAGTGCCTTCGCATCAGTGCGCTACGAGAATACAAACGGAGTACTAGAAGAATCCGCTCACCGAAAAATTGATTGAATAGCAACGGTTTTGCAATTGGGTTTACGGCGCATCCATTTTCTTTTAATATCTTGAGCAAATACGCTTTATACAAACATCTAACCCACGAGGTTTGGAGTAGCAATTAATTTCCGAAACGTTGAAATCGTAACATTTTCCTCAGCGTCTTATCGTTGATCAAATATTAATAAATCCGTTGTAAAAATACATCCTTCACTGCTCATTACGATTCTATCATAACTAATAACTATACTATATTATATATGCACGCTATAATAGCACTTTTTGATTTTTAAATCATGCTACATAGCCAATAATTACACAATTTATAAGTTAAGGAATTCATTAGTATACTTATTTTTAAGTATAGAATTTTAGAAGTTTTATTACAATGAATACAAGAGAAAAATTAAACTACTTTACATATCCAATAAACCGAATTCGTTCAATAAATAATTTAGCGACATTCATAAATCGTTAAATACAACAGCAACCATTATAAAATACTTTAAAAATCAAACTTAAATGTACTTCAAAATTTGAATATTACCGTAACAGAGATACTACGGTTTGGTCCCAAATAATATAAAACAATAAAAAGACATGACTACGCATGATTGATAACTGCAAAATATTTGTATAACACTTATGTAATACTATATTATACTATGTATCTTTAATATAACAACTTTGAGCTCTGAATAAATAGAAATATATCCATGAAAAATAATGGTATTGGAACGATTTAGATAGAAAAAAATATGTTATTATCAAAAACATTTTACTATGCTTCACGGCTGATATAAAAACCATCGATCTTCATCCATCCTTAATGTAGTTTGTTTATTTATCCTCAGATATTTCTCGTACCTACTATTATACAACAACTACAATTTGGCTTTCAGTCATTTCAGAGTAAATTTAAGGTAGATTAAAAAAATTAATTTACTCTTTGACCGTCATTAGTTATGTCAAAAAAATCTTGTTTGTATGATTAAGGAAATAAAAATCGAGTTCCTAAAATAACAATAAGTTATATAACTTCTGCAATAAAAATCAGAGTAAAAAATATTATGTAAATCTTGCGAGAAATATTTATACACCATAATTATACATTTAGATGATAGCAATAAAAAAAAGTTTTAAACTATTATAAAAAATCACATACAATTTAATTAAATGATCCATAAAACATCTAAACCATCATACATTTGAATAATATTTTCAGTATAAAAACAACAATATACAGAATAATTTCTAAAGAACAACAAATAATCAAAACAATTGTATAAATTGTTATAAAATAATATTTATAAGACGTATAACCTATCTCTATATACTATATAAAAAGTAAAACATAATATAATATACAATATGGGCTTAATAAATACTAAGTTATACAACTTAATTTACTTTTAGATAGAATAAATTAAAATGAGGCTTTGTTATCATTACTATAACATTGTTATTCAGCACAATAATATAATACAAAGTATAGGGGCGTCCACGTTCACGAGACTTACATTTTAGATTAGAGGTGAAACAATATACATTATAATATAGTTGATGTTATATGCGAATATGCGATTTAAATAAATAAAACACTAAGAACAAATGCATCCTATTATAATAAAACGAGTATTCTATATCAAATACGTATAAGAACTATTTCCAATGCACGAAAATCCAAAAACCAATTATTATGTTGAAGTATTTTATTTGAGTAGTCAATCAACCACTTTAATACTATACAACAATGATCAGCGACCTATTACCAAAATCGAAGAAGAAAACTTTCTAGTCACTAGACCCTAATTATTCGTCAATATTAACTTTTTCGATGTACAAACCACATCGATCCATAAAATAGAGCTTTGTATAACTTAACAAGCCTCGTATAAGTACTTTTCAAATTAATGAAATTTAATTCAGTCTCTCGCAAATTTGACTATTGTTTTACTACATGAAAAGGTTAGCATTTCGTTCAAACTTTAACGCTCATACCTATAGATAAAATATATTTAACGATCTAAAAGTATTATATATATATTATGAAAAAATAACTAAAATAAATCGTGGTAAACGTACTAATTACTCAGTAGTAGGAAAAAAATAATATAAAAGAGTAGTATTATTGCATAAAGTACATTATATTTAACCTGCAACTCCAGTTAGTTACAATAAATGTATCCAAAATTAATAACTTACCTGGAATTTTAACTACCTAGTATTTTTTTCGATAAAATATATTTTATAGTATAAACACTCACTTTAAATTATAAATAACTTAAAAATTGATAAATTAATAAAAATAGATAATTTATTTTTTAATGTAAAATTTAAAAATAAATCACTTATCAGTTATCAGTAAACGAGGACAAATACAATATGAAGCTTTAAATTTTAACCAAGGACGTTAAGTTTTCAATGCCACAACAAAAGTTTGTACTAGAAACCTTCTTCGAGATTTGAACTAGTATGTCAACAAATTAGTGTATTATACTAATGATACTATCATTATACTATGAGCACACATGTTACAAAGCTTAATAATTGCAGGCTTTCAAACACCAAATATTAAAATTAAAAACTATAATTTAATCTAGCCTTTTGTTAGGTAATTTTAAATACATTGTTTTAAATTTTAACTCAGATAAACCGAAAATAAACGTAATTGTATAAATAATGTTGATTAATATCGTATTAATTTGAATATTTTTAAGTTTGCAATTTAAAGAAATAATAGTACAGAAATTAATAAAATGCATAGGTATTTAATTCTATGGATTAAGTGATATTTTTATATGATATATATATATATATCATATATATTTATATTTATATGATTGGTAATCATTTTTGATGTACTACACTCATAATTTTAACTATGCAAACACAATACGAAACAATAGTGCCTGGAATAAGCAAAAATTCCAAAGTTTTATATCTTCTATAGTTATATACTTTTATGCATGGTCATAATACGACGCATTTCAATATTGATCTGAATTCTTATAAACAATGCTTAAAGTTTAAAGTAAATTTCAGAGAAATGACTTCCGACTAACATGACTTTGTTCGCCTTTACAGTATTTAACTTTTGCGAGAGATAATATTGAAAATGAAATCAAATATCCCCTAAGGGACACAGAATTTACGCGAATATTGCTTTTCCACCCGCCTTCAATCTCCCCTAAGCTTTCGGTTGACTGTAGGTATAGCTACTCGTAAAATATACCCATCAAAACCCATTAAGTTTGACAGAGTAAATTTTTCTTTCCATTGACTTGAATAATTGATATCACTAGGAGCGAAAATACACTTGTAAAATAATAATGAAGACATTGTGAAGCCACTCGAAAAACATGGACGTTAATTTTTTAATACAACTTTGGATCTCAGAATCAAAATGTCTAACATAGTATTTGCTTAGGTTTCTACCTATTCGATGGTATTATGTTAACTTAAAAGGACGCCACGCCAGCATGTGTTGTCTGTCTTTACATACGCTTAAACTTAACATAACAAAAAATGTAAAAGCCTTATTCTTACTACGGTTTATTTGTATTGAAGCAAATTAAAATATTATAGAATTCATAGAAGAGAATATAAACTATAAACCCGAGTAGAAAACGTATTTTCCATTTTTTTTTTTTTTTTTTTTTAATAAATTATAACAAAATACTTACTTAAATATTTCATTTTTTCAAATGAATAAAAAACTTGTTTTTAAATATATAAAAGTTAAACATCTATATGAAAAATAAATTCTACTCTGATTTAATTATCAATACATATCCCCTATTCGATAACATTTATATTTTCTCTAATACTAACTATAATTAATAAATTACCTACTTAGTAATAAAAATCCTCGTAAAAACCGGTACCTACGTAATTTCCACATATGCATTACAGAAACGTCCTATTAAGAAATAAAATTTAACTTTAAATAGAATATAATATTATAATTATTCCAGTTTTATACCTTGAATATTATTAAATGAAACCTAACTTAATCCAACTTAACACGTACAATATTTTTAATTATTATACATTCAATTTATTTAGTTAATTTCAGTGTAAACTGGGAATTTAAGAATTTTATAATTCATAAAATAATTTAGTTATAAACTAAATATACTCTTTAAATTGGTTGTCAAAAAATAATAAGAAAGATTAATGTTGAATTTAAAAGTTCAAAACTTAAATTAACTTTGGCGATCTTACCAGTAGACAAGCCTTAACAAAAACTTTAAAAGTTTTAGCTAAAGAATATGTATAAATAGTTCTAAAACAAATTAAATACATAATTCAAGCAACACACATATACATGAGTATCTTAATACATAGAAACATTAACTTGTTAACAAAAATACAAATCTAACATAACTTATTAAATAAAATATTTCATAAACTTTAAACGCGGTTAATAAACAGACCCAAAACATTTTAAAATTATATAGGTACTAAAACAGTTTGCGTGAATTAGTGATTTATTTTAGTCAACAGTTTAGGAATACTAGGATTCAAACTAATTAACTAAAATATTATTGTAAAAATCCTAACTCCGTCAGAATATGTGCATGATGTGAATGTCAATTAAAAACCCTAAAAGCTAAATTAATTTAAAAATTTTAGTAAAACTACAATCTTGTTAGCTAAAATTTACGAAAATTTTACATATATTTCTCGAATTATTGGTACGATAGGTATTGAATTAGGCACTATCTTAACAAAAAAATTCAATCACAAAATAATACCTCAAAAGCTAAATCCATCACCTGTCAAATTATAAGATTATTTTTAAAACGTAAATAAATACAAAGCTTATAACTTATTAGTTATTAGACTCACTTTTACATTAAAATTTATATTGTTATTACTTATTATCGAGCTTATTATACTGTGTAAACTTTTGTCAAATCCAAGGTCTAAACAATCTCCTCTGTTTAAAAATATGACATTTAAAAGTATCAAATATCTGCTTGCATTTCGGTTCATTTTTTTACGTTTTTAATTTACTCAGTCATTGAATACATTTTCTACACTCATGTTTAAATCGTGATCTAACTCGACCTAATTATCCTAAATGACAAAGCAGTAGCGCACGTATATTTTTATGAAACGCTAATGTTTCTTTATCCCACACGTATACATATTATGTACTTAAATTATACTTATGAACGAATTTCTTCATTAGATAGCAAATAATAATATACAAATACCTACTATTATATTTTGTTTGTTTTTATTATATAATAATACACTACAATTCCATGCTTCATTATAAAAAAACTACCAATTATTTTAATCTGATTTATTATACTTAAGTTTTAATATTAATAATTATATAAAAATAATTAATATTCAAAATAAACTTTAAGTTACACATTTATAAACATCGTATATCAAGTAAAATATTCCTTGATTCTAAAATTGCCAATCTATCAAAACAGATTTTAAGAAAAAAAATGTAAAACTTTTATTATTAAAAATTATATTTTTACATTTAAATTTATTTACTTATAAAATTGACGTAGTTGAGAAACTTTAGCCATTAAATCAATAAAAATATTTTTGTATGAATCTAATTTAAAATGTTATTTTAAAAAACATTTACGAATTTTCGATTACCTTTAAAATATTTTATGTTGCAATTATATATTATAGTCAATCAATGAATAATAAATTCAAGTTTAAGATCGGAATTTTAATTATCGACAAAAAAACAAATTATTTTTCGTGCATCTTAATAAGTAAAGGTGATTGATATGATTAATTTCGTCCTAAAAAAAATTTAAAAATATAGTATATAATAATATATACCTACTAAGTTAGTTATTAGTTTTTTAGTAAAGAAATCTTTCAGTTTCAGTCACTGACTTATGACTTATAAAATTTAAATTTAAAATTATTCAGTCTTCAAACATCTGATACTTTGATACCTATACTAACCCTTTTCGACAAATTTCATATAAACATACTTTGTATTTGATAGTCTTTTGTAAATGAACATAACACAAACTATCTCATCACATTATGGTATTATACTCATGATATTACTGAAGATATTATGATTCAACAAAACACATGAGTATTAAATTACAACAATGTAATGTCATGTTACAAATTGAGTAACTAAACTAATTAGATAGTAATTATCACAGTTTTATTCATATAGATTTAGAAGAATACAATCTTCACTATTCGGTGGAATATAATAGAACAATTTGGTAGGTAGATTATACATTTTAATTACAATAATTATCTTATTAGTTATTACCCTATTAATTTGTGTTTTCAATTTTTATATTACAAAACGACTTAACTAACTATTTATTAAATATATTTAAACGTGATAGATACATAACAGGGAACTTCAAGATTTGCAAATACATCTTGGATTGGTGGCTTGGGAAGGAATTGTTTTGCGTGTGACTAAGACCAGACAAGTAAAATTACATTGTTAACATAATATAAATCATAGGTATACCTAGATAGCTACCTTTTTTAAATAGATTGTTACTTAACAGTTGACAACCTACTAATTAATGCTAAATTCCATTTAAAATGAATAATAAACAATGTTATTACTATATACTTAGATACCAAAGTACCTCTCTCTATCTATTAAAAAATGATCATTGGTAATATTACCTTTTGAGCTTTGCACATGGTGTTGATGGCTTGGACGTCGTGACTCGAATGCCTCGATTCATGCATACATACGGCACACACTGGCGTCTTGCAAACCATACAGTACATAGACAAGCACTCTTCTTCGTGTTCATTGCAAATGATGTCTCTGTTTCTAATTTTGTTCCTGAGTGCTACCTTGCCAACAGTCGGCTCCAGCAGGTTGTGTTTGGCCAAAGGTCCCCTGGATGGATGACAGTTGTCACGGCACGAGTCACAGTATAACACCTCACATTGCTCGCACAGCACAGTAGCATCGGCAGCTGGTTCGCATTCGCACAACTGACACTTGGGCACAATGTGCCTAAGCTCGCCGTAACGGTCAACAATATTTCTCATTGTCCTATACTTTGGCAGGTTGTGAGCTCCATTTTCGTCAAAGTACACGGTCTTCCTGCAAGCCGGACATGACAGCGAATACGAACCAGCCATGACCGGAGGGAACGCAATGATGCCTCCTCCGATATGATTGGATGTGCCCAGGTAACTATTCGGCCGGCTATTGCACACTACGCCACTGTCCGTCTCGCTGAGTATGGACAGTTTGTCTGACTCCGGATGAGAGTCGGACGCATGCGATTCGGCTGTACTACTGCCGCTAGTAGTCGAGTTACCGCTATTCTCTTGAGGTGCAGTTGGCTCCAGCGGCCGCTGTGCGTGTACCGCACAATTCAGGCACAACGCATGGTAGCAAGGCAACAATACTGGATTATTGAACAGCTGCTTGCAGGCGATGCAATGCAATTCGTCTTCCATCGCGACAGCGAAATGTACAATCACGGATAAAAGGATTTGTCTCGTTTGTTTTCGAGATCAGAAACAGTCGTCGTCTACGTGTCGATTGGTAATCGAAATAACTCACATCGCGGAAAAATCCCCCGACCGGCCAGACTATTTTACGAGAAAACTCGAAGAAAACGTAATTATATATATTAAAATAAACACTATGATACACCACGGTGCAGTTTCACAATATTACATGTGAATTGTATGTACTAACAGCGCGGAGCAGAAACACACGACGCGACGACACTCACGCTAGACAAAAACTAAGTGATCACAGTTGTGTTAGTTGATAGTTGATACGCTTGATGTATTATTGTTGTTGTGTTAGCCGGAGGAAAACGCAATGTTTGTTTACACGACACTAATGAACTCTGGCGGCGATCAACCGCACACCGTTCTCGCGTACAGTGTCCCCGACAAACTGCAATTTTATCCGAAAGCAAGAACGTTAACAAGCACGACAAAATTAATTTATATCATCAGGTCTTCGAGTTTATTCAAGTCGAAATGATCCATCGATCTCAAATTATTCACTGGAAAATAGTAATAAAATACATTTCATGTTATAAAGTACGTATATTTTCTTTTTGAATATATATTATGTCAATACGCAATTGTTTTCACCTGTAGCCGAATAGTCAGTAACGTTTGTCACACTGATGTAGTGCGGTCACGGACATCCAATGATAAAAATATAAAGATAACCATAAACTTTTGGATAACCATTAACCGCCTGTTCCTAAGATTTAATTAAAGATAATAAATAAATATTTATTATTTAATCAAGGACCAACTGGACCAAGGTGAATTGAATATAATTAATCTGTGCTATAAGCAAAACTGAACAAGACAAAAAAAGTAAGAACAATGTAGGGAACTAGAAAAGATAAACTTCTTTACATCATGTTCATAAACATTAGACTGCCAGTAAATTTAATCTTATAAATTAAGATTTTTTTTATCCTTATCAATAACTATTTAATAACAATAATATAATACCAATATGCATTATGCAAACATGCCTGATATACGAAATTACAGTCTGCTTCACGAGAAAATGATCACTTTTCGCAAATCTCGACTGACGGTTTCGGCGATGCTAGAGTAGGGTGACATACTGACATGCGCAAACACCGATGAAAATATGTCGGTGGACTGATTATTTTCTCGTAAAACAGACTATAGTATAAATGGAAGTAATTGTCCAAGTTGGGCCTTTACATCAACATATAATCGACGAGTCCCTCGTTTAGAATCTACTTGAACAAACAGAAAATTCACAACAAAAAACCGTCACATATATTTATTTAAAAATAACTCTTTGGTCACAGAACAAGTAATTAATAAATTGTATTTTAATACTCTATTTTATTCATTCTATTCTAAGTTCATGGCTTATTAGTTATTGGCATGGACAATAAACTTAATTATGTTATGATTAAACTGTTATTTTTAGTTTATAAGATGTGTAGCACATTTAATATAGTTGCATATTTAATTTTATATTTATCAACTAACCTTAACATGTAAAAGTAATAGAAATATAATCCTGTAATCATATTTACCATATCACATTGTATCATAAAAATTTAAAATCTAGATTTTAGATAATATACTAACAATCAGGTCTAATAAATAAAAATGAAATACAATTTAAACTTATGAAAAAATATATGAAAATTATATAGATAATAAATAATTTAAGATTTACTTAAGCCTGAAAATTAAAGTAAAATTACTTTATTTCAAAAAAATTTTGATACTTTAAAAAATGGCAAAAAATAAGCTACTTAACTTAAATAAATATTATTACAGTTAATATTTTTCTAAAAATGAGATAATAAAATTAACTATTTAAATTTTTCCCAAAAATATGTAAACAAATTTTAAATTTTATATATTCTGTGTTAAAAAATATATATTTTCCTATGCTTGTAATGTAGGTTTCTATTAATCACATGAGCTAAATTAACAATTAAAACAAAAGTTATCCCAATACCAGGTTTTTCTGTTACATTCTGTATTTAACAGTAAGGTGAATATGGTGTATGTCTTACGATTGTCATTTTTTATAAAATGTTATATGATCTAAGATAAAAATAGTAGTTATACATCCACCTTAATTAGAGCATTTCAATAGCTCTTTTACTCCTTACAATGAAGGTACTTGTATTCCCACATTTAAAAACTTGTGATTATTATAACTACTTTTTCTACTATTTAAGTGAAACTGAATGCATGATATAGGTAATATAGATTTTTAAAATCAATAGAATTAAGTAGGAACATTGATTATAAACACAATAACACTTTGAGAACCTATGTTTAAAAGATAAAAAATGCTTTGTTTTGAATATTTTGAGTTATTGTTTTATAATTTAAAGTTCATATTATGTTTTTGTCAAATAGATGACAATATAAAATTATTGAAACATTTTTTGTATATGGTTTAATGTTAGTTTCATTTAAATATATTAGGTATTAAAATAAAACATTAACAATATCATACATTTTCAAAACAGCTAAAATAATTATAATCTTATTTATTTGTTTAGGAAACAATTGTTATATTTTAACCAAAATGAAATTAGTCCAAATAACTACAATACAAATGAGAAATGTTAAATTATTTACAAGGTCATATAAACGTTTGTACAGTAAATGCCAGATAAATAATTATGATGTACTTGTTGTGGGAGGAGGTATTATTGGATTTGCTACTGCAAGAGCATTATTATTACGCAATAAACATTTACAAGTAGGTCTTGTAGAAAAAGAAAATAGACATTCAGTTCATCAAAGTGGACACAATAGTGGAGTTATACATGCAGGTATTTATTACAAACCAGGCTCAATGAGAGCAAAAATGTGCATTGAAGGTCTGTATAAAACGTATGAATACTGTGCTAAAAATAATATACCATTTAAAAAATGTGGGAAACTCATTGTTGCCACTGACGAATCCCAAATAAAAAGTTTAAATGACTTATATGAACGAGGATTAGAAAACGGTACTCCTGACATAAAACTGATTAATGGAAATGATATTAAGACCATTGAACCATATTGTAATGTAAGTCAGTATGAGTCTCAAAAAAACTTACAATTCAATTTTTTTTTTCTTTATTGCATTTTTTCAGGGCGTACGAGCAATTCATTCACCGCATACAGGAATTGTGGATTGGGCAGTAGTGACAAAACATTATGCAACAGACTTTGTAAATTTAGGAGGACAAATAATTTATAATTTTAAAGTGAAATCGTTTGAAGAATGCAAGAATAACAGAGCAATCAAAATAATTTCTAAAAAAAATGTACTTTTATTATAAAGTAATACATAGAAATACAAAGGGATAAGGCATGGCTTATGTTAAAATCTTTCTGACATTTTTTTCAAATGGGCAATTGCTTAAAAATTTAAGCAATACAACATGCTATCTTAATAAAGTTTCAAAAAAAAAAAATTATTCATAAAATTAAAAATATAAAAAAAATTACAGAAAGAAATATTAGCAGATTATGTCATCACGTGTGGTGGACTACAATCAGATGAATTATCATTAATGACTGGATGTAAACCTGATCCATACATTTTACCAATACGTGGAGAATATCTTTTACTTGGTAAAGAAAAAGCACACCTTGTTAAAGGCAATATTTATCCAGTAAATATAATTTTAATTGAATAAAATTAGTACACATCCATTCTTGTAGATAATACTTATATTATTATACACTATACATCATAACAGAAATTAATTATTAAATTTATTTGTTTTTCTTCTAAGGTGCCTGATCCAAGTTTACCATTTCTTGGGGTACATTTTACTCCAAGAATGGATGGTTCTGTTTTTTTGGGTCCAAATGCAGTTCTGGCTCTAAAACAAGAAGGATACAGGTTTTTAGAATAGATAATTAAAAATTAATCAATAATAAAAGAAATTAAAAAATATTAAACAATACAAGATGTTAATATATTATTTGTGTTTTAGTTGGAATGATTTAAGTGTTTCCAACACAATCAGGCTTTTAAAATTAGATGGAGTACAAAAACTAATGGTAAAACATATGAAATTTGGTATAAATGAAACAATCAAATCATTATTTCCTGCTATGCAACTTAAAGAAATACAAAATTACATTCCAGATATTAAACGAAATGATATTAATAAGTAAAATAAATAACAAAAAATATGTGTATAATTTTATTTATTTGACCTATTTTTGTTACATAAATGAATAGAGGTCCTACTGGTGTTCGTGCTCAACCACTGTGGGCAGATGGAACAATGGCAGAGGATTTGGTGTTAGACATAGCGTCAGATGATCCTTCTAATCTAGTGAAGTATAGAATAATGCATTGCCGAAGTGCCCCATCCCCTTCAGCTACATCATCATTACCAATTAGTGAAGTAATTGTTGACAAAATGTTTGCAAAATACCCACGTTTAAAACTTATACCAAATTAAGTTACCTAAAAATATCAATAATATATTTAAGTAATAATAGTTAAATTATGAAATACTTTAGTTTATTAAATAAAAGTAAGGTCTCATTTAGTAATTTTTAAAGATCCATCATTAATTTGAGTCTTTTAGAATAATATATAACCAAATTGAGTAATTATTATACATATTAAGATTAACACCCAAAAGAAAATATGGTATGAATTAATTTATATCAAATTCATATTATTACTATAATAAATATGAAATTAACAACATTCTATCTACTTGGTTTGTGTTTATTACTATTTATTATTTATTAAGTTAAATAAAAAATAATAATAACTTAGAAAAAAACACAAATTTGTATTTTATTAATTAATTCAAAACTATAAACAAAAAATAAAATAGTTCATAAAATAATAAGATCATAGTGGTCGCTAATTAAAAAATTAATTAGGCATTTAATTTTTCACAAAAAAATAAATAAATAAATACAACACGGAACAAATTATTCTAACACATTTTTGTTAAATATGAAAAAAGGTGAATAAGTAGTCAATACTCTTTGCTATCCCTGATTAGCAATTTTAAATACATAGGACTACATAAACAACAAATTTCAGCCCTTTTATCTAATAATAATTTTTTTAATTGAACTTAAGCTTTGGCGACTAGGGCTATTAACTGTTGCAGGGGTTATGAACCGTGGTAGGGGTAAGGTTGGTATGTTAGGTTGTTTTTTCATGATTGTTACGGTTGGTATTAAACACGTGTATGTGTGACAAGGTTTTTAACCACTATGAACCCGGATGGGTAACCATTCAGGAGCTAGTAGCTGTGACCGTTACTTACTCTCAGTCGCATTCCGCGACTGGTAGCAGCCAGCGCGCCACGCCAAGCCACAATAATAAATTAATAGTAGAATAATATTGAGTAACAAATGTGATTTAGGACTATACTTAACCAAATTTCAAGTGTTTAACCAAATAAATTTTCATAGTAAGACATAAGTAATAATTTAACATTCAATGTACTTATATTTTAAACTTTCTATTTTTTCTAAGTTACCGAGTTATATTTTTACAGCATATAGTTGTATAGTGTATAACATACAATAAAAGTACAAAATACTTTGGTATTTTATTGAAGTTCAACTTTATAAGTTTTAATATTATAGTGAATTGACCTTTTATGTAACTTAAAGTTAAAAACATTGTGATTTGTTACAGTTATTTTTAGATATAATAATCTTTGAAAAAAGTTATAAGTGAATAAAATATTAAAATTAAAAAATGCTTATCACTAACTTAAAAATTAAAACAAAAAACTCAAACATAGAGAATATTAGCACCTTAAGGTTATATAATAGGTCAATACATTCTAATATGCTACTAATGAAACTAAACATAACATTTGCTATATTATGTACTTCTAAGAAAAAAATGTGTGTAATACATCCTTTTAATATGTAAATAATTATTTTATAATATTTGTATACAGTTATGAAAATAAATAAATATCTACCAAACTAATTAACTATCATAACTACCTGGTACATCCCAGTTGAATGCCATACCAGGCCATAATACTGGTTTATTCATAGAACAAAATTTGTCAAATTTAGACTGCAGTTTATTTTCAAGACATTCAATTTCATTTATCTTTGAACCATAAAGTTCTATGGGATTTATCTCATCTGCGTTAATTATGCTGGAAGATTCTGTAAACATAAATTATGAAATAATTCTTTGTATTTAAAAAAAAATCTCTTAAAATTCAATAACTATATTATTTAACCTAAGTGTGTATATATAAGCTCTTAATGATAATAAATGCTCAAATCTGATATATTTTATAATACAATACTCAAAAGAATTATTATAAAATAGTCAAAAAATAATAAGGTTGAACCGTCATAGCAATCTATATACTTGAAATTATCTCTATTTTCATGAAAACAGTTTTAATTTGAATGTTACTTATTAATTTAATATTACTTAAAAAACAATCAAAATGAAAAAATTTTACCACACTTATACAATTATAAATTTAAATTTATAATATTTTATCTAATTTATAGTCAGCTAGTATTATAATTATTTACATTACTGTACAAATTTTAATGTTTAATTGTTAACATACTAAAATAATCATTATCATAAAAATCATTACCATCTTCAAAACTTGGTGAATTGCACAATCCATACTCTATGTCAACTTTTCTCTTATCTAATTCTAAAAAACAATGAAATATATATACATATATAATCTAAAATACAATAATGTTTAAAATTACTAATTAAATCATAATAATCAGTAAACTAATAAATACACCAATACTAACCTACTTTTTTTTGATGTTTCAATGTTTTTATAGAAAAGTTTAAATATTCTAAATCAATATCATCACTACTATCAGAAGAATAATCACTAGCATCGTAAACATTTTCATTCGTCCTAAAATTTCTACAAGAATTAATTTCCTAGGAAATAAATATAAAATACAATAAGTTATTATAAAAATACTTAAAAAATCTCAATAAAAAGAATTTTATCACTTTTCATAGAATTAAAAATTTTAATCCATTAGCCATTAGTAAAACGACGACGTTCACAAATTATATGACAGTTGGAGAACATGGTTAATTTATTGTTGCAGAAAAATATTAATAAAAACATAACATACTATAGTTTTACTATTAATTGGTGCCGATGATCCATTGCTATCAGTTCCTCGAGCACCTGAAATTCGATAACCCCAATCAATTATGTCCTCGTAGTTTTTCCAAAAATTCAACAAATTCTGATCCATTTTTTTACTCAAATCAAAAAGAAGCAAGAAATATTTCAAGTATTAAAAAAGACCGGAAAAATTCAAAAAAAATTACCAACAAATAAGAATACTATTATGATAACACTTATCATCTTATATTTTTGTCAGTATCTCTGAAACGGCATAATAATTGTGATAAATAATTATCAACTGCGGTCCGCAACGCACAATATTCCTTTACCATAATAATACTGATTCATTTTTTCTCGCATGGTTTTTAGAATGTCTTTGGTCCGTACATTAACGTTATCACTGATACGTTCGACATTTGTTGTTCTTCTTGTCGAACATCGTTCTCTTGTAGTTCATTCGTCGTGTTATTAAAACGTTTGAATACAAATTGGAAAAATGGTAAGTAAAATTTCATCCATTTCAATCTTAATGTAATACAAATAAAACGTACTTATAACTTGTTTTATTGCGTCTTATACTTACGTAGTTCGATAAATTTCTTAAGTTTTTAGTATAAGGTATTTCGTGACATTTATAAATCGCTTACCTATAAGCTTTAATCTACAACCATGAATTTCTAAAGTCCATTACACTTAGTTTCTTAAATTAATTTTAACTCGACGCATATGCCAAAACGTTTTTATCTGAGTTAAAATCTTACGATCTGGTACGCATTGATCACATATTCTGTCGTAATACCTAAATGGATAATCTCTAACCTCTTATTGTTCTTCCAAGGTATAAAATATATAGTAGCTTAACTTAAAGGAAAAACCTCGTTTGTCGACGTAGTAATTTAGAAAATTCGGCTTTTGTTATACTAATTATGACATTTTGTTTTAAACTTAACTGTTCAATTATCACAATACCTTATTAAACTGCCTTTATTCTATGTACATTATATTGTTGAAATAATTTTTATAAACCCTTGAAAATAAATACAAATGTTTATTTGTTCTAATGTTTTTAATACTTATTGTATTATTAATGACAGTAATTAATAAAATTACATATTGTGTATTTATATCATATTTTACCATGATATTAATGATTCCAGGTGAATGTACCTAAACAGAGACGTACTTATTGCAAAAAATGCAAAGTACATAAGGTACACAAAGTAACACAGTACAAAAAGTCAAAGGAACGTCAAGCTTCCCAGGGTCGTCGTCGTTACGACCGAAAACAAAGTGGTTTTGGTGGTCAAACTAAGCCTATTTTCAGAAAAAAGGTATATAAAAGAAACACTAAATTTATAACCAATTAGTTTTAAAAAATATAAATTATTGTTTACTAGGCTAAGACAACCAAGAAAATTGTATTGAGGATGGAATGTTCCGAATGCAAATACCGTAAACAAATTCCATTGAAACGTTGCAAGCATTTTGAATTGGGAGGTGACAAGAAACGAAAGGTTAGAAAAATTGTTTATAAAAATGTGATTCTTATTACTTAATTTTATTCATTTTATTTTTCAGGGACAAATGATCCAGTTTTAAGTCTAAACATATTTTTGTTACTTTTAAGACCAATATATAAGTGCATACTGCAAATTGCTTTTTTTATTTCTCGTTAATATTTCTTATAATTTTCCTTACTGTTATATTTCCTATGACATTCCCTTTCATTAGATTATAATTTGGTTTAAGAATTTTGTTGGGTACAAATAATACATCGTGTTTTTTATTTTGTCTAAAATTAAAGATATTGCTCTAGATACTTAATATAATAAAAAATATCTTATTAAAAAAAAATTGTAATAATATTCTATAAGCAAGTATTTTAATTCTTAAAGAGTAATATGAATTTTGATTGATTAATTGTTTTGTTAAATTAATTTAAAGTTAAAATATTTTTATCACTTTCAATTACTAACAACTGATTATTACACACTTAATGTTAATCTAATTTACTTCGATTACTTGAACTAATTTCTGAATGTGATCCGAATTATGAATAATTAAAAGGAACATGGTAACGTATCATCTTTTGGTTACTAATGTTATGTGATACTCATTTAATAGAAAGTTAAATTTTGATGAAAATAATTGAGTAGTTGTTAAGATCTAAATACCACGAGATAATTTTGTTTATACATTTATTTACTTATAATATTCGTTAAAAATTGTATTAATATCAATTAATATTAAATAATTACTTAGACCTATGATAAAATTTATTACTAATCTTCACAGATGAATTGGAGATAAAAAAGTGATACTAAAAAAAAACCTTTTTTTTTGTATTTATTAAATTTTATTATTTCAACATAATCTATGTTTTTAAATTTTATTTTTTTATATATATATAATAGAGTATACAAGAATTATAATAGTGTATAAAATAATTTATAAATTGTTTTAATTTAACAAAATGTACTTAAATTATGAGTTGTTTTAGTAGGTCAGTGTTCTGATGATACTGGAGGTTACTAATTTAAGAGCCTCAAAACTTATAGGGTTATACAACTGACCATTTAATGTAATATAAATCTAATAATAGATAATCCAGTTAACATTTTCAGAAAATAAATTTTTAATATTTCATGAGCCAGTGATTATTTAGTTTTTTACAAAATTTTAAACTTTGAAGTTATGAGAAGAAGAAAATTGCTTAAAAAACATTAATTTGTCACTTTTTAAGAATATTCTTTCTGAAAATAATGCAGATTATTATATTTATTTTAATGTATCATGTATTATTTATCAATATTTAATAAAAATTACTAGGAAAGATCTTTTTGATTAATTTTCATACCCAAAAGAATTAAATTGTTAATCACTAAAATTTTCATGTTAAACTTTGAATATAAAAATAAATATCAAATTTTTACATAGTGAACTATTAAAAACTGTAAGTCATTGTTATTTTTTTAACAATTAATTATTTATTTAATAATATTTAAAAAATAAAATCTAAGAACATCAACCTACTAAATGTTACAATTACCTATACTATTATTAAAAGAAATACACTATCTTTTATTTATAAATTTAATAGCTTTTTGTGTCATCCATTTTCTCTTTTCTACTATGTTAGTATCTTGTTATTGTTTTTATAAACATTTATAATGTTGATATTATTGAATAAATAATATCTGTTAATATTTCTTAAAAACTATAATAAATACAGTATAAATTGAATGTAAAACAGATATGTATTATCAGTGATTAAAATTCAATTTCTTATCACAAAACTAAATTAGAAGTTTGAACATTGACCACAATCAAGATTTAAGAGTCAAGAGTTAGACTTTCAAGTTTCAATTTTTAAATTTATGTGGTTGTCTTAATGAATTTCGTATTTTGTCTAATATTAATAATACACAATTCTTAGTTCTTAATTTTACTTAAGTATTAGTAGTAGATCTTCAAACAAACAAAAATGGAAAAACTTAAAAAAGTAAGTATCTATTTAATATTTTTACGTAGTTATTAAATTTTTTTTATCCTGGTTATTTTAGATTCCTCCAATGGAACAACGTCAATTAGTTACCTATATTAATCATTTTATTACGTCCACTGTAACATTCTTAAACAATTTCATGATACACTGTGAAGCCAAAATGATGAAATCCGAACAACGATTACAAAAAATTTCAGCATCTCTGTGTATATTAGAAACTAAGGTACAACTTAACCAAACATAACACAACATATTTATACATAATATAATTTGTATTTTAGTTAAATTCTGTTCCTGAACTTCAAGAACTCCAGCAACCTCAAATTCAAACAGCTGAACCTTCTGGAAATCATTTAAAAGATTATTCTCATAATAAAACTAAAGAAACTGATGGACTTATTAAAACTGAAACAACTGATAAACATAGTAAAATTAAAGAAAATATTATATCAGAACCAACTGTTATTGATGAAAGTACTAATGAGCCCACTGTAGATCCAACAATATTAAAATATCGTAAAATGATTCAATTTGGTGTGCCTAGAGGCGCTGTTGAACTAAAAATGGTTAATGAAGGATTAGATCCAAAACTATTATGATAAATTAAGTATTTATGTATCTATTATTATTTATAAATTTATAATTTGTTATATAGTGGTTAATAAAACTAAACATCAAGAAAATCATATTTTTTTACATAAACATATTGTTACCGCATAATGGATAACTTAATTGTGTATGCACCATTTTTATTTTTAATAAAAACTAGGAGACTCGTAACATATTGCAATACATACATATGTTATCATATTTTTTTATACATAATAATAATGTACTAACATTTTTATATTTTGTTCTAAGGTACTATTGTCTATTACCCTTCAATGTACAAAATAGGTATTTCCTGTCTCCTCCATAAATATGTCATTGTTATGTCACTTGTGATAAAATGATTAATAATTATTTTTATAAGACTTATATAATGATAAATTGTTATAAAAAAAATTATAGTTATTACTTTTTACATACCTATTTTTATGTTTAAATTATACTGTATTTAAAATGTAATTATAAATTTATATATATATTTTTTACTGAACTGTGAATATATTATATTTTGGGAAGATTTTAAGAATTTATTTTATAAAATAATTTTATAATTTTAATTATTTTGCAATATAGATGGAGACAATGATTACCTGTTTGTAAATGTACATTAAATTACG
Source organism: Melanaphis sacchari (assembly GCF_002803265.2). Classification (NCBI taxonomy): domain Eukaryota; kingdom Metazoa; phylum Arthropoda; class Insecta; order Hemiptera; family Aphididae; genus Melanaphis; species Melanaphis sacchari. Next base: position 298,527 of record NW_020271135.1, on the reverse strand, counting down.
GTTCTTTGACAATAACTACATGTGGTTGGAAAAAACCAAATTTGACAAAGTTTGAAAATCGGAATTTTGATTCTGAATTTCGGATTTTGGATTTTGAAACATTAAATGAGTTCAATAGTTCAAATATACAAATTCATAAATTTATGCTGAAAATAATTATTTTTGTATCAGGTAATATTTGTATCATATGATAAAATGTGAGCTATATGAATCCATGTCGGGATCCGCAGTTTGGCCACCCCTGGTATAGACTATAGACTATAGAGTATATAGGTAAATTATAAATACTATTATCATTAATTTTAATTTATAATCTATGCTTTTATAATTCTATCTATAAAAAAGGGTATTATTTTCCCGACTAACAGTAAAAATTAACGCCATTAACAACGGCCTCTTTCTCTAATCATGACTATATTATAGCCAATTACGTGCAAATGTGTACAATTCTTTAATAAAATCTGTTCATCGGTTATAAGAAGATTCACTGTGACTCTTAATTATAATATTAAAAAATAAAAATAATACTAAGCGTGCTAAATATTGAATATTATTGTTTAATAGGTATTATGACTTATAACTGAGCTATGAGTGATTAAATCAGATTGTATACTTAGTATTTACTAAAAACAAAATTATCATTTGTTCGGAATTTTGGCACGTTATGCATGAATATTCATCACTAGTACGTGGGTGACTTAATAGTAAATAATTATTTAATTATTAATTCATACATAATATGTGAGCAATTATTGCAGTAACACTATTATTATACCTAATAGTAAAATAATAAATGGAGTTATACCAATTTGCATATAATGATTTGTATTTAATATTATAAAATATAAGGATTACATAACATACAATTTATTACCCATAAACTAAACAGTTAGGTATTCCTACTAAGTACTAACTATAGTAAGTACAGATGAGAATATTAATTACTAAGTATAAATACTTTGTGAAATTTTTTATATTATGGTTATGGTATATACCGTGTGTTTAGTAATTTAGAGAATATTGAATTTCTTGGTCAGATTGAATTGGAATAAATCGAATTTTTTTTATAAGCTAGTGGTATGTATAAATACATATTTGTAGATAAATTTTAAAACTTTTATCATTTACAATAAAAATATTAATTTTTTTAATAACAACGCCATATTTGGATAGGCCTATTTTTTTAAAGTAATTTTGATGTATCAACTAGGGTTTTAAATTAAAAATTGATTGAATAAAAGCGATTTTCCTTTTTAATAAATAAATACATTTTTACCATGCATTTAAGTGCATAAATTAATTTATAAATTATAAATATTTATTATTGGTTAATTTTTGATTGTTTAAACGTATTTTTTTTTTATTAGATACGTGTTATAAATAAGATTTACATAATAATATATGGGTACACATATCGTACATTTGTTAACTAAATACTATTTATAACAGTTATTTAATTAGTTTATAATTATACAATTTATTAAATAAATTGCTCAAAGTTTCTTCCATTAATTTCTAGACATAATTGAAATCTTTGTAGATATTCTCTATTGATTGTTAACATTATTTGACTTTCAGTTATGTTATTAAACAATACACGCAACCACGATTTTGTTTATTACATCTGCAAGACTATCTGATGGTAAGCTATCGTATTTAAATTCCTCAAAACAAAAAAATCAAATGGAATAATATCTGGAGATCTTACTATGGTCATTGAATGAGTCTTATTTATAACACGTAAAGAAAAAAAAAAACATTCAAAAATTAATTAATAATAAATAATTAAAATTTATAAATGATTTTATGCACTGAAATGCATCGTAAAAATGTATTTATTAATTAAAAAGGAAATTGCTTTTATTCAGTAAATTTTTAATTTAAAACCATAGTTGATACATATACATCAAAATTACTTAAAAATTAGGCCTATCCAAGTATGGTGCTCATAATAGGTGTTGCTATTAAAAAAAATATTTTTATTTCGCATACGCATACTGAAATGATTAAAGTTTTAAAATTTATATACAATATACCACTAGCTTGTAATAAAATTAGATTTATTCCAATTCAATCTGGTCAAGAAATTCAATGTTCCCTAAATTGGTGATCACGCGGTATAATTTATTACAATAAATATTAATAAATTACGTGACATAAGTGACAAACAAAATAACAAATATATTATTATTATTACTTTTTTGTTTATTTTACTAAATATTTATAATTGGGTTTTAAAATACTAAGAAATAAGAATTTAAAAATATTAAGATTATTTATGTGAAACAATTAGGTAATTACCTAAACAATTTAAGAAAACCATTTTCAAATAAATTTCATGACGAATTCAAATATTTTTTAGATATTTTATTGGATAAATAGATTAGTACGTATAAAGGTAAATACTATATTAAAAATAATTAATAAAAAATTTATACTTTTAATCATAAAAAAAAAAAAACAAAATAATTAATATTTATGCTGTGTGTTATAAACACAATATGCATACATAATATGCGAGTGGGAACACTTTGCTATTTAATTTACACACACTGACACACTAATGAATAATGAGTAGTATAATCACTTCTTGAATCGTTATAGTTAATACACACACATGATCACACTCTACACATACAACCCCTTAGATAATTGATATTGAATTATCGGTGATACTGCTGGACGCTGGTACTATGCCTAATTACCTTAAAGTTTTAAAAATTATCCAATAGCTTAGAGGTACAAATAATTTTAGTAATTCTAAAAGAAAATTAGTAAGTGTAGGGGACACTTTAGCTTGGACAGGTAAAATTACGTTCACACTAATAATTTTATTACGTGTAGGTATTATAATTTTATGTGACTGGTAAAATGTGACTATAGCTGGTCTAAACTGAACGTTTTTTACATCGGTTTTTAATCACTCTCCAAGTATCCGACTAATTGCTCGACTTCACAATAAGTAGAGGGTACCTACATGTTTTTAGATTCGTCTGGTTTTTTAGCGAGTTGCGATTTGGAACCGCGGTCGTCGCGGTCGTCGCGGTTGACACAGTCGTCTGCGTCCTGCGAGACGTCCGCCAGAACGCAACGACCGTTCTTATATAGAAGTATTAGAAATTAGAAGTGTTCGTTGTTTAAAACATAGATCGGCTTTAACTTTTAAGGTTTATTACTTATGGGTTTTCCCGCGTAGTGTTGACATTTTAAAATAATAGTTTTTTTTTTCGAAAATTATAAACGGATGAATTCGGTCGATACGGTCCCGGGGCATCTGTATTTTGTCTCTTCCATGCGAATGCCGTTATCACACGTTTCGGTTTATCATTTTTTCGATATTATAAACATCAAACAAATGTTATAAATTATATTTTTTACTTACTACAACAACTTTGTACCGACTAGCAAATATTTTCATACTATTCATAATCGATTTCTTTAAATTAGCCTCGATTTTATTATGTGATTTTTAAATAACAATAATAATTTTAAAAAACACACAGCTTACTCTTTCACGCCCATTAAATTTACCCGTTGAAATGGAAGACTCTCCTTCAATAGAAACCGTATACGAAGCTATTTACACGCTCTATAATCAAAACACTAACCCCGCCGAAAAGCAGCGAGCCTCAAACTGGCTTAATGAAATGCAGAAGTCGGTACGTAGCCTGTTGACCAAACACTGCGGTAAGATTGAAAACCAAAATTATAATCTATTGTATTTTGTTCACTACATCAGGTTTACGCATGGAAAATTGCTGATGAACTGTTGGCCAGGAAGGTGGACCTGAATTCATGTTATTTAGCGGCACAGACTATGCGTTCCAAATTACAAAATTCCTTTCATGAACTACCTCAAGATTCACACGCCTCATTACGTGATGCCCTACTGAATCATTTGTCAAAATTAGATGATACCACTGATGGTGTAATTGCTACACAGGTATCTTCTAAGTTTTAAGTATATAATAATATATTTTGATATGTTTCTAAATATTGTTCTTGTACTCAATGAATCATGTTTGTGTTTTAGTTGTGCGTTGCACTGGCACACTTAGCTCTCCAAATGGGTTCATGGAAGAATGCTGCTGTAGATATTGCTTCACGATATAATTCATTGAAAACATGTTTCATATTAGAGTTGTTGACTGTGTTGCCAGAAGAAGTCAATTCTCGAACACTGCGTTTGGGTGCTAATCGTCGATCTGAAATTTATAATGAATTTAGTGATAACTTACCAGCTGTTAATCAACTACTAGAGTTGTGTTTGACTTCTGAAGCAAACAATAATCGTATCAAAATTCGATCATACAAGTGTTTTGCATCATGGTTGAACATCAGAAGTGTATCGTTATCACAAGTGTGGCACAGCAATGTGCTATCAAGTGCATTTAATGTGTTGTGTAGTTTTGATGTAAAGATGTATTTAATTTTTAAATTAAGAAAGGTTCGTAAATGTTTATTTGTATTATAGGGGTGTAATATGATTCAAGAAGCAGCTGCAGATGCAGTGATTGCATTCCTCCAGAATCTAGAAGATAATAACAATCAAGATGAAATACAGATTGAAATTATAAATTCAGTTAGTAGATTAGAGCAGGCTTACATGATGTCAGTTACTAATGAAGACTTAGATCGGTATGTAGTATGATGAATCTAAAAAATATAAATTTATGTTTGATATCATGTTTATTTGTTTACAGAACAGTCAATTACTGTAGAATATTCACTGAGTTAGCAGAATCTCTAGTAATGACTATGATAAATAAAAGCTTAGGATCTAATGGTCTTCCACATTTCTCAATAAAAGCATTGGAATTGGTTATTTTATGTGCAAATCATCATGATTATGAGGTAAATAGATAGTGTTTAAAATGTAATTGTTAATAGAATTATGTGTTATTAACAAAATGTTTTTTACTACTAATTGTTTTTACTTATTACTGGCTATTAAGTCAATTTTGTTTTAGATCAAATTTGTTATTTTTTAGCTCAAGTCAAACGTCAATATTTTGTAATAATAATTACCTTAAATAATAATGTTTTTTACTTTGAAAGTTTTCTTAGTTCTAAAACTTGATAAATTATTAGTTTTATATCTTTTTCGAATTTTATGAATTGCTTAATACATGTAAAAGTATCATTTTTTTTTTTCAGGTTTTATTAATAACATTCAATCTATGGTTTAGATTATCCGAAGAGTTATATAAAATAAATAATGTTGTTTTAACTGAAATGTTTAAACCTTATTTTGAGCAATTAATTGGCGCTTTGTATAAACACTGTATGATTGACACAGATCATGTAAGTTTTGATTGATTTAAATTTAATTTTGTCGTTTTTGACTTGAATGTAAATTATTACATTTCAGGAAGGTTTATTGGATGAAGGCACTGAAGACTTTGCAGATTTCAGAATGAAATGTTCAGATTTAATTAAAGATGTAGTATTTATAGTCAGTTCATCAGCTGTTTTTCAACAAATGTATATGCTCTTACAAACAGCTTCTGTGTCTAATGTTACTTGGGATCAAATGGAAGCAGCACTGTTTATTATGCAAGCCATTGCTAGGAATATATTGCCGTAAGTCTCTATTACTTACTTATTTTAAACAATTTGATTTATATTATTTTTAACTCATTAGGCATGAGAATGAAGTGGTTCCAAAAGTGGTTGAAGCTATATTAAATATGCCAGAAACCGTTCACATAAACATGAGATACACTTCAGTGATGCTGTTAGGAGAATTATGCGAATGGATATCACATGAACTACATTCAGAATCATTAGGTATTTAATAGTTAATAATTACATAATTTGAAAACTATGTTTAAACTATTAATGACAAATTAATGATAGATAATTGATATTAACTAATAAATAATGTTTAAACTTAAATTATTTTATTCATTTGGTGTTTGTATTTTCAGAACCAATATTAAATTATCTACAGTATTGTTTACGCCAACCAAACCTTGCTGCAGTCACAGCAAAATCTTTACATAGTATTTGTACTACTTGCCGACATCACATGGTCAAACATCTTAGTGGACTTATTGAAATCCTAAAAGTGGTTGATATGCTGAATTTACCCAATGATGTTGCGATTGGCCTATTAAAAGGTCTGTAATAGATTATTTAGATTAGGGGGTGAAGTAGCTGAGCGGACTAAAGCGTCGGTTGCGTTAAGCACCGTCGCTGGTTTGAATTTTAGTCACGGTGTCTGGAGAGAGAAGCCGTCGCCCCCCAACCGGGCAAGGCAGAAAGCTATGGGTGCCCACTAGAAATTCTGCCAAATAGGCGTCCGAACTATAGGCCTTCGGGCCTACTCCCGGATATAAACGCCATACGAAAAAAAAAAATAAATAGATTATTTATTAATTAATAATTTCTGTTGATTAATTTTTACTTTTCTTAACTTTATTAAAGGTGTTGCTGTGATTGTTGCTGAAGTGCCTGAAGAACATGTGTATAAAGCAATTAAAGAGATTTGTGGACGACAGTTAAGTCCATTATTAGCTCTTGTTGAAGTAAGTTTTCTGGTTATCTATTATAAATTTATAAAAGAATTTAATTATATATTTTTCTGTTTAGTCTACATCAGAGAAAACTGTTCCTGAGACTAATACTTCTACAGACCCAATATATTGGTTGGATCGTTTGTCAGCAATTTTAAGACATTTAGCAACCAAATCAAATAATGAAAAAGACCCTTGTGTTGTTGCTATTGTTGAAGTATGTTTCAATATTGGTTCTAAATTATGTTATTTTATTTAATGGTTTATGATATCTTGGTTAGATGTGGCCATCTATGTCAAAAATATGCACTAGATATAAAACCGATTCACGTATCACTGAACATTTTTGTCGGTGTCTTCGGTTTATGATAAGATTGGTTAGTCGATCCACAACTGCACTTTTAGCGCCAGTTGCTCAACAAGTAAGAGTACTTCATTTTATTAGAAAATCAAATATATTTTTGTTACATAATTGTGTAGATGGCGTATTTATATAAAGAGCATCATCACAGTTGTTATCTTTATATTGGTTCAATTTTGGTTGATGAGTATGGTTCCAAATACGACAACCCACTTGTTATGACACAATGCCATTCAATTCTATTAGAAATGATAGACGCGTTTATTGAACCAGCATTTCGATTATTTAGTGAAAAAGATGGACTCAGAAATTATCCAGATACAGTTGATGATTTCTTTCGATTGGCATGCAGGTAGAAAAAAAATCAAAACCTTAATGTTTAAGAAAATTATTTATTTTTAATTTTCATTAACATTTTAGATTTATTCAAAAACTCCCAATGCCTTTTCTTCAGTCTCCGGTACTTGAAGTTATCATTAGGTGTAGTATAACTGCTGTTTCATTGGATCATAAAGAAGCTAATGCATCTGTTATGAAATTTCTACTAGACTTATTATTATGTGGAAAATCAAGAAAAGTAAATGATTTGTTTTTATTATTATTATTATTTTTAAGAAGTATATTTAATATTTGAAAAATAATAATTTGATGTACACAGGACAATGTAAATAATGAAGAATGTAGACAATATGTTACCTCAATAATAAATTCAATTGGTGAACAATTAATTGACAATTTAATTCAAGCAAGTGTTTTCTCACTTCAAACATACATGTTACCTGATGTGATTGATGTGATTATAGAACTAATGGCTTATGATAAAGTTGTAAGAATGTATTTTTTTATCAACTTTATAAATAGATAATATTTATTTCTAATTACTATAATAATTATATAGCTAACATTAAGATGGTTAAATGGAGCTGTTGAAAAATTACCAAAACAAAACTCTGCTGGTTTAGTTACAGCAACAAATGAACAGTGTTTGCAATTTTTAAACTCTTTTCATAGGTAAATATTGCAAAATATATGTAATACTATATAAAAAAATATAATTAATAATTGATTTATCAAATGTAAAAATAATTTAAATATGCCTTATTATTATTATTTTAGCTACGAAAATGATGGAGAATTATGTCGTTCATTACGAGAATTTTCGCGGTATTTTCGGTAGTGTTGACTATAATTAATATATTAAAATGTTTTAATGTTATTCATTTTTTGACCTTGCTGTTTAAATCATTTTGTTTTAAATTTTTATTAATTCATCATGTTTAATTGTGCTTATAGTTGTGAAAAAAACTAAGTTCATGGTCAATATTAAATTACTATTAATTGCAGTATAATTAATATACTAATTATTGTGTACAAAGAAATTATCATTGGTTGAAAAATGTTCACTTACCTTTTGTGTGAAATGTTTATTATTAAGTAAAGTACAAGAGATATCCAATAGTTTTCCTTTATTTATTTACCAAGATAAATCAATCAAATAATTTTTATTCTTTAATATTTGAGCATTATGCCAAAAATATAATTTTAAATATCTAACAGAATGCTTAGTTTTAAAAATAGTATTTTTCTCTTGTCTCTACTTCAACAATAAATATTAAAGTTGATTTTTTGTCTGAAAAGTGTATCCATAGAGTAGTTAGAGGTAGCAGTGTCTACCTCAGTCTTTAAATTGACCATTATACATAGTTTGAATACCTAATTGTAAATTAGTTTTTTGTTTTTAAAATTCATAAGAATATTGTATTATTGTATTATTATTTATTTAACTACCAAAAATATGTATTATAATATGATATAATTTTACTGGCTTATTTAAATTCCTGCTTGGTCCATAAAATACTATGGATGATAGGAATATTTTGTCTAAAAATCTTTGTTACTTCAAAAGTGTACTTATGTTTTTATGGCATTGAAGCACATCTCATAAACTTGAAGAAATATTCAAAACTATAAATCTATTGTATATGACATCCACGTGACCATGTCTAATAAATGTATTTGTATTATATTCCAATACGGTGTGTATTGTGTATTATTAAAACATAGTCTAAACTCTAAAGATGACCAACCTATGATACGCATACTACATACATATTTTAGTAACACAACTGTTGAAAAAAAAAAAATTAGTTGTGATATTATGAATAAAGTACTTATTAAAAAGAATATAAATTTAAATCTAAAATATTGTTTCAATGACTACTGACAGAGCTTCAAATATGGTTGATAAACATAATGGTTTTATTTAACTTTTTTCCAATGAAATTGTTCATCTTGTTATCATAGAATACCAAGGAAGTAATATTTGAAGATATTAATTTAAATATTGAACTGGAAAATAATTATTGTAAAGTCGATAGTAATATTAAATTGGATAATTTGATTATTATTTAATTATTAAGTAGAAAAGTCTTCCAAATTAATTTGCTTCAAAAAAAGCTAGCAGTTTCTTTATTGTCAAAGTTTGTTAGATCTGAATCTCATTTATAAACAATATTTAATTACATATTAAAATTTTAATATTTATTATTTTTATTAACTAATAATTAAATTAATATATTTTATAATTATTAGAATTTTTAAATAAAACACTAAATACTGTTGAGTGTTAAAGACCAGAGTATTAGTGTAAATTGATTAACAATAATAAAAACATAATGAGAATCTATACCTAAGTATAGGCACATAGCCATGATTTGGGGAGGGGAGGGGGGGTTGAAATAAATTTTAGTACAATTTTATACATTATTAATACATAAAACCTTTTATTTTTTTTATAAAATGACAAAAATTTTATAGTATAGTACACAACAATTTTGAGTGGGGGGTTCAGACCTCATAGTATCCCTGGAGTCTGAATAAGTAAATTATATCTACCTCATAATCTCGATTATAAGCTATAACCATCATTAACAGCTTATAAATTCACGCAATTTTTATTTTTTATGTATATATAATTATATGTATTATTTGACAATCAGTGTTTCAGAATTTTAGATATATTCATTCAATTCTTTGTCCTCTGTCCAATAGAAAATAGAAATACAAGAATAAACTAAAAAGTCTGAACTCTGAAGATAAAAACAATAATTGGATTATAACATTTATAACTTTTGACTTATCTTTAATCTAATTTTAGAAATTGTCCCAACTCTGGAATAGACTATTTTTACATTTTTCAACGTTAGGTATTGTTCTTAGACGTTGTGGCTTCGTCCAAAACGACCAAAACAAGTTAAAATAATTATTGATTATTATTGATGTTTATCGGTCGTCAAACGTTAGCAAGATTATAAACTATGAATACTGGTCGCCGGTCGCCGTTTATATTTTTAATATTTTTATAGATACCATATTCGAGTATTCGACCCTTATAGAAAAAACTGGCGATTGCAAATGATAGTGGCAACCGGTTAGTGTTCATTATTCATTCACTATTCAGTCACCACTCTCCATTAATCAATCATGTGAGCATTGTGAGCTTTCTGAGTCTTAAAATCAAACCACCGCAGCATTGGTAAAACTAAATCAAATGTGAAATGATCATTGAGCGTTTGACGGTAATATGGCACTTAAAAATAGATATTTTGCATTTGCATAGGCCATAGATATGTATAATGTGGACATGTGATGCAGTACTGTAGTTGCAGTGTGCAGTGAATGCAACTTAAAATCTGTAAATTATAATTCGTAGCATTTTGAGAACTCCTGAACGATGTCTAATGATAATAAACGTTTTTCACTTTGTATCTGTAAATGAATTCACATTTATTATTATTATTATTATTATAAAACAATATAATTGATGTGATATTATTAATAATATAGTTTATTATAGATATTAGATACCACCTCTGCCGGGCACATCAAACAATATTTATTAAACTTTTGCTAACATTATTGTCATAGTCGGCTTTTCACAAAATCCCAACAGTGATCAATCTTGTTGCATTTCCCAAATTCTCACTGGCTTTATGGCGTACAAGTTAAGCTCCGTCCTCTATGGACACGTATTGGACGTCCGCGGACTGGCTACCGGATCCGACGGTTACATTGTATCTGCGTCCAGAGACAAGACCGCTAAACTTTGGAAACCGAACAGGTAATATTTCAATAAATATACTATTTGGTAAGTTTATGGACAATTCTCTCGTTGTGTTAATTATTTTACCGAGTCGAAGTATTCAATTCGTCTTCCAAATAGACCTGGTTAATAGTTATTTTGATTTTTTTGGTTTTTTATGGTTGTCATTGCATACGATAAGAGTATGCTTAAGGTTGGGTAAAATATGTTGAGTTATAAACCAAATATTTATTATTCTTTAATTGTCTCTTAACAATTACAATACAGAATACTTCAGTACTATATTTGAATTAGAGTGAGATGGAGACTTTATTTTTAAAAATCATTTAAGTTACCTCTTTTAATATCTTAAATAATTAATAAACAATTTAGGTATTCAGATATGTACATATATTTTATATGATTGTATGCAGTTACAGATTATGCCACCGAGAGGCCGGGAAATTTCCCAGTGGGCTGTAGCCCAGTCATGACTTTATGACTAACCCTATAATCATAAAACTAATTTTATAATTGTTATTTTTTATTATCTATGAAGTATTTTGCATACATCTTTGAAAATGGGGAGAAAAAAATTACAATTTAAGATAACATGGTAGCCTAACGAATTATGATAAGGTGGTTAATGTGTTAAATGTATGGCTACAGTTGTATATTCAACCATGTGGCGTGAATACAATATAGCAGGACAACGGCCGAAGTAATTTTTGTCTAAGAAAGCAATGTTGGAAAATTTAGTTAAGGAAAAATAAAAAATTGTTGTATTAAGTTTTGGGCTTCAATTTTTTTTTTTACATTAATTTTGTAATTTATATAATGTGATACCGCTGTCTTCCGTAAATGTTTTTAATGTCTTTTGTTGAACAACATATATAAACTTGTAATTATTTATTGATCTATATATTTATATGTTGATAATATATGGTTTATGTATGTAATAGATTAGGAGTATTAAATCATATATTTAATTCAACTAAAATAATAATAATTTTTTTTAATTTTACTACATTTCCACTAAATTTTTCGCATTTATAGTGTTTTGGACTAGTGAAAAGAAATCCTCCTGGACCAGTTAAAATTCAGAACCCACTGCTGTTTAAATATCTCTTAGTATTTTCCCAATTCAAACATTAAATTTATATGCCACATCAATTTAGTAAATTTCTTATTTACATCTCATTTACAATGGATGAATTAAGTTTTGTCCATACAATTAAATACATTTTATTTTACTTGAATATTTTTCTATTGTTTTTAATTATTATTAAAGATGAAAAATAATTTATAAATAGGTGCAGTTAGAAAAAAAAAAATACAAATAGTTATAATTTAATGTTCATTTAGATATTGGTCTTAATATTAAATAAATAAATATCAAATAATGATTTGCCTATTTATATTTTTTTTTTATTCTCCTACCTACCTATAGCCTATTTTTTCAATTATCATATGAAGAATAGTATTGAGTTAAAATAAATTAAAATTTCAAAATAATGTATTACATGTAGAAAGAATGAGCTTTGTTAATTTCATAAAGTTATAGAGTCTAATAGGTCGTTGTCAAACATGGAGTGTGATAGATGTTGAAACTTTAAAATCAACCAAAATTAACATAAAAATTGTTATTAGGAATTTGTTTTAACCATAAATAGAACTAAATTGATAGAGTTATACCCATATACCCAAGTTCTTTACCCTTAACAATATATTTTATTTTTAAATTTATGAACAACTCTTTATTGTTCAATTCTAAGTTTAACATAACTTTTTTGTAATATGTTCACCTAAATTAAGTTTCTTTGGTAGAATAAATCTTATTTTTTTTTTTTTACATACAAATTGCATAGTATAACCTGACAGCAACATTTTCAACTAAATATTATTCAGATCGTTAAAATCTATGTATAAAATTATTGGAAGTATTATTTTGTTTTCATAAAAATAACCTATTGTACATAGATAAATTTGATACCTAATATTTATTTGTTTTGTGTTTTTTTAATTTCAGTGGAAATGCTGGATTCACAGAAGTTCAAACATTCAAAGGCCATTCCAATTATGTAGTATCAATTGCAATACTAAATAAATCTGATATCTTACCAAATGGTCTTATTTTAACTGGCGGTAATGACAAGCTTATGTGTGGATTCCTTCCTGAATCACCAGAACCAGTTTTTATTGAAACTAGTCATACAAATACTGGTAATATAAATTTAGTAACGTTCTTATAAACTGATGAAAATCCATTTAAAAGTGGGATTAAAAACTAATTTTTAAAATTTAATTTGAGATTAATAAAAGTTATTTATTGAAATTGTTTGTATTAATTATACATAAAAAAATCTTTTTTATTTATCCATTTATATATTTTAGTGTGTAAAATCACTCCTGGTATATTACCAAATACATTTTTAACTTCTTCATGGGATATGAATGCACGCCTATGGAAAATAATGGTCAACCCTGATCATACTTATCAGCCAGTATTGCTAACAATTTTTAAAGGACATATAGCAGCTGTTTGGTCTTCAATACAACTATCTACAAATCAAGTCATAACTTGCTCAGCAGATAAAACTTTACTCATACACAATATTTTACATGGTGATCCAGAAAATTCATCTATTGCTATTAAAAAATTAACTGGTAATGTATATTATTTTTTTGTCATGTCTTCAAATTTTATTGATTTTCAATTTTCAATTAAAAATTTATTATTTTATTTTAGGTCATACTGACTGTGTGAGAGATTTAGCAGCTTTATTGAATAATGAATTTCTCTCTTGTTCAAATGATGCTACTGTAAAACATTGGAATGCAGAAACTGGTGAATGTTTAGAAACGTTTTATGGTCATCCCAACTATATTTATTGGTAAAAAATTAGAAAATTTTATATTATTTTGTTATTTGTGATCAAAATATTATAGCAACTATTCTCTATTCCAATAAGAGTGACAGTCTGTAATGATCAAAACTAGTTACCACTGCATACTCCTACTTCAAAAGCTACCAGCATCACATAATTAATCGGCAACTTTGCTTGCTCTAATGTGCGATTTTAGTATTGTAGTATTAATTTTTATTTATTGATTTGTGATTTAAGAATAACATGTCACTCTTGTCTGCTAATGTTGCAGTATTGAGTGTTCCAGTAGACTATGTCATCTTAATATGGTGCACTTCTTTCACCCTTATTTAGAATAGAGTATAGATAAAATCTATATCCTATATATTGAAAAACCATGAATTTTTTTGCTTACTACTGTGCATCTATCCAGATTGTTATGGTTGATAGAAAACAACTAATTTTTATCTCTGTACACTAATATTCTCACGGTGGAATATTAATTTCATTTTTTTTTATAATTATGTTTTGAAATGGTAATCGCCTTTTTTTTTATTATATATTTATTAATTTTTTGTTTTATAGCTTAAGTGTCTTTTGTGGAACTGATATGACTAATTCATTAGTTGTGACTGGTGGAGAAGATAGGTACCTTAATGTTTGGCAAAGCTCTGAACAACAAGTCATATTACAACCAGCACAGAGTATATGGGCTGTAGCTATTCTTCCAAATACAGATATTGTTGTTGGCTCTAGGTATGTATGTTTTAATCAAATTTTTAGTTATGCATCTTGTAATAGTTAACAATCATTTAAGTGTACATTATATAAGAAGAGTATTGAATAATAAAAATAATATTAGCAATTAATTTTTCTTGCACTTAAATTAAAAAAGTAGTAATTCTTCTATTGATGATCAAACATTAATACATTTAAAATATTTTAATTCAAAGAACTTCTTAAAACAATAAATAAAATATATTTTGAATGATTTAATTATTGTGATAAAAATATATTGAATTACATTTATTGTTTATTAGTGATGGTTTAATAAGAATATTCAGTACGGATTCAAATCGCCAAGCTACAAATGAAGCCCAAGCTGCTTTCCAAGAACAAGTTGACAATGTTAATCAGGTGGCACAAAAAGAAGTTGGTGGTATTAAAGTTGATAGGTACGTTTCGTATTAATTGTTTTATTAAATTATAAAACAAACAATTTTATCTTGATTATGTATATTCAATAGTTTACCTGGACCAGAAGTACTTTATAGCCCTGGAAAAAGTGATGGTCAAGTAATAATGATTAATGAAAATGGAAAACCTATTTGTTATAAGTGGTCATCAAATGAATGTAAATGGGATAAAGTGGGAGATGTTTTAAGTGCATCTGATCCAAATAAAAACATGCACGAAGGAAAGGTAAGTTAAACTTTTAATACATGATTATTCAAAATGAATCATCCAATGCACATTGTACCTGGCTTCCTAGGTCACCTTATCTTATACCATGTGATCACGTCAATTTTGGATTTCTGTGAAAGACTGTATAATATATACCACTTATCTTCAACCTAAGAGGAGCTAAAAATAAATGCAGTCAATTATGACAAATATGTATGGAATGAATTAGATTTCCAACTAGTTGTTATTTGTGTGACTAAGAAAAGCTACATAGAACATTTATTGATATCATAAAATATTATTCTTTTATTTAATTTATCATAATTACTATAAATCTATAAACTAAAAAGATTAAGTACATGAAATTGGATAAGTCATTTGAATATTGTTCATAATTATTTTAAGTTTTTCAATTTTATTATAATTTATAGGAGTATGATTTTGTATGGAACGTTGATATAGAAGATGGTGCACCTGCGATCAAATTACCTTTTAACAAAGATGAAGATCCTTGGGTAGTAGCTCAAGCATTTATACACAAACACAACTTACCACAGTCTTATTTAGAAACTGTGGCAAACTTTATAATTTCAAATTCAAAGATTTCTCCTTCACCATTACCTGCTAGTCAAGGTTATGTAGATCCTTATACTGGAGCTGCTAGGTATGTACCATCAAGCAATGGTATTTCTTCTTCTGGAACGAATGGTCAAAACCATTTTAATGAACAGTCGGATCAAGTATCTTCTGGTTACCAAAAGTTTTTCCCTCAAACTACCTATTTAAAATTTGACCAAGCCAATACTGCAAATATTTTAAGTTAGTAACGATATAAATGTTAAAAATAATATATTATTTATTTTAATATAATTGCATTTTGTTTAATTATTGTCTATTTTAGGTAAAATTGAAGAATTTAATAAAAAAGCAGGCGACTCATTTAATAAGCTCAACCAGAATCAACTTGATTCCCTTATAAAACTCTGTGATGTAAATACTAGTCCTGATAAGGATACTATTAAGATATTAATCAGCTTACTTGATTGGCCCAATGGTAAAAACTAAGCCTATACATTATTAAGTATTATATAAATTTATTTACCACATTATGCTAAATATTGTTTCATTTTAGATCTTTTATTTCCTGTACTGGATATTACAAGACTAGCTGTACGCAATAAACATGTAAATGATGAATTGTGTTCAAATAACTTAATTATGAATAAATTATTACCGCACATTTATGATATTGAAAAGCCTACTAATCAAATGTTGGCGTTTAGATGTTTATGCAATCTTATGCATCATGAAAAAGGAGAACTTCTTGTAGTGAAACACTACGAAGAGTTTTTAAAACTTATTCAAAATTTATCTATTGAAAATCTTTTTCAAAAACAGCTCCAAGTAAGAAGATATAATTAATGATATTTTTGTTTTTAAATTGAATTTATAAATTTATATTGTTAATTAATTAATAGATTGCTGTAGCCACATTGATGCTGAATTTCAGTGTTATGATTAAACAATCTGATGATAAAATAGCTATACAAACTGTGAATAACACCATAAATATGGTATGTCCAAAATTGACTGAACCTGAAGCAATTTTCCGTTGTTTTATAGGTATTGGAACCTTATTAAGTTTAAAATATCCTCCAACTTTGTCAGAACAAATTAGAGATTACATTGAACTGATGGCATCAAATTCAGAACCATCAAAGGTGTTGTCATGTTGTAAACATTTGATGACTATTATTGGAAAATAATTGGATTAAGAAATATTATTGATTTATTTTATTCTTTAAAATAAATTTAAATGTAAAATGAGAAGAAATTGATAATAACACATTTATTATAAGTATAATATTTCTAATTTTTAAACGAAAATAATATTGTACATTTGGTCTGCTATTTAAAAATAATTTTTGATAGGTGTTGTATTTTTATGTATCTAAAAAATATCTTGTCTTAATGATTCAAATTGAAAAAATACAGTTTATTCTATGGTCTTATAATTTTTTTTATTACAATTTAAAAGGTATTCCGCTAAATGGTACTTCATTTTTATAATTCTGCTTTAGAATAATGTCTAATTTAATTTCGGGAGCTTCTATGTGTGGAAACATCAAAATATCTTCTTTTCGTGGAATGAAAGTTTTATCGTACCATCCATACCTATAAAAAATTAACTTATTGTCATACTGCTTTACAAATGTTAAATATATTATAAAAATATTACTTTATTCATTTGCATATTATTTATTAAGTACAGTTTAATATTTACCTTTGACTTTCAGTTTTTGGAGAAGAAAATTTATTCTTTGGCCCTAAAGATTTAGCTTGTGCTAAAAGTTTTATGTAGTGATCATTTGGTTCACCTTGATTGACATTTGCTTCGTGGCGAGCATAAAATTTCCCCGTTACAGGTGATGCTATAAATTACATATTGTGTTCAAATACTCATCAAGTTTAGTCTGCTAGCACATAAAAGTATTTTGATAATGCTCTAAACCTAAAGCAATAGTCACCAATTAATATTTTTGGGGGGCCACTAAAAGAATTGGAGACATTTTTGGGGACCATAAAAATTTAATGTACATATTATTTATTCATTAAAAGTAAATGCATAATTAAAAAAATAAAAACCACATTTCTTGTTTACTGGTATATTTTTCCATAAATCACTGTTTGATGATTTCTGTTCAACTTGAGAAACATTTATTAGAAACCAGTTTTGGTCAGGTGGTGATCAAAAAACACTTGTTTGTCACATAAACCAAATCAACCTATTGTGTTATTGAGCCATGTCCCTAGCTACGCTCAAGTCAGCCACGAAATTGTTTCTACACTGAATTAATTAAAAACATTTTAAGAAGCTCAGGACAATCAAAATTGAGTACTTTTGTATATCAAATATTAATTACTCTCAAGAGAGTTGTTAGTGAAATGTTTAATCTGCACCTACATCAAAAACGTTTTAGCACGAATCTATGATTACATTATCATAGTAAAATTATCATAACTTTTTTTTTAAATTAAATTTAATATTTGTACAATATATAAATGAAACGTTTGAAAATACGCATAAATTATATAAGGTTAATAATAAAATAAAATAAAATTTGTTAAATTTTAATTGAAACTTAAGCGAAAGATCTACTGATGGAACTCAGGCTATCATAACTAACCTTTTAAGTTAGGCCGAAACGTAGTGTAAACTTTCTGAAATTTTTTTTCTTTTTTGTATAATTCAACCAAAAGAGTGTAGTCGTACATTATATGTGTTTCGTATGACTGAAAATAAAAAAAAAATAAAAAATTTTTTATTCTTAATACAGTTGCAAAAAATTTTGTTTTAAAACAACTAACACAAAATTAAATAAAATGATTATTAATCGCCTTCACTACCATAGTTGCATTCGTTACACAAAATAACAATCAATCACTTTTTTTTTAATTCTCTTAATGATTGCTATTTATTTTGCCGGCTAACGATCATCAATTTGTTGTAAAACCTACCAACCTATAACCACAACATGTCAAAAAGTCTAATAAATTATTGCTACCTAGTCCCATTGATATTTTCTGGGCTCTACTTAGACTTCAGAATTTAGGATTAATACACTATCTACAATCGATTTAAATTTACAATATTGCTATCATTAAAAGTACGGTATATTTCCATAATAACATGTTATTTATACCTATTTTGAAGTCTATAGTAGAACTTGGGCATGATCAAAAACATCGTGCATTTATTTACATATCTATAGAAAAACTTATCATGCCTGCGTATAATATTATTTTTTAAATTATAAACGTTATTTGTTTTTTTTTTTATTATAAAATTTAATATATGTACATATGCGGAGATTGAGGAGAAAAAAAAAATAAAAATTTGAAAGCCTCCAAAATTATTGAACATTTTTCAGAGTATTAAATAGGTACCTATTTTGCAACAACGCAAAGAAAGATTTACACCCCCCCTCTCCCACACACAAAAAAAATTCAATCAAATATCGTCTATGTATCTGTAGGTAGTTAAACAGAACTTTTGATTTTAATTACTTTAAAGAATGTCAGCGCATTATTTTATCTTCCTCTAGCCCACACACACACACTATTAACAAATTACAATGTAGTATAATTATGTTTATGTTTTTGAATGATCCTAGAGTAAAATAACCTATTATAAAAATAATAGAATATAGTGTACTTATATGAGGGTTTGACATAAATATGTCTTAATATTATTTAAAAACCATTTAATAACTATTCAAATTCATAAAAAAAAATTTTATTGTGTTTTTATTGTCAAGTAAAACAAATATAAAACCGATACGATAAATCAAAAATATTATTCTTTATAGTTTTTGTATAAAACGTTAATTAACTATAAAATTACTTAAAAAAATTATTTTACATGAATGTATTTCATTTTCTGGCGTTGGTAGATAGTAGCCAGTAGGTATAGTAGATAAATGAAACGATGTTTAAAAATTATAATCATTCTCTAGGTAAGGGATTGCGAGCACTCACAACTTTCACTCATTTAAATATTGATATTACTTGGAATACTTGGATTACCCCATTTAATATCTAAAGTAAAATTTAATTTAAATGATTAATTTAGTTCCATTTTTTTCTTACCTTCCTTTGAACAATTCGCAATCTTTTAAACGTGCAGTGTGTCAGCAGTTGTATATTAGGTAGGTATATAAATATAATATATATTATACGTGTGTATCGTGCCTATACTTAAAACGAAATTATCACCAACTGTTACACTTGATCATATACTTGGCAATCGTAGAACGCATGTACTAGTAATTGTATTGTTATAGGTACATGGCATTGAAAATTAATCGAATATTTACGTTTTTTATAAAATCATTTAAGTACAGATTGGATCACATCGTAAATATCATAGACTACTAGTTACTATAATATATTTTTATAAACTATTTGGTTTGAAAAAACGAAAGTAAATTTTTTATATACACATGAAATTTCAAATCTTGTAAACTAGCATATCTACTTTCAAGTCATGACTAAATAATAATATTATACTGACTGTTATTTGCACGTGACGGAAATTTTATTATTATAATATACATGTATTATATGTAAATAATATGTCTGGTAGCTTTTTCTAATATGTGCTATTCACGCAAGAGTAATATAATATATATACACTTATTCGAGAAAAAAAACTATTACTTCAATTTGATATATATATAACTAGTTAAAGAGGTAGAATACCTCACATGCAACATGCACCATATTTATTTTTTTATAAACAGCTACGATTCGATTTTAAAGTCAGATTAACTGAACTACTTAAACTCAATATATGTACTTGTTTACTTTTATGATAGGTGGGTACTAAAAATATAAATAATGTAACTGGGTTAGGTTGATTATGGAAAGCAGAAGGGGCCAGGGGGTAGTTTCCACAAAAGCGTTTTTTATAGAATAATTTTTTTTTAACGTATAGTTTATATCGTATTATTAATAGAGAAATACATTATTTTAATTTTAATCTTTATGTATAAAAATTAAGCGTACAACGGATTTTTGTGCAATGCACTCCAAAATTACACAACCAATTTTGATTCTGTCGTTACTTTTTATCACTTTATTTCTGTGTAACCTAGAAGAAAAAATGCTGAGATATTCAATATCAATAAAGACAGTTTCTGATAGAAAATTGAATTTAGTTTGGATGGACAAAAGTAGAAATTTCTCAGAACTTAATACAAGGCGATCAGAAAAACGAGAATATTTATGTAAAATCAGTTTTTGATTAAATCCATTTTGTTATTTGTTCTATTTAAAAAACGAATAAACGCTGTCTCGAAATTTTTAACAAATATTTATAATAAAACTTTTTATACGTGATCAAATTTAAAAAAATGTTTTATCATTTTTTGCGATGTTTATAAAATTTCAAAATAACAAAACGTTGGTTAGTTTTACCATAAAGCTGAGAATAAAAAAATATATCTTTTCAACAACGATGATGGTTTTGGAAACAATAACGAGTGCTTTATATAGACAATAGGTTATAAAAAAATGTATGATAATATAAAAGTTTTATAAGTGTCATCATTCTTATTAAAGATAATTTATGTAGGTACTCACTACTTCAATTATTTTATACAAATGTAATTGAGTATTTTATTTATCATTAAGATATAATAATACAGCAAATTATAGCATTATTTATATGATAGATGGTGATTGATGTGTATGGAAGTAAGAAAGTATATCAAATCTTTATTGAAGTAATACTTAATAAATGATAGTTCAAATCATTATTCAGGTAACTATCTCTCAACTGATCTTAATTCGGAGACTTTAAAAATTGAAGAAAAGATTATTGATTTAAATAAAATCATTAATGTAAGGTATTATTTTATTTATTACATTACATTCTATAAAATTAAAAATGAATTACTACATCTGTTTAATAACTATGAGAGTAGTATGATTTGGTATGTTCTGAAACCTGATCCTGATCTCCCGCATTTGCCGTCACCCCCTCACCATCGATGACAGTGTGACGTACATTTACCCCGCCATCATCTAACCTAACCTTATGCAACTTTTGTATTGGCGTAGGATAATGGAAGGGACGTCGCCCGATTGCGGCCCAAAGTAAACTTTTTACCTTTTTGCCTATCCCGATTGCGGCCTGTCCATAGTAGGTAGGAAATACTATTTAAGTGGTTTAATATTTGACTAGATACCTATTTATTGACAAATTAATTGTACTTCATATCTCTTTTTATTGTAAACAATTTATTTTATTATATCCGATGAGAAAGAATTATATTATAGTATACTTTCCATGTGTTTAAATATTATTTTTATTTATAATTATTTTATAATAATTTAGGTATATCGACGTACTTCATAATATTATAATAAAAGTTTAAATTTCAAACACAAATACGTCCAATACACATTTATACAGTATTTAAAATATTGACTTTATTTTATTAATTATAAGGTATTTTGTGAACCAATTCGTCTTTGGACGCAATCGAGATACTTATATTTGGGATAAAATACGACTACCTGTATTCGGGCCGCAATCGGGCAACTCTGATTGTAAGAAATCGAACCAGTAGAATATAGAGAGCGTCTAAAAGTTCAATGGAAGTTAAAAACAGTCATGATTTTAGTATGCTACGATTTTCCGAATGATACTATACATTTTATTATAGAAAGAATTCGGATTTTATTATAATTGTAAATAATAATAGTTTGGTTTATAAGATTATGTTAAGTCGAAATAAATAACAATGTATTATTTTAAAAATAAAATATACCGATTTCAACTACAAGACGAATCTTAATAGACATTATAAATATGCTCATGGTACATATTTATATAATATTATATATTTTTTGTCATTCAATATTAATTTAAAATTTATTTTTTTCGATGTATCATTAACGTGTCAGCGCATCGTCAGCTGGCTCAACTTGCTCAACCAGCACGAGAGAGTGTTATAAAGTTCGCGCCCCCAGCCCATCATATTCAGATTGCACCTCAAATATTTGTTCTAGATATGCCGGCCTGTGGATCACACGTGTTATCCGAGGACGATATGTGTATAGCTATAGCAGCCATGGAAGCATTCGAACGAGATGAAAAAGTACAAGACTCTAATACAGGTTAGTTATATTTATTAAGCCTGAATTAAATTTTAAAAGACTCGTAAAATCATAAATTTTAAATTTAACAAATAGTCTGTAACGCGATCAATAGTATAATAGTTATAGATTTATTTTATTAGATATTAATTAGGTTTTTTTATTTTATTTTATTTTTAAAGATTATTACACTACTAGTGTAAACGGTAAACGTGTTTCCTCCGCCAACACCACATCGGCTGCTAGAGCGAAAAGGCTCGTATAAATATCGTACACTCTCCCGGGTTTATTGAAATATCGTCGTCATAAAATAGGAAAATCGTATGGTACTATGCTAAAAATTTGAACAATATTCAAGTTTATCATGTGTTTCTCCGATCGCTGAAGTCAAAATTATTCCAACTATTGAAAACACGTGTACAGGATCATCCAATAAAATTTAATTTGAAACTCGAGGCGACATATAATCGCCCGAACATGGCAAACTCCAGGGAAACCAAAAATTTGATATCACCGGATCTCGAGAACTTTCATGAAACTGCCAAAGTATTTTCCGCAGAGGGTATGCCGCTTGTGACTCGGAAAGGTGTTTACCCGTACGAGTACACTGATAGTTGGAGTCGGCTGGAAGAGACAAGATTACCGTCTGGGACCACTTTGACTGCAAGACGTTGGGCGAGTATAGTGATTTGTATCTCAAAAACGATGTGTTACTGCTGGCGGACTGTGTCAAATTGTAGGAATAGAAAGGCTTTTTTTTGCAAAAAATACTATTTAGTTAATAATACAACGTAGTTTAATGTAATAAGCAAGAAATTTTATAATATTAAATTAAAATGGTTAATAGAAAAAATTGTAACTTATTCAAGTTATGATTTTAAAGTTATAATGCGGGAGTTATATGAGGAAGTATACGAAATTGAATTTGATAGTGGGTATGCATTCTAGAAGGAAAAAATTTTAAATAAATGTATAACTAGTACAAAGAAAGCAGTTAGTAATAATTATTGGAATAATTTAATTTTTTTAATATTAGAGTAGAATGTAATAAAATAGAATTAAGATACATAATAAAATTATTACGATTATAAATATATTATAATATATTATTATAAATATTATATTATTATTATTATAAATATGATTTATATATTACATTAGGAACTAGAGTTAAGAAAAATATATTTTTAGATTCTATAGTTATAGTTTATAGTAGTAAAAATGTAAATTATATTGAAAATAAACGTGATGCCTTTTTCGGGTCAAGTAAATGTGAAGTTTGGTAGTTTTTAGTTTATCTTAAGTCTTAAGTATTTTATTATTATTATTATTATTAATATTCAAAAATTATATAATTATTTAAGAAGTTTTTTTTATTTATTATTGAGATGAGATTCTATTACCGTTTATGAAAATTCTGCGTAAACAAGACTTATTGTTAGCAGAACGATATCTTTTGGGTCAAAATCCAATATCGTTTGTCAAAATCCTGTGTAAACAACACTATTATTGCCAACGCCGCGTATTGTTAACGTTATATAGCATGTTCTAATGTTAGCGGAATGACCTGTCTCAGCCGATCTATTATACTCAACACGTATATGTCAGTTTCTAAAATTATATTCTTATGAACTGTATTGGACAAAATAATTTGTTATAATACGAGTGGTTGTTAATTTCTCACGAAATGGGCTATATATCCCAGTATCCCACCTAAAGATTTATACACATTAGATGTTCAATGAAACCTTTGTATAATAGATGCTAACATACTTAGAATTGACTGTTACTTGGTGAAACATACGATATTATTTTCAAATAACTGTTTTAATAGGATCTAAAGCCGTGATAGGTATAATAATATGGCGCATGTACAATAATAATATGATAAGCGTAATTGATAACTCGGTGTTATGTGTTGGAACAGGTGGTGGGAATACGTTACACCAGGGGTCTCCAACCTTTTTTTACGGCGGGCCAAATTTGATATGCGCTTTGGCATCGCGGGCCAACATTTTTAGAAATGTGTTGTCTAAAAAAAAAAAATGTTGTCTATCTAGGATTCTAGGAATATCTGATAGGTTATGAAATTGAGAAATAAATATGAATAGATGAGATTTATTTAAAAAAATGTATGTTTATTTATATAATTTTTTAATTTATTAATCAATTTAATAAAAAATAAATTAAAAACAATGAAAATTAATATATTATTTTCAAAACATTAATTAGCTTGGCGGGCCGGTGCAAAAAGCTTGGCGGGCCGTAGGTTGGAGACCCCTGCTTTACACAATTAGACGGTAGGTTATGGTACGGTATGGGACAGGTAGGGGGTGTGGATTCAGAACTCATCTGCGTTAATATGGCGCATGTACAATAATATGGCGCACGTACAATAATAAGTGTTGGGTGGGGGGAGGTTAACAGATGGCGGGGTAAATTTACGTCACACTGGTCATTGAGGGTGAGTGGGTGACGGCAAGTGCGGGAGATCAGGATCAGGTTTCAGAACATACCAATTAATCATACTACTTTCGGTTTTCAGTCACTGCTCGCACATCTATAATCAACACGGGTATATATATTTACAGTTTTATTTCAAAGCTCGGCGCTGTCCCACGTTGTCAGACTTAATCCGCCGTGGCTCAGTGGCTCTCGTCCTTTGGTATCCGCGGGATCGACGGACATGGATTAGGATTCCCGAAAGCTTTCCAATAAGTACTGCACGCAAACGTATGGTAATTTTTGTACGATTGTGACACAGTACAATGTAGTATTTACTGCAGTTGCATCGGTACCGGCGCCACCGTCCACAACGGTTCTGCCGTTCTGCGGATATCGGTATACGCGTGGTCGCGGACAACGGCACGGCCCTGGCGGTGATGAGACTCCGCGATGGCAACGTGTCGAGAGCGAAGGCTGTACATCGCGATAACTGGCCTTGAAATAAAAACATCAGCAGTATAATATACACCCGGGATGCGGCAGCTTGCAGTCGCGCGATATCGGCGACGATCGGTTGCAGAGACGATATTATATGACCGACGTGACGATAATTCCATTACACCGCGTCACAAAATATATTCAATACCTGTTGCAGGGCGGTCCGGGTGACCTACACTGTTTTTCCGCAGCGACTCGGAAACGTCGTCGATGTACTCCGCTTGTGCAGAACGTCACTCGTATAGTACGCCGAGTAATGTGTCGCCGCCGTCATCGTCCACATATCGCCAACTGCATCGGTTCGCCGTTCGCATCGAGTTGATATAGTTTTGATCTTTGTTGTGTGCGGAGATTTACGTGTTTTCGTGTTTGTCTGGTATGTAGGTATTGTATTCATAAAGACGATGAAGTAAGTCGAGTCTTCAACGAGAGTCTTTAAACAGCAACAAAATAAATCGTTAAAGTCGAACCGCTTAGACATTTTTTCTCATACGGCACACAGCCGCTGTCTGTTGATTTTTTTTTCGTTAAATACCTAGTGTAATCTTTTTTTTAGAGTGTAAAGTGCTCGTAAATTTGTTTGAAATAAACTAAAATGTTTGATGCACTGTCGCTCTATTTTTAAAGGTAATCATGAGAATGATTTTCGAAAATTTTACAATGAAAGATCCTAAAAAACAGTTTTTTAAGAAAACCACATTTCATGCGATATCTAGGCGAAGGGATAAGTTTTGGATTTCGAAACTTCTTATGTACCATTAGATGTGATGCTGGATGGAAAACTATCAACATAAAAAAAAAAGAAAAATATGCAATTTTTTTTCTTTTACGGCACATTGCCGCAGTCACCTGTTGATTTTTTTGTTAAAAACCTAATAATTTCTCTCTTTTAGTTTTTAAATTATAAGGTGCTTGTAAACTTGTTTTAAACAAGCTATAAAGTTTACTGGAATGTCGCTTCATTTTTTAATGTAATTATTTATTTGATTTTCAAAAAATGTACAACAAAATGTCTCGGAAAACCGTTTTTTTATGAAAACCACAATTGATGCGAAATCTAGATGAAGGAATAAGTTTTGAATTTCAAAACTTTATATTCGCTATAAGATAAGACGCCAGAAAATAATGTGCATAAAAATAGAAAAAATATACAATTTTTTTCTTTTATGACCAACCTGTTGTTTTTTTTTTTTTGTTTAAGACCTAGTATTATTATACCTCTTTTTTAGAGTGTAAAGTACTTGAAAATTTATTTGAAACAAGCTAAAATGTTCGATGCAGTGTCGCTTAACCTTATTATGTAATCATTAATATGATTTTCGAAAATTTTACATCTAAAGTCCCTGAAAAACCGTTTTTTTTTTTTTTTTATAAACACATTTCATGTGATATTTAGGTAAAGGGACAAGTTTTGAACTCCAAAACTTCATATCCACCATTAAATATGATGCCGGAAAACTGAATAAAAAAAAAAAGAAGAAAAATGTGCAATTTTTTTATTTTACGGACCACAGCCACTTGTTGATCTAGAATTTCCGGTGATTTGAGATTTCAGTGTTTCACTGTATATGATAAATGCAGTGGCGTAACTTTAAAATTTGGCCTCGGGTAAAAAATTTTCATTGCTCCTTACATAAAATCATTATACAGAGTATTGTCTGAAGGATACCTCTCAAAAATCATTTCATGGATTTTCTAAAAATATAATTACAATTTTTATTAATTCATAATTTATGTATAAAAATTTCGAATTACTAAAAAAAAAATTGGTATTAATATAACCTCAATGCAATAACACTGTCGAATATAATTATAAAATTCAATAAACCTATAATTTTTGTATTTATTTTATTTAGTTACTAGCATTAACTATGATAGTTCAACAATTACATTTAACAAAATTTAAATTACATTATATATTTATATGCCTATGTTATTTTAAAATCGTAAGAAACAATTAAAATATTATCGTCAAATTTTCCATTAGTTTAAGATTTAAAAATAGGTATGCATAATACGATAAAATCCCAAGTCTGGAATATAAATTCGATACAGTTCTGCAGGCGTTGTGTTTTCACCGTTTGCAATCGCAGTAGACTACTGTAAATGATGAATAAATATCGCGAAAAAGTGGCCAACACTATACAAGTATATAAGTATCATAGTAATTATGTCGCGTTCATTGATTTTCAGCTGATTTTAGTTTTGGACCATGTAGAATCACGGATGCGCTGGATTTTCTTTCGTCGATCTCCCGCACACCGTGGTGGATATCCGCAGTGATGTCGCCGACGGTCGCTGGTTACGTTCCGATAATCACGACGTCACGTATGGAGACTAGCGGTCGTCGATCATTTTCGCTGACGACGGTTGTCGTTCCTCACGATTTATCCTTCTGATTCTGTTGGCCCATTCTCGGGGTTGATTATGGTTTATAATCACTCAGTTCCATTAGGTACCGCAATATATGTGCCGTTTAGCTTATCCCGACGCAGGTATTGTTACGCGCGCGAACATCACCATAAAATAATCATTTATCGTCATTGTGCGAATTGATCGATTAGAGCAACTTTGTGACGTCATGTTGTGCCTCGTTCGACCGTGCATTAACCAGCATATAACTCGCGATCCACAAGATACTATATGCCTACTCGCATTATAGCAATCTCTCATTCGAGTCATACGATACGCGCGGGTGGGTCAAAGATAGAAATAACAAATAATGCGATGACGTACTCTCGCGAATGGCTATTGTCGAGCGGTGTAATCATGGTCTCTGTGAAATGTATACCCACGCGTCATATGATTTGTACTATTTTGGAAA
>NW_020271135.1:230203-261367 GCF_002803265.2 Melanaphis sacchari | reverse complement strand
TGGTATGCCCCATTTCAGTTACGTATTACTAAACATGACCACCCAGGAAAATTACTATATTTAATTTTCAATCTCTTTGACCAGTAACCATTTTTTTATTAACATATTTATAGAAAATTAAATGTCTATAATAATAGCTCTAAGTGTCAAAATATTTTGAAAATTATCCTAAAATATAAAACATGTTTGTTGTTATACCTTTAAATATAAATTATCTACTTTTATAGAATGTATACAATTATTATATATTTATTGGATATTGTTTTAAGATTATAACAAAATTAGAAATATTTTAAAAAACCGGTTTCATAAATTCCTGTTTTTAATACTTTTGTTTTCACAAAATAGAAATACTAAAATTTTCTTTCCAAAGTTTCAACAGTTCCTTCATCCCTCTAAAAGATAAGTGAAAATCAAATCATTTTTTCTGCTACATAAAGTAGACAAAAATAAAATATACATATAAAAAACACATTATTGTAAAATCAACACCATGCCAAATGCCTAAATGTCAATACGCGTCGCTCAGAATTTAAAATCATAAGCCACATTTATACTCTCCGTGATGATGTAAACGCACAGCTCGCTGCAGCACCGTGTGCCATCAAGAGTATGAATCTTGTATGCATGTAAAGCATTATTCATAAATATTTTGCACAGTTTCCAGTAAAATTATCAAACAATTATACTTGATTAAAAAAAATTTCAAACTTTTTATTTCGCAATCCTTAAAGTCTGTTATGTTTAAATTGCCTATGTTATTTTCCTTAAAACATTGCAACCCCTAGACTGTCTTGGAACTACAAATTATAGATATATATATTGTAATTTATTGAAATATTTATGTATATACTAATAGATTATGATTAAAAAAAAAGTAAAAACTGATAATCAAAATGAAGTTTTTCGTAAAAATATAATATTATACTGTTTAAAAAAAAAGTTAATGGTAGGTACTTCATAAATTATAACATATGAAAACATTTTTTTTTAAATAAAAATGTATGCGGTAAAATTATTAGTGTAGTGCCATTTAAACAGATCGCCTCTTGATTTGTACATAAAATAATCATAGCATCGAGTCAAAATGCCATCAACATATATTTTCTCAGGATTTTTTTTACACGCGCCATTTAATACGACTGTTTTACTAGGTCTTGTTTTTCAAAATTTTATCCTGTCGCCCCTCTGTTTCAGACGTTGCAGTGTTTATTATTATAGTAGCTATAAACAGTAAACAGTGCTACTGCCCACTTTATGTATACGGTATAACTATAAGTGTTGTTGTTGTTGTTATTGTCACTTTTCATATATGTCAATTAAAATAGGATACGTTTGAATCCGAGTGTTGTTGTTTGCATATTGAGATGAGAGGGACTTTAAGTTAATATTATGTATCAAATGCTACGCGGTCTGTAGTCATACTTTTTACACAACAAAAACCATCAGTTGTAATGCTATGAATGTTATGATTATACAAATTTAAAAATGCCTATTAAAAATGAAATTAGTACAATTTTAAGTGTAAAATTATAATTTATAATCCATAATTTTAATGTTAATCTTAATGCATTATTTGTATTAATTAGGTATTGGTAACTATTACCTACAAACATGAAAAATTGAGTGAGACTTGTTTAAAATAATATTTTATGATGAAAGCGATTTCAAAAGGGTTGTAACTAAATATATATACAGTAAATTTACTTGTAATATTTTAATTTTTTTTTCTGGCAGGTTGCTTCTATTTAGTTAAGTATCTGGCTATTCAATAGGATACCCAATGGTGTATTATTTTTTTTTTTTTTGTGGGGAGAAGTGTTTTTCGTGTTAGTTAGATCCGATGACACGTTTTGAGGTATATTTTTAATTTAAGTTTACAGTGCATCGAGAATATCCAGGAATTATTCAAATTTTGCCGGGTTATTAAGAAATATTTTGTATATTCCACGAAAAATCACCTAAAATGCAAAATTGAGAAAAAATATTTGCTTATATTAATAGATTTAATGAATAAAACAACGGTCAAAATATTACAGATTACAAAGTGTCATAACTCATAATAATTACAAAACTATGATTTGTATGATTGTTTTATTTTATTGGCACAATCAATCAATCATCTTTAAAACGTCGATTTCCCTAGGTTTCGAAAAATATAAATTGCAAAAATCGCACGGTAGCCAAACTTTAGTAATTACAATTACTATAACCGTCGATTCGATTTCGGTCGTTTGATCGCGCGCGCATGCCGCGCGTAAATTTTATTATTGTCATACTCTTACCTACCGGTCGACGGCCGTCGCTACTCGTCGTCCGTCGGCTTATTCACGATAACGAAAAAAAAAACACGAATGATTCACGTCCAACATATAAACGAGGCAGTTAGCGCGCGTCTGGTGCCGGCGTGACACTTGTGTTTTCTTGTATTTTGCCGTCGTCTCATCGCGGTGGTCCGTTCCACATTAATTTTATTTTGCATTCGCGATCTATGTAAATATTGCAACAACATTAATCTGCAATCTTCCTAACACAATACTTAGATAGATCCGACTATCCGAGCAACAACCAAACTTTTCGTCCGTGGCGCCCGTTCACGTTGTCGTGAGATTTTTATTTTTTATCCGTTGACGGTGTTGGTGATTTACAAGTTTTAAAATCGAATCCGACTCGTGCCTATAATAAGAAACGTTTTAAAAATAAAACCATTCGCCGGCCCGATTTGTTATACTCAGGTATTTATAAAATACAATCACACATTTTGTAATTAACAGATTTAATACGTGTGTTATGTGTTTCACGCGTGCCCTACTATAAATTTAAATTTAAAATATAACGTTTAGATATACTTATCGTCAGGGCCGGTTTTTAAATACAATCGACGTGTACGACGGCACGGAGGCGCTAGAAACATTAAAATTAAAAGAAAAATAGGGTAAGGGTGTTGAAATAATTCTTGCATTGGGCGCTATAATAAAACTAGAACTTACCCTGCTTATCATCCTCTCTTGTATCGTGATATTTTTGAAAAATTGATTTATAATATTAGATTAATTAGATTAAATGGTATCATAGTGGGCAAAAATCATTACTTATAATATAAAGTGCAGATTACATATTATTTACAGTAACTAAATATATTTTGTATGTATCAGCACGTTTTTGAAGTATCTGTACGACTGTACCTATATGATATGGGTGATGTTCGTTGCAACTATAATTTAATTATTATGGTCATATAATCAATAGTTAATACCTACCTAATAATTATTTAGATGTAATAAACAAAAAAATAAACGGTTTTTTCTTTTCAAAAACCCTATGGATAATAATATTCATAAACTTTATATTGATAACATTTTTAAAGAAATAAAAATATATCTACCCATTAATGTGATATAATACTATAAGCCAATTATAGATAGGTAGGTACGTAGTTTGCGACATGGACGAGTTTTAATTTTGTTTATGAAAACTATATTTTATTGCGTGCACAGAACACGCCTTTATATTTATGCATAATATATGTAATATATGTATGGTTATCTATTTATAACCATGTGAGCATGTAATGTATTATGTTATTGCCAATCGCCTCGTCTGGAAATTTTTTCAAAAACAGCACATTTTGCGATATCCCTCTCGAAATTCCCATCGGATTTAATCGAAAAACTTTCAAGTTTCATAATAGCAATTTACAGATTAGAAACATACATTTTTTTAACACTCCTTAATTTTACACTCTAGATATTTGAATTGTTTATTTATGAAAGATCATAATTTTTCAGAAAATGAATTTAAAAAATATAAAACCTGTGGCTGTAAATAGATTGTTAACTTTCTAAAGAATTCTAATGCGTATGATCGATTATTATTTACTATAGCAATTCAAATATTTGGTTTATATATAATTATTGCAAATAAAGCTTAACCCGTTATATAAATGATTATGTGTGCATTAGTGCAGCGTGCTTATAAAATTATAGGCACAGATGCACAGTTTAATATTATAGCGGTATCCTTAAACGTGGCGATAACAACACATAAATGGCGCCAAAACATGAATATAAAATCGACCTATTGCACGTATGTTTTCCGCCGTTAATACCTATAGCTTGTGTTTTGTTTTATTTTTAGAGGACGTCAACAAACGGATTATTCTTTAACTCTCGGGTGCTGAGACTCCCGAAGCAATCATGATTAAAGTGGACGAATCAGATCCAATAGGAGGTAAGTAATAATGTTTTTCGATGGTTTTACTATTAATTTATTGTAAAGTAGGTAAATTATACCTAAGAGGCAAGGGCTAAGTATATTTCATAATACACAAAAAACAAACTTACATGATAGTGTCGCTGCATAAGAAAGAAGAGATATTTAGAAACCATGTTCTTCAATAATAAGTCTTAAATACCCTCATTATTTAAGAAGTATATCTACAACTCAACATTTTTTTTTTTTAAGTCCTATTGAAAAATTAATTAATAATACAAAACATTTTTGTTTGCGGAGTCCTTAAATTTCATTGTGTTACATATATACTCTTGGCCTGTAAATCGTGCAATATAGGTATCTGTTATGATTATGTTGTATCAGTTAGTGCAAATTAAGTTCTTAAGATAAACACTATGTATGATATGATATTAAAAATCTACAAGTTATAAGTATTTAACGATGAAAATAATATATTAGCTGTCTTGTTCTTTATCAAAAATTTGAATAAAGTAACATTGGCTAAGAATTTAATAAATAGTTATTGGCTAGTGGCTCCTGCCGTTAATAAATATTTCTTTATTATAATTTATAACCATCATTGAATTGTGTTAAAAATCGGATAAATGGCACTTTAAAATATGAATTATATTTAAATTTAAATTTAAAATAGTTACTTAACTAAAATCAACTCATTTTAATTACAAGAAATATATTTACTTTGTTTTGCAATTGATTTCATCAATTTAAATATTGAATTTAAGTTTAAATAATTAAAATGTTAATTTAGAAAGTATATAAATATTATATGATAAAAATTAATTTTTAAGTAAGTTATGAGTATGAAAAATATAAATGTTTGAAAATGCTCATAATTAATTTAAAAATTTAAATATCGTGAAAAACCAACGAAGAACACTGATAATATTTTTATCTAAAAATTTGATCAGAGATCAATTCACTCTAATATAAAAACTAAAAACACACTATTGAAGCTGGTGAACGAAAATTTACTAGGTATATGTCATACTTGTGTAAGATGGAGACAACACATGCGGGTGCGACATCCTCTCAAATGGAATGGTCAATGGTTAAGGCAGTTTAAGGAATGATAGTATTAGGAATATATTATTTTTTGTCGGTTGGAAAATATTTTTTAAATGTTGAAAGATTAATTAATGAATATGAAATTGCACGCATTGTAATAATAATTTAGGGCAGTTTAAGGTGAGATAATAAATGAGAAATGTTTTAGATCTGAGATCGCAGATTTGTTGTGTAGTAGGAGGGGGTAATTCAATGCGACTTGCGAGTTTAAATTAATAAGAGGGAAGTAAGATGTGGCCAAATCAGGGATAGAAGTAGGTTGTTTTTTATTTACAACTTTTAGAATAATCTTTTTTTCTTGACAAAAACAAATTAATAATGCATTTATAAAATTATTTACGATTTAAAGGAGTAGGAGGTTACTTATGCATTTCTTAGTGAGATTAACGTTGTGAAACCTGGGCCCTGCAGGAATGGAATTTTTAGAAAATAAATAGTTCTATACCTGTACACGGTTAAATGAGGCTGAAATCATACTGGCTGTAATTTTTTTATAAAAAGTAAAAACTCTACGTTATGGATGAAGTCAAAACATAAGATATTAATTCTAAGCATAATTTTGGGAGGAGTCTTGAGAATGCTTAGCTCATAATAGATTTGAGTTCCTACCTACCTAAGCGTTTTAAATAATAACAAAATTATAAATACTATCAATGATTTTCGTATAAAAAAAATTCTTGACATAATTGCAGTATGCTGACGGAACAGACACTTAAAGTATCCTTTACCCGGCCTACCCTTTAATTCATGCTTTTTGGTATGAGATATGAGAATCTTTAAATCTTTTTTTATTATTATTATTATTTATTAGTGAGTGGACAGTGATAATACCGGGCATTTGATAGGCAATAACCATGCGAGTAGAATACACGTAAAACGTTTGAAAACAATTTAAACTTTTTAAACATTTACCCGGGACGCGCGTGTGTAGAAGAATGAATAAAATATATAGCAAGCTATTATACGCCGTACGGATTTTGCGAGACCCATACGTGGGCGGTGACGAGGTGGAAAAAAACCATCACAATACACGAAGAACACGGCTGCTGTTGTCTGAGCTCTTCGGTTCGGTGAGCGTAAAGTATTTGCGAGATCAGCAGCGGCGACACTATAATAGTCTATAACATAATAATAATACGTCGGCCGAGCTAAAATTAGACAATCCGACGCGTATCTCCGACCGCCGACCGGACGTTGTCTTTCTTTTCTGCTGCAACGTTAGCGTAATTTTATCATATAACTATTACTATTATACACGTATATTTGTGTATATATAATATTAATAATATTAAAATATATTATTATAAACGTACTACGTACCACGGTATAAACGTAATTTTTTTTTTTTTTTTTGGCAACAATGACCGCATATTTTTTTCCCGTCCGAGTGTACGAAAAATTCACCTATTTATAAAAGCCCCGCGAGCCGGGTCCACCAACTACGCACACGCCACCGACTCTATTGCTCTTTTAAACCGCCTTAACGGTGTGTAATGAATGACGCCGCGAACGCCGTATAATTTACCAAGTGTACGTCGTGAATGCACACCTATAGCTTTTGAACATTCGCCAACTGAATTTCCGTACCATTCTCTGGCATAGCATTTTTTTACTATTTCGTTTTGCTCTTTCGTTGAAGAAACAACCGAAAAATCTTGTAAACACGTTTTACAAACTTAATGTACATAAATTTAAGATAAATAATTAGCCTTTTTGGCACATTATAATATGAATTTATAAAGATTTGAGTAGTCGTCAAAATTTGATGCTTGAAAAGAAAGTGTTTTGATAGAATTTAAAAAAAAAGAAAAAAAATCATTCGTAGTACTTACACAAGGAAGTAATATGAATAACAGTAGATGTGAGAAAATTAAAAAACAATACAAAATTGTTATATGTTAGACACACAATTTAATTATACGTTGTACAACAAATTTTATAAAATACATAAGATTGAATACATTTTTGTGTTAGGTACATTGTAAATTATTGAAAAGGGTATTTCATAAACAAACCGTAATAATAATAAATATACTATAATGTTTAAACTTTTAAAAAATCTTGGGCTTCGTCTTGCATCCTGTACTGCATGTTCTTGACTTCTGAACACCATGTGTCCAGTCTACCAATCATACCCGATATTGGTGTTTTGTTCATCACTCTTGGTTGAACCCATTCCAAGTATACACCTTCACTGACTTGATCGATTTTACCCTTGACTAAACCTAATGATAATGCTTTCATTACCAACATTTCAATCTGTTCTAATGATAATTGTGTCTCAAGTGCAATCTCTTGAAATGATAAACATCTGTTTTTAGCTTGTCGTTTGAACGTCATTTCCATCAAACAAAGTAGAGATATTTTTTGTCTGAGTTTATGTTCTTGAACTGCTATATCAGGTATGGAAGCCCACTGTGGTTTCATTTTGGCAAATTTTGTGATGTCTCCAGTGTTGAATGCATTTAATAGTTCTACCAACCAATAATTTGTTGTGTTGGTTAATGAATCTAAAATGGGATGCATAAGCAATTCACCCAAGTTATAGATGTCATCACTTAGTAACGCAGCAAGTCCTAATAAAAATGCGTTTCTTATTTGATCCGGTTGGCTAATAGTAGACAAATCAATTGCACCCAAATACTTCAAACAAGTGCGATAATATTCAGTGTGTTTTCCTTGAATACGATACAGATGACTAGCCAACAAATAATATCGGCTGTGCACAGGAGATATTTCATCCAGATCACTTAGCAATTTATCAACATCAGTAATAACAACCAAACAATCTTGTTGGTTTTTCAATTTATCCAAAAGTATCTCACCTTTTAAAACTTTAGCAAAAATTAAAGCTTCAATTTTGTCTTTAACTTTGGGTTCCAGAGTTTCTAAAAATGTAACTGCTTCCTTTGGCTCTTTTATAAATGGAATTACATATGAAACAATTTCAACCAAAGCAAAAGAATTCATTTTGCCTTCTATTGGTTGGATGAATTTATTGTAAAAACTCAATAAGTCAACCTTTTTTTGAACATTTGTATCCTTAACATAGGCCAAGAGTTTTAAAGTCAATTGATGCCATAATTTTTTAGTTTGTAATTCTTCCAATTCCGACATTTCAACTTCAGGTTGTGCCATGTTTGTACTAAAAAAAAAAAATTATATTTAGATTAAACAATTTTTATAGTAGAATAGTACAATATATAAATAATCATTAAATTATTGTTATTATTTTTTAGAACTAGAACCTAGTTTCCCTTACAAAGATATTACAATTCGTAGAGGAGTAGATATGAAAGAGCACTATGAACTACAATCTGAAATTGGACGGTAAGAATTTATATACATTTTGCACGGAATTTTTTATTATTAACTTATTTAATTAAAGAGCCAGGCCATTAAATAATACTAATTTTAATTTTTACTTTCAAAAATAATTCATTATATATTATGTCTCATACAATTCATTAATATAGCTATGATAAAACTTATTCAAAAATTAATAAAAATCTTATATATTAACAATTAGTATATAAATATAGTACTGCCAAATCTATAAATTAATTTAACAATCAACTATAATTAATATTTTAAATAAATACCTGTAATATTAATTAAAATTATGCATACAAATAATGCTAAAAAGATAAATTATAAAACTTAGGCTGTGCACAAAGTAAATTATTATTTACTGGCACTAGTAGAGTTTGCCCAAATATTCCAACTATGTGATAATGACCATCACGACCATGTTAGCTGGCTTTAAGCTATTTATAAAATATATAAAGCTTTTAATGCCAACTGTCTAAAAACAACTTAAACTTTATGGTAATACTGTTGTGAAAATCCTTTCAAAAAATAATTTCTTCTGATTTTATACCTTATTATTTTATAAAAAATTAAAAAAATAAATAAATAATTTTATTTAAAACAAACATTTTGCACTAATATTTTAGGATTAATTTACTTATATAAGAATGATATAAAATGTAATAGGATCAAACAAATTATTTAAAAAATGTTGAAAACAAGTTTATTTTAAACATTATTCATTTTTAATATAAACACATTGCTACTTATTGTAAACATTTAAAATGTATGATAATAACAAAAATATTTTGGCATTAGCTATTTATAAATAAGCATTCATATTATAAACAAATTAGTTATATTTTTTATTCTAAGTATACAAATAATTTTATTATAATATTATGGCTTTATGAGACATATGTTAAAAAATATTCTTATTAATACTTGTTTTAAGAATGTAACAATTAAAAAATTAATTGTCAAATAAATTGTATTCTTTTAATATGTCATTTTACAGATTATTTGACTAAGAAAATAGTTGAATAAATTTATTTTCTAAGGATTATTACAAAAGTATCAATGTTACCTTTTTAGTTAAATCAAATAAAAAAATTCTGAGTCTGAAAATTAATTCTAACAGTACCTAATTTAACGTAGAGAAAATATTTATTTATTCAGCTTTATCTATTGTTCATTTTTTTAATATTAACACTAATACTAGTACATAGAAATTGAATGATGACAAAAAATGTTTAAATATTTTAATTTAAAAAAAATTATAGTTATTGTGTTTACATTGTTTTATTTTGTAAAATAAATTTAATTAATAAAAAATTAACCTAAAACAGCAGACACTTCATTGGTTATGTTGATTTCTCAAAAGAGTACAAATATATATCTAATTACTTAAGTAAAATTAATTAACGAGTAGGTATATTATATTTCCACTAAACACATAAATTTGCTTGAAATATTATGATTCATAATAATTGAATGATTTCCATTTCCCATAAAATACTGTAACAAGTATAAATTATGTTATTTATGCTAAGGCCGTAAATAATTTGAAATTAATAACTAAATAAAAATGTGATGTTTTAAAATCTTTATCAATAAACTCGAATAAATTAAATATATAAGCAAATATCTATCATAAAAATTAATTTTCCTACCTACCGTATGTATAAAAATAATAATTATTTTTTAAAATAACTAAATTTCTAATAGTCGATTGGAAATTGTTCTAATTGTACACTTTTAACTTCAAAAGATTAAGTAAAACAACTAAAAGTATACATTTTTGTTGAGTCATTGTGTCCTAATAATGAACGAATGATTTTTGTTTACCAATTATTTAGTCACTTAGAAATACAGCCTTAAAACTATATTTTCAAACGAACTATGTGTTAATATATAGTAGTGAAATAATAATGCACAATACTTACATA
This sequence comes from Melanaphis sacchari, assembly GCF_002803265.2. Lineage (NCBI taxonomy): Eukaryota > Metazoa > Arthropoda > Insecta > Hemiptera > Aphididae > Melanaphis > Melanaphis sacchari. The sequence goes on along the minus strand of NW_020271135.1, from coordinate 250,790 downwards.
GAAATTTCAATAAAAAGACACAAAAGTATTAAGTTCGAAGACGAAAATTGATTTCAGTTTGTTCAGTTTGTTGTGCAGTAATGCATCAAATTAATGTAAAATAATATCACGAACAAAACATTGATAACAAAATAGACAATTCACGATTCCGGCATTATTTTCGTAACGAAAGGAGGAGACTATTACAGTGATGCCAACGATTATCGAACAAGATTTCAAACATTTGTACTGTCAACACTGTTGTTCGTAAATAAATTTAAACACGGGCACACGGCTTTTGGCTACATAGTGCCAATTTCCAATGCGATTAATATAACTGTAGTTCGTTTATTCTTAATGATTACAGTTCAGTATTCAATAATAAAATGAGAAGTAATTGCACATCTATATGCACCTAATTAATATAAATATTTAAATAGTCATGCTATATACTCTATAGTCTATAGGTAGATACAACCTTTTAGATAATACCATTTTTATACATGCGATTATAAAACAAATAATGAAACGATTTAACAATGTTAACAATAATCATAATATATAGGTAGTAACTAGCAAGAATGTAGTACAAATTTAATGCGTTTATTATAACTTTATAACATTATGCATTTGTTTTTCTTTTAAAAGGGGGAAATTTGGTACGGTGTTCAAATGTCGAGAAAAAGCTACGAATCTTATGTTGGCTGCTAAATTCGTTGGTATTGTTCATAAACAAGATCGTCGAAATGTGGAAAGAGAAGTAGAAATAATGTGTGAACTTCAACATCCCAGGTTGATACAACTCTACGACGCTTTTGAAGCAAATAATGCAATGTGCTTCATTTTAGAACTGTAATTGAAGTATTTGATTATTATATACCTACTCTTTTTATTTCTTAATGCTATTAAAATTGAATTGAATTTTTGAATAAAATTAAAGATTGTATTTTTAAATTCTTGAAATTTTTTATTACTATACTTCTATTTTTCAAATAAGAACTCGCTTTTCTGTAGTAAAATATTTAACGGATAACTTTTCTTAAACTCTTTGTGTACTATGAATGATGTATCATATTGATATACCTACTGAATTAAAAAGATATGGGGTTACACATTTTAGTTATTATTAATATAATAATATAAACAATAAATCTATCAACATTTATAATTTGGACACTTCTTAAGTACTACAAAAAGTTTCAGAAATTTTAAAATACCTATATAATCTTTAAGTAGATAATATTGAAAATTGAATATATTTATTATTAAATGAAACAGTGGGGCTAAACAATAGATATTTATACTTACTACTCAATTTTTAAAATCATAACAATAATAAAATCGTTTACTTATTTGTATAAAAATAATTATTAATTCTTCCAGAGTCGAGGGAGGGGAACTATTTGAACGAGTAATTGGTGATGATTTTGTATTGACCGAAAAAGCTGTAACAATATTTATGCGACAGATCTGTGAAGGGGTGCAATTTATTCATTCGAAAAATATACTCCATCTTGACCTCAAGGTACCAATAGGCTAAATTGCAATACTGCAGTTTATTTACATAAATTAATTGTTGTATGAATGTATATTCGATGATTACCTATACCTAAATCTTTAAATAAGTCTAAACATTATTGTGTTAATTGGATTTCAGCCAGAAAACATACTGTGCTTAACTAAAACTGGAAATCGTATAAAAATCATTGATTTTGGTTTGGCTAGAAAATTCAATCCTGAAAATAAACTCCAAGTGTTGTTTGGTACACCAGAATTTGTAGCTCCTGAGGTAGTTAACTTCGATGCTATTGGATTTGGTACAGATATGTGGTCTGTTGGAGTAATATGTTATGTTTTGTAAGTAATAAATTTACAATCAATATCTATGTGATGTTAAATCCTGGCTTGGTGTGTTTAATATAGATTATCGGGTTTGTCGCCTTTTATGGGAGAAACCGACGTGGAAACTATGGCCAATGTAACAATTGCTCAATACGATTTTGATGATGAAGCATTCGATTCTATATCTAATGACGCGAAAGATTTTATCAAAAAGCTTCTTGTCAAAGATCACAAGTATGGTTTTTGTTAAATGGCAGTATTATATAATATTTAATATTGCACTAATTAAAACTCACTGATAATTTTTTTACTACTTTTTACATAATATTATATTAAATGTTTTTTTAATTATATTTCTATTTCTAATTATAAGAATACATCACTCTATACAGCTATACCTACTGACTATTGTACAAATTTTATCAGGGCCGGTTCAATGAATATAAACAGATATTTTTAAAGAGATGGAAAAATTGAATCTTGCATTCTCACCTTTGTGTAAAAAATCACCAGCACTGGCCTTGACTATCTATATATTATGTAGTAGTGTAGTATATATTGCATTTGATCTTTAATTAAATACATATATAATATATATGTAATCTAACACTAATAAACTTTGTATAATAACTAATAAGTTAATAAGACTAATTAGATTTCGTAAATCATAAACTTTTAAAATATAATATCATTATGATTTTATTTATAAACAAACGTGCTTTATTTTGTTAAATTAACTCTAAAACTAATAAAAACAATTTTATAAGCGTATAAATGTGATTTAAGTCTTTTAAAGTTTAGATGAAAATATTTTTAATTCCATTTTTATGTAGGCATACCGTATTATTCTTTATAGGTACACTGCAAACAAAAATACCATATTTTTGTTTGTTTTACATCATATAGTTCAATTTATTGCAGAAAAATTTAAATGTCTATTATAATTAATAAGTATATAAAAATAATTTTCTTTTTAATAACTATATGTTGTAGAAGATGATTAGTTATTTAATTACTTAATGCATTTACATTAATTTTAAGTCTTGATATCTTGTCTCGAAGTTCTAATCAATATATTTATCACAAAAAATTAACTAGATAGGAACCTACATAATAATACTTTTAATTGATATTTTGTGTTTATAGTTCAATACATAGTTAAATAGTTTAAAAGAACAATAATTAAATTTAATTAAATACAAGGAACAATAGTTCTAGGCTATTTAGATTTTATTAGATTTAATTAAAAGTTTATGATTTTTATAAGATGTTTGAATTTAACTTATTTTGAAAATTAGTGTATTTTTTAACTTTTTATTAAAAACAGTGTATTCTCCTTCAAGTACAACTTCATGGTACCTATATAGAAGTGGTTATTTAAAATTTTAATTAGATTTCTGTTTTTATTTTGGTGTATTAATGTTTTTAGTAAACCGTTGTTAAAAACCTATTACTTAATTTATAATGTATTTAGTTATTATTTACACTTTACTGTAAAGTATATATTCTAATTTATAGGTTTGACTACTTGTACAGATATCTATACATATAATATTTATACTTAATATGTATAATTACGTACCTACCTAATAAAAATATCAGTGATTTAAGTACATTTTTATGGCGGCATTATTATAATATATATGTGTGTGCTGTGTATGCCCCTATTTTGATATATATTTTCAAGAGATAGGTATAATAATCTATGTCTTCTGTCCTCCAATATACATTGTTTGATTTACGCTACGAATTTTTATTGTGTGTGTATGTTGGTTGGTTGTAGGAGCCGTCTGACTGCGACCGAATGTTTATCGCACCGATGGATGCAAAAGAAGAAACCGAAGAAAATGGTACGAAAAAGTTCAAGCAAAAAATTGGTGAAACAAACCGAAGAGAATACAATACAGGTACCGGCGGCAGCGGCGGCAGTGGTAGCAACTACAACATCCTCCGGACCAGACTCGTTATTGTTGCCTCTGGAAACAAGTAAAGTGAACTTGAAAGAGTTTTGCAGCAAGTCGCGTAGTCAATCTCCATTGGAGATCACCACTGTGTCACCCACTTGTATCCTACAAAAGGACAATAAATCTTCAGAGGCGTGCGGAAATGATGACAATATGTCAACAACCGCCGGAATCGTTATTGGAAAATCTATGGTGCCGGCGTCCGTACCACAGAATACAAACGCCACCTCTAACGTATCTCAGCACACAGCCGTTACAACTTCCGGCATACCGCAGGACACGGACAACGCGACTTTTGGAATGTCTTCTGCAGCAGGTATCGACATAACACCAGCAGTGGATATTGTGCAAGGCAGTGCAGACAAACAGCGGATGTCGACGACCACCTGGACGCAAACAACTTTCCGGACGATAACAAACTGTAGCAATAATTACCGACGAGCGTCGGACGTGTCATATACGTTTTCGAACTTCCGAACGTCTACGACTGCGGCTGCATCGTCCAATTTCCTGGGACAGGAGCTACGAGACTTGCAGACAATGATGTTAGGAGACCGACCGGAAGCACTTCAGAAGGACGGTGCCGGCGGCTCTGGAAGCAGTTTACACAAACTGTTGCTGAATAGGCAGCACCTGACTGCGGCAGTCACGGACCGGAAGCCCAAGTTCAAGTTCTCGTCGATGAATCGTGACGTTCCGTCAGGATCTCCGCCACCCGTCAGCAACCTATTGTATTATATGACTGCGGCGGCAGCGGCAGCGTCGTCTTCGTCGTCGGCATCATCATCATGCAGGTCTGCGCCACACAGTAAGCGTGCCTCCCCCGAACACGAGTTGACCTCCGCCAGAGAAATGTTGCTCAAATTGTTCTACGGCGGCAGTGATACTTTGGCCGAACCCAATTTGTCCACTTGATACGCAACGCCACCCTTCGCAGGTTGCATGTCTATATCATAATATACACAGTTAAACATAAATGATATGTGTGTAATACATCTTATACCTACATATTATATATATATATATTTATATATAGGTGTGTGTGTGTGTGTGTGTATGTGTGTGATTTGTTATGTACCTTTATTATAAATTAATAATATGTAAATGTTTATAGATATATTTCTGAAATGTATAATGTTATAAAATATTACCGAAGACGTAAGCATTATAGTTTTCACTTTGCATCCCTAACACACCCTCTAGGTCATTATAATATACTGTTAGAAAACCGACTATTTTGTGCGTTATCAATCACCATCACAAGAGGAATATTTTATTTAACGTATTATTTTTTTTTTATATTTATAAAAAAAAATATACATACCTGCAGTACTATTTTATTTTATATAATATACCTATTCAATGTTTTATATGTTGTGTATAATATATTTACTTTTTTGTTTGAACTTTAAAGTACTGGCAACTAATGTTGTGCTTCCAATTGATGGATTTCATAAAATAAGTACACACACACACTCACACTACACTATTAACTCAAATTTATAGTTACCAATCTTTTTTAATGCCGTTTTTTTAATATATAATATAATATTATACGGTGCTCTCCGTGATACAAACTACAGTACTTACTTGTAATTTAATTACCTGTGCGAAAAGTTGTTTTTATTTTCGAGACACAATGTTCTATTAACTAGTTATATTATACTGTGTTTTATTTTTGATTCGCCAATTTTTAAAAGAAACTTGTTTTTTATTATTTATCAATACTTTGTACAAACACCAGTTTTGTTGTTTATTTTTACTATAGTTGCGTTTTAATTTATATGTTATTACTTATTATTATACCTGCCAAAATAGCGATCGTGTTTTATTTTTTAATCATATCTAGATTTTGTTGTACAAGTGACCTCAAAAGTTCGTACCTAGTATAAAAAAAAATATGTTGATTACTAATTACCTCATAATATTATACACAATAATTATTATGAAGAAAAATGTTGGCTCAATATAGGATTAATTAAATTATTAATAGTTTTAATCTTTTGATGTATACCTACCTACAATTTTATATAACTATATTTAAGTACTTATTTAAAATGTTTATTTAACAAACATAATATTATTTTGTTGTAATGTCTGTCAAAACGTGTATTATTATCAAGAAATTGTAATATATATTATATATATATATATATCTTTTATTATTTTAGAATTTAGTGTAAAAATGATCCATATTCGGAAATATTATTTTCATTCTTCCATTGTATGTCATATTATCCTAAATATGATATGTAGGTACCATGCAAATTATCTATACTGATATCATAATAGAAATAATAGAATGCAATGAATTAGGAAATCGGTTTATTGACTATACCTATATTTGATTTAGTCATTACTTGTCTTCTTCTACAATTTAGCCGATGTCTCCAAATCACTACTTAATATTGGTTTTTATATAAACAATTTATATCGGATGTATATGTAAATAAACGACGCAAAACCATACTTAATTAGCGAAAAAAAAAAGAACATCTAAAGCTTTGCAATAATTTAAATAGCATCATAACATATATAATATCATACGTACCTACATAAATAATACCAATTAAATAATTGTCGTCGTTTTTTTATTTTACTAATGTATGAGCTTTTTTTTCTATTTCGTAATGCGTTTGTTTTTGCTTGTTCGGAGAAGATGGTTTGAGTTTTTACAGTCGAGTTATTAAATAATTTTTGATGGTCGGCAATAATTATTGTCGATGTGTTTATGTTTATAGCAGCGTTTCTCAACCTGGGGGTCGCGATCACCTTAACTAAGGCCTAGGGGTCATGTATGTCAAAAATAATAAAACGCCACTTTACAAAATGAACCTTTTTATTTAAAAATTTTTATTGGACAAAAAAAATACTAAAAATAATAATGATAATGATTATATAAATGAATAAACATTATAAAATAAATAATTAGTTTGATCGTTGAATTTGTTTTACGTTTAAAAGTTGCTTAATTTGTGGTTCGACATTTAAATTACTACACATATATTTATAAATTGATATTCGAAATGGTATATTTCGTTTGGTTAATCGGTGACCGATATGATATTTTTATTGTTCAAATTTGTACTTAATATAGACAGGGGAGAGGAGGGGGTCGCGAATGTTTGATCATATTTTATACCTATTCTTGGGGTCGTGACACTAAAAAGGTTGAGAAATGATGGTTTACACTGTTTACAGTATTGTTTAGCATATTATACGAAACACAGCACATAATATGCAGTACTTTTTCTCAATACATCTCTGAATTCAATTATATATTATCTACCACGAAAGCGCAAAAACATTACTTGTAATTTAATATTATCTCTGTGCACAGGAACAGGATGACAGCTGCTGAGGCTCTCGGACACAATTGGTTGAAGACGGCAGAACGTCGGAAAGCGTTAAGCAAGACCAAGTTGAAACGTTACGTAATAAAAAAACAGTGGATTCGGGCGACCAATACGATTTTAGCGTTAAAACGTATGGGCGCTAAATTGGAGTAATGAAAAAAAACCATGGTTTGTCAGTATAGGATATATGAACTTAAAACTGCCATATTGTATGTCTGTACAGAGTGATCTGTTAAACTATATTTTCATTAAAGTTCTCACTAGAATTTTGTCTTTTCAAAATCTATTATTTTTATGTACAGTAAATGGAGGTATAAATATTTTATTTTTTTTTCATTGAATCTTTATAGGTTTTTAATTTTTTTAATGGAAAGCTGCCAAACAATGTATTTTAATTTATGTAATCGAAAGTAACGTTTTTTTCTAATATTTATATAGGATAATATTGTCAATATTGAACAAATAGTTTTTGAGAAATAAATATTTAAATAGTTAGGTAATAAATAATAATTTACTATTAATAAAAAAAAAATATTTATTCTGATTTAATTTAAAGTTTAAACATTCATATTTTTAGAAAAAATAATGAAAGATTTTATAATTCTGTTTATGAAAAAAAACATTATTGTTATTAAAAAAGTAGATTTTTTGTAAGAATGTAGTGTTAAGATTACCTATAATTAAAAAAACCTCAAACCAAAAGTAACTTAATAAAATATTTTTTTTTCTAAAATTTAAAATCGTTCTTAATAAATGAGTGCTGCCATTTAGATAATGAATTAATATCGTTCTGTTTATACATTATTCTTGTCATATACTGTTATCCCAGATTAAGTAGGTACCATATAATAGTGACAGCCATATACCTATGTATACAAGGTAACCATTTAAAAGTCTACATTTTTCAGATATCTTATGTACTTTTTTGAAAAATAACGTATACTTTTAATTTCCTTTTCTGAATTAGGATATTTTTGGACTATTAATTATGTACATCTAAACGACTAAACCTAATTTTGAATATGTTGTTAATTATTTATGATTATAACTCATTATGTTTAATGTATAAATGAGTAGAGTTGAGTGAACAACCACACGGCGTACCTCGTTAAATGTTGGTCCATTAATCATTACTCCATTCATTATGATTTAAAATACTTATAACTTATAAATACCTAATTATTCGTTCGAAATTTGATTTTTATAAGTTAATGTACTAATTAGTATAAAGAAAAATCTGTTTTGGAATATAAAATCAAAAATGCATGACATTTAAAAAATGATAAATAATTGATTTTTTTCAATGACGTAATAAAAGTATGTAAAAATAATATTTTTGAAATAATGAATATAAACACTAAACACACAGTAAACACTACTTAATCGTTCTATATATACTCAAATAGGTAAGATTTCATCCATCTTTTTAGTATGTTCAAAGCTAAATCATTATTAATTTTAATGTGGTAATATTACATTGTGTAACAACATGCTATGAGATAATTAAAAACGCTATAAGCTGAAACCATTTTATCTGCGAGGCAGCTAAATTGTGAAATGTATGTTAAAATTTAATATGATTGTAAAAAGATGAATGTTTTTATAAACTATAAATATAATTATCTAACTAAGTATTTTTGAAGACATTCGTTTATATTAACATATTTATAAAAGCATAAATGCATAGTACCTACATTTCTAAAATATATACTATGCAGTAAGCACTATACAGTGTTATCTATTATAATAATAGATATCACTATTTATTATTAATTAATTTACATTTTGTATAGGTACTATGCATTCACACAATTACATTTAAGCTCTTAGACAATGTTGTGCTATTAAATATATATAATATTTGAGCTTAAAATATTTTAATTAGTTGATAGAAAGGGTTTTGTTCACTGTATTCCTGTGTTATTATTAGATTTTTTAATTAATTTATGTTTTTTTTTTTTTTGTTTGATTTGTTAAGATATTTTATTTTAATAATACAGAAAGACATTTTTGGGAATTAAGAGTGATTTAACATTTTCTTAGCGTTGGCTTAGTAGCTATATCCTATATGACCTATAAATTGTACCTAGTTATTTAAATACTATTAAGTAGTAGATAATAAGTACTAGTTTCAATCATAATATGCAATAGCTTTAAGATAAAAATTAATTATTATTTTTAAATGTAAAACTTTGTGCTGAAGAATTATTTAATATAGAAGTATAAACATGGAACTTATTAGTTGTTTAAAAATTGAGCTGTAAAAAAATGTACATTGATGTTTAAACATGTTATTTTAATTTAATAAATTGTCTAATGTTTTTCAGATCCTATATTGATCTTATGTTACTAATGGATGAGAATCAATGCAATATAATAAGCAATAACACTAATAAGAGTTAAATATAATACGAGTACATTATAGTTATAATATGTAGTAAGTAGTTAGTTGATTTAATTCATTGCTTAATTTCAATACATTTACTGCCTTAGTAACATGCTGAAGTATTTAAATATTAAGGATAAATTATTTCTAAGAATATTCACCAAACCATCCATGTTTAAATTTAGTAAATAGATATAGATAAATATATAAATCTTAATACATTGTTAACAAGTATACATTATATTATTTTTATTGATTTTACCATATTATAACATTTTGTTTTCATAAATAATGATCAATAATTAAATTAATTGAAGGCTAATAATAAAGCTTTACATACATTTAGTAGATCACTAAACATAATTAAGTGACAAAAGGTCAAGGCCCAAATTTTTTATTTGTATTATAATGATTTAGGCAACTACCCTTAAAAACATTTGTAATCAATCTGATTACTGATTATTAAAAACAATTTTCATCTTTAATATATTAATTTTACTATTTAGTTATTCATGTGAGTATCAAAAATGTCTTTTATTTTCTTTTTTTAACAATATTACATTTTTATCTTAGCTTTGTATTTATGTTTTATTTGAAATATTCAATTTTCAAATAAATTATTTACATTTTTTAGTTAAGATTTAATTAAATTTTAATCAACATTTGTCCATTATATATAATTAAATAGTTACCATAATAGAATTAATTGTATTACATGACAAATATTAAAATCCTTTAAACAATTAATTGTTGAACATTTACTTTAATTTATACTAATTAGAATGTATAGACGTATAGTGTAATAATATGCAACTTTTTATCATACTTCTATTAAAAACCAGTTAATGATAATAAAGTTAAATATTTTAAAAGAATTATAAAAGAATTTAAGGCTGATGCAAGCTTGGTAATTGACAAATAATTTCTATTATTAGTAAACAAGAAATTTCTTAACAATAAGTAATTGGCAGCAGCAATAAAAATAATAATTATTTTAAACTTAGATTAACAAATCTTTTAAGTGATTAAGTATATGAGTACATGACATATACAAGAAAAATAAACAAATTAACACATTAATTTGTTGTAATTGTTTTTTATAAAAATAAACCATCAATAAAAATACCAATAACAAAATAATTTAATAATCCACTGAGTAATCAAAATAATTGGACAACAAGTTACTTTTTTTAGATCATATAAAAATATTTTATTAAATACAATCAAAAATTTCTAATTAACTAAAATTTTATCACAATAATTTTTCCCTTTTTCCTAATTAAATGTACAATTGCACTCTAAATTTGTTCACGGCTTACCTAAATAAAATTTTGTAAAGGTACCACCATTCGAGGATTTAGTCTTTTGCGGCATATTGGACAAAAGTCATTAGTTTGTAACCATTCATGAATACAAGACCAACAAAATAGATGTCCACAAAACGAAAGTGAGGTATTTTGTCTTGGTTCTAAACAAAGAGAACATTTACTGCTACTATTCAATGGAGTTAGCTGATTGAGATGTTCTTCCGCGTTTTTTTGTACTTTTGGGGTTTTAAACACAGTCATGATCATGAGCACACTCAAATGGATGGCAGTCAAAACACTAAGAATTTTAAACACATGTAAAGGCCGCTTAGGGCGGTACCATGGGGCAGCATAGATCTTAAATAAAAAATTAATATTACAACTTTGAATTATTTAAGTTTAAAGTTTAGGCCTATGCTTACATATTTTATGTGAAAAAATCGTTTGGCCCAAGTATAAAAGGAACCGTTCCAGTAAAATAATACTCTGTTGAGGCTTTGTAACAGTGGAACTAGAGATTTGACAGATGTTGCGAATCGTATGATTTGATCTTTGGCCAGACTTGTTATTGATTTGTTATGTTGAACGTTATCAATTAAACGATCCAAAGCTAGGATTATAAGTCTGTCTCCAAATACGTGGGCTAATATCATACCAGTGCTTTGCTGTAAACAAAACCATTCACAGTAAACTTTTGTTTATACCACTATTTTTAGCATTTTAATTACTATAAGTCCTGGAATGTGTTTTCCAGTTTTTCCAACTTGGACAATTTTTGTATATTCTTCGCCCAGTGTTTGGAGCTTAGACAGCGTCGTGAGTGCATAGTACAGTAATTGTGATGTACAAAATATGTTCTGTTTATTTTTGTTTATAAACACATGTCCTAAAAACATTTAATTATTAGCAGCAGAGGTCTATCACGGTCAATCATGTAACATCATACTTAATCGTAATAAATTAATTACCTTTGAATTTTAGAAGAAATTCACTTAGCTGTCGATTAATTCGTTCATAAAGTTCCTCGTCTTTTTGTTCTGCTCTCAATATCTCCGCAGGACCGCTAAAATTAAATGCTGACATGATAATTTTCTGGTTATATCATTCATCTCATTAAAAAAGACATTTTCAATTTGTAATTTTCTGTGAATTATTTTAATCGAAAATCAAAATTGAAACTTTTATATAACAATTTATTTACAGTTTTTAAATTTTTAACAGTGATAAGATTATCACTTTATCAGTAAAAAATAGCCGATTTAAATTAAATACTAACAACTAGCTGTTAATTATTGTCGTTTAGTTTTAGTACCTATTTATATAATTTTGTATTTGCAAGCATGAAAAAAATAAAAATGTTAAAATAGACAAAAATATTTGCTATAAGTTACAAGTATTTAATTATTTTTTTAAAGTTAAGCGTTATGTTTTTACTTAAGTTGGGCTCGCGCCAAATAGTCAAAAACGAGTTATGTATCTACCTACCTAGTCTAATTTTGGGTTTTGGATTTATATTATCTAACATTAATGTACTTCACTTTTATTACAAGGAAACCGCTTTTATTAAATTCAACTACACTCATCTTTTAATCAAAATGACTAATGTTCAAATCTAGTACCATAAACCAAAAATGTTTTATTGTAAAAGAAATGTTTACCTTTTATCCTATTGATAATTTTCATAATATTTCAATAACATAAATATAACACCCATGCCCAATTTTTCTATTTTCTTCAAAACGATTATTAAATTACTAAATTTTGGTATTTAAGATACTCGTGGTTATATATTAGATATTACAATTTAACATAAGATATTATATTAAAAGAACTGGTAAAAAAAGTTAGAATGTTTTAATTTTTTAATTTGTAAATTGAAGTTCATTGTTATTTTACTAATGCTATTTTTTTATTTATATTTATTACAACCTAGGTAAAAATATTTTTTTTAAATTTTTATTGGAGAACTAAGATTTAAAAAATTTATTTTTATCAGTCTTTTTTTTTAATATTGTTTTTAGTTTAAGGAAGTTAAAAATAAGGTAATTAAAATCAATGGCATTTCCATGAGTCCAGGTTCACCATAGATTGTTTAGCTGTATTAAGTTGCTGTTGATAATAAAAATAAAAACCTTTTTGAAAATTATTGTTAACAGTCTATAACATGATTGATACAATGTAATATTATGCAGATAGAAATAGTTGAATTTACAGTAAATATACTATACAAACAAAACATTTTGAATATTAATATACTATACTTATACTATACTTTATATTTAATAAGTATAACTGGGTTTTTAATTAAAATTTACTATTGATGAAATAAAGATAATATTTATAATAAAAAATCAATTTAATAAATCCAATAATTACATTTTCATGTAATGAATATTACAAAATACATTCATATAAGTACACAAACTCTTTAAAAATATATCAATAAATGATCTACAAAAAACAGCAGAATATAACAGATTTATATTTTTTAAGTATAAAAATCTAAAATTATTGAACAGATATAAATAGTGTAAAAAAATAGTATCATATACAAGAAAAAATAGTTTTGGCATGATTCAGTCAGATATTAATTTTTAATATTTAATTATCATTAAATATTAAATATTTAAGTAAATTTCGTATACAAATAAAAATAATATTTAGGTTACACTAATATAATGTATATAAATATATTGACTAATTATATAAAAATAATGTGATTAATTGTAATAATTTTTTTTTTTTTTTTGGTTTATAACTCATCGTGTTTCATAATGGCCTCTCCAAAATCTGTAGCCTGGGATCCAACAAACAAATCATATTTTGCTAATATTTCTTCTTTAGTTAATTTGCCGTCAGCATCTGAATCAGATTCATAAACAAGGTGTCTGCTTTCTGCTTCGGCATGATCAAAATTGTCAGGTAATATCCAATCTTTGACCTTAAATTAAAAATTATTATAATAAATTATTAAAATTATTTGCTGAAATAAAATTAAATTTTCCAAACCTCTCCAATGTCCAAAAATCCATCACCATCTTTATCTCTGTATGTCTTAAATTGTTCTATTTCACTTTTAATGAAATTTGGTTCTTCATTTGGCTCCACACCGGGAAACAAATCAGCTAATAAAGATAAATAGAAAAGTTTATTTTTAAATTAAGTTGCTGAAGCACTCCCAAGTGGCCACTTCACTAATAATCAAATAAGAAAATTATTTGTGCATTAAGTGTTTCGATGATTGGCAAATTTGTCAAGTATATTCATTAATAGGGCTCGTAAGTTTATGCAATAAAAATGACTTGAATTTGAATACAACTATGACCCTAAAAATACTCAAATATGCACTTATGTTTATTTTTATTTTAACTGTGGATTGAATATACCTTTTTATCATATTAACATCTACATATTAGTTTTATATTTTAAATTTAGATAGTATGTTTAATGTTTATAGTTTTCAATCAAATATTGTTTTTAATAGACATCAAAAAAATTAGTAAGTATCTACCTACGTAAAAGCAGTTTATAATATGTTTATAATAACTTTAAAAAATTTTAAATAATCTTTAAATGCAAAAAAATTAATGTATGATTATGCTTTAATATGCAATTACATACAAAATTAAATTTCAAAATTTATTAAATCATGTCAACAAGAAGCAAATTTCTTTGTTACTATTTAATATGACTTATAAGATCTATATGAAAATAAATGAACTTACAAGACCTATTTATTAATATATTGACCGTGACTTTTAATTTGTGACACATTTACTAACTATCCTTGAGAAGTGTACCAGAAATAAACTAGTTGTATAAATAGATGGTCATTTCTATAGGGTAACAACTGGTAAGTATTTAAAAATGACAAATATTTGATAGGTATACTAATTATGGGAACTAACTTTACTTTTAGAGTAAATTTATAAAAATAAAATTACCAATATATTCATCCATTGATATTTTATTGTCTTTATCTTTATCCATATCATCCATAGTTTCATATACAACAATATCTTTCATGTGAACACTTTCTTCAGGATGTAAGAATGAGATAAATTCTTCTTTGGACAACAGACCGTCACTATCTACGTCAGCTGCTGCCCACCTTCTCTTATCTCTTAGTATCATTTTGGCATATGTATAGGAATCATCAGATTTATGTGCTTCTTTTGCTTCGTCATCTACAAAAATAAATTTATTCAGTGAAAATATTGAAACTAATCAACATTGACAAAAGTTCAGAATGACCTGATTGGGTTATAAACTTATAACCAGTGCTTAAATTAATGGGAGATGAAGTCCCTCTTCTTTTATCTTCTTTTAAAAAAAATATTTATTTGTACCCTCCTTCCTAGTAATATATTAATCAATAACTAATAAAATATTTAAATTCAGATATACATATTTTTTATACTTCTGCACCCCCTTCTAATTTTTTCCAATTCAAGCACTGCTTATAATAACTAATAGTTAATGGAAGATAATTAAAACATTTCTAACATTAAAACAAATAAATCTTACCAGACATAAATCCATATGTATCTTTTCTATAAATTGCCCATGATAATTTTTCATTTTCTAAGTTTTTGTGGTTATCCCATTGGCTATGTACGTCATTCATTATATAACGAGTCTGAGTGAATTTAATCCAATCTTTAAGTTCCTCTTGTGTAACATATCCATCATTGTTTTTATCAATTTTATCGACAATTACACTATAAAAAACAACCAAAATAAGAAGTACTAATTAATAGATGGTAATATCTTAGCAAAAACTAACTTAAGAATTGAAAAACCAAAATTACCTAAGTCTCCTTTGGCTTTCTTCTTGCGTCAAATTATCAAATTCTTCTGCTTCTTGTCCAAGAAAAGCTTCATGGTCATAATCTGGATTGTGTTCTTCACCCCTGAAATGTTGCTGTTGTGCTTGTAACTACACATGTGTAATTTAATAAATTATGAATTTACACGTTTATAATTTATTGAAACACGGTGTGCACTTACTTTTTCTAAAACCGGTTCTTTGGTGTTTGGTACTCCATTTACAGACATTGAATAAATGCAAAACATTAAGACTAATACCATAAACTTGAATATTAACTTCTGCAAGCAAAATTTAATAGAATTAATTTTGTAAAATATTATTGTTTAATAAGAAGTATATTTAAAGCAATTTATTATAAAATCAATATTAGCTTAAACATTTTTTTAACTTACCATGACTGATTTCAGTATTTATAATGGATAACTGAAAGTGTAAATAAATCTTTGAAATACTGATCGCAAAACTAAACGCCGTTCAATTTAAATACCTAAATGTTGTTACACGTCATGTTTTTTTATGTACCATAAAACAGTAAGTAATGATAAACTATTGAACACGACGAACTACAGAGCGATGCTGAACTCATTAAATTAATTAATCTGAGACACAGTCACTCAGTTTCTTCCTGTAGTTCAACGGAAGCCGCTACAAAACTATTATAGACAGATAACCGAATATGATAATAAATAATGATAATAAACTGAACGTCAAACGATATATTATTTTTTTGTTTGTGGACAAGCATCAATGATGTACCGAAAAGCGGAACACGATAACATAATATTTTTCTAATCGCTATAGTGAATGCCGAATATTATAACTGTTATAAGTTATAACTTAAAAGCAACGTGGCTCACCATAAATTATAAAGGCGTACACGGCATGAAGTTGTTTATACATAGCTATTAATTAATTTTAATTGTATAAATGTATAATAGTTGTGGCTAAAACTGCTTAGTACTTAATTCATTCGAAAATAAATAAATATATATATTTGTTAAGGTTTAAGGAATAAGGAAAACTTAAGTTTTGAATACTTTCTATAATAATATTTCAAAAAAAATGAAACTAGATTGAAAATAATTATTTTTAATAAAATGGTAGGTAAGTGGGTTGTAGATACCGCTTTGTTGTACTTACATTTGGTGTCGAACGCGTTACTATTACGGGTGTGTTAAATTTGAATATAATGATATATCAATATCATTATATCTATACGAAAAACGATTCTGAGCGGAGACGGTCTGTCAGCCTATATTTCATGATATATTTTTTTGATACCCATAGCTAAATTATTATTTACCTATTAATTATTAGTATTGCAGAAAGTTAATACAATTTTTCCGAAATTACAGAATTTATTATATTATTAATATTTAATTATGGTTATAGACGACCGCCCCGGTGGCTAGGTGAAAGATGGAATTCAACGCTATTTCTCGAGTGTTTTACCCCACACAGCATTTCAATATTATTAATACTTTTTGAGATAATTTGATAAAATATTTAGATATTTTGATCAACGTTTTTAAGGATAGTGTTGAGTTGATATTTTAATATTTTCAGTATCTTTGAATGACCAATGAATTAACAATTTCAAAATATAACATAATCACTTTATTTCTAAAATATTGCAGTAACTCATTATCAAAATATTACTTGTTTATTATAATACACACAAATACGCTTATAATATAAACTTTATATATTTTATGCTCCCATTCTAACGACACTACCCTAGCCACCTTTGCTGATGATACAGCCAGCTAAATTATAACTTTAATGTTTGTTATATTTTATCGGGTTTAAATATTAAAGAATAAAAACAATATAATAATATCATATATTACACACATTTGTCACTATAAATATATGAATAAATAAATGCATATCGTTAAACGTTTAATTAAAAATGTATTTATCGAATGACTATGTAATCGGTTATGATATCCTATCATGAAGTAAGTTAACTTTTCTAGTAGGTATCATTATTTACGAAAATCAATTCTCTTTAGTTCTGTGGAAATCATATTGATATTGCAATATTTAAAAATTTTAAATGCGACTTTTAAATTTTTGCTCAACTTAAATTAAAGCTGTTTTTCAGGACGCTTTTGACGTGTAGTTGCATACCCTGCACGCAACGTAGCTCATCACCTATGGTGAATGGTGATACATATAGCTTCGACTGCGGTAAACCTTATCAGGTCTCGGCTCGTGGTTGGTAACCTTGTCTAAAGTTATAGATGACCACATGACCTTTGGTTTCTGAATCGTCCCTTTTAGCAAAAAAAAAAAAAAAGGTCAATGCATGTTGCGATTCAAAAATAATCATATTAATATCGCTTTAAAATTGAAATATCATAAACAAAAACATGGATAACGTTTATTTAAATTAAATATGATACATCAATTTATTCTAAAGCTACCAACACAATATATAAGGTTTGTAACGTAAACGACAGTTATTGGAGCAGCAGCTGTAGTGCCGGCCGCATCGGGTGTTGCGGTGGCGTTCGCGAGTCGCAAGTGTCTCGAAAAACGTGCCGTCTCCGCGGATTCGCCTAGCACAGTGACGTCATTGTTGACGATCTTCGGTTTGCAGTACAACCGTACGAAACATTGTTTGTCGAATTGCATCTCCCTACGGCACATGCTTACGTTTCGGACGTATGCAAGGGAATCCCCTTCACCAATACGGCACTAACGTCGTCCGGCGCCCTCGACGGCCTGCACAATCGCAGCACGTTGACAGGTAGGATCAGCAGTAGGCACGCGGCCGCGGGCACTCGGTGTCGATGAGTACGACAGCGTAATCCTCAAAGATGACGTAGATGTTCGTTGTATAAAAATGTCAAATATTGTTTAATTTTAGATACATTTAAAACTCATAATCTTAGAAATGTAAAAGCTGAATCAATAATAATTAGTCCGACATAAATACTATAAATGAGAACAGTATTTTTACGTCATAAAAAAATTAAAAATAGCGAAATGATAAAAATCAAATGTATAAAATTTAAGAACATTTAATTTAAATTTCTCAAAGTCCATTTTTGACTCGTCTCATTGCGTTTCTGGTACACCAATATGTAGGGACGTGCTTCACGCCGTATTCGTCTGAAAATTTTCAGCAATGCATCAGCATTATACAGTGACAGAATCGCAAGCATAGACCGTTGTTATGAATACAAATATTATTTTATCATTTAAATTACGTATCAGTCGTAGCACGTATTATAATATAATATAGACACCTAGCAGAACAGGATAAATATATGTATTATGTATATAGCAAAAAAGTTTATAACAATCTCCGTTGTCTTGAACGTACACATATACAAACGATAAGATGTAACAGTGAAAAAGTAACGAAAATAAAAAAGAAACCAATGATATCGACAATGAAAATATATGGTAGTCTGTCACGACACTTGTCTACAATATTTGGGAAAACACGGTGACGGCCGTGGCGTGACGAGATTGCGAACGTCTCTTACACTCGGGTGTAAACGCCCTGAACACTCTTGCAGCCACTCCTAAATGACTTCACGTCTAAGTTCATAACTTATATGTGAGCTTAATTGCACACATGACACATAATATTTTTTTCCATAACATTTTTTTGTTCCTTTGTCAAGTAGATTAAGTGTTCAATACAAATTTCCTCGTGAGATTTTATTACACAAGTCACAAAAATACCGAAAGTATCAATAAAAAATAGTCACAAACTCACTAATTGCATAGATTAATTTCGGGATTGCATTTGGGTGACAATTAATAATAATAATATATTAATATATATTCAATAATAACCAATTAAATTACATAGAAAAAAATGTTTATTTGCATCAAACAAAATTTGCCGAAGTTAACATGGTATTATAAGTATATTTTATACTGCCGGCCATGCTATGTACAACAAAGTAAACGGCGGAGAAACTTTTTTGTCCGCTTCCAAAATGATCGACATTTTTTCTAATAGTGTAAACCATAGTCTCGGTCTCCACACTTGTTATGGACGTTATGGTATTCGAAACCTCTGCCGAAATTCGAGTAGTAGTGCATCGTACTTGAATTGTCTCAGGTATCGCGTTTAATGGAATGTTTAAACCGTGAGATAGATATGGATATATTACACACACAAATTATATACATATATGGTTGACAATAGTAACAACAGATTTCTGATTATTTATTTATTTAATTAACAAAGAGATTATAATATAAAACGATACAAAATTTACAACTGAAAAACTGCGCTAGAGAGTATAACTAGTATAATTGTATAAATATAATAACAGAATTTTCTAAAAAAGAATTCTCTGTCGTCTGCGCCTATTGTACACATAACTATATATTATATAAACGACACGATTTAACGGTGAAAAAATTACGAAACGAATGAAATCGACAATGAATTCTGGTCGTAGGTATGTCACGCGCTCTCGTCTGCACTGCGGAACGACACGGTGACAGCGCAAGAGCGGCGTCTGATGTCGGGCGATAAGCCACTATTATACCTATTTGCGCGTTTTCCAATAGTCGACGGCGTGACAAGATCGCGGGTGTCGCTTAAATTCGGGGGGGACGCCCAAAACATTTTTGCGGCCCGGGCGGCCTTTGTAAGACCGCCGTGGAACAGCGACTATAGCGTTATCAGCGAGTCGGTTGGAATAAAAATGTCAGCAGTGCCGTGCCGGTGGTTTCCGGGGGAACAGCGTGGCGACCGGATACAGACATGGTTGACGACACGTTTTTCGTGATGTAGACTACAGCAGAATATCGAACAGGTATTCGCGAGTGTAAACTATATGAACTATGCATTATGAAAATTCCGTACAGCTGGATTATAATAAAAATACCAGCTGCTAACATCTTACAGTTGGAATATGCATATGGATATATGTATTGAGTTTTTA
>NW_020271135.1:0-230193 GCF_002803265.2 Melanaphis sacchari | reverse complement strand
CATCTTACAGTTGGAATATGCATATGGATATATGTATTGAGTTTTTACAAAAACAACTAAGTGTCTAAATCCTTCGAATCGTTTATGCATTTTATTCTAGTCTAATGTGATACCTACTCGGATATACATACACACAGGACCAAGGCTTATTCTAAAGCGCAGTATATTGAACTTATTTTGCGTATTTGGAAAAGCTAGATGCGCACTTAATTAATTATCGATTTTTGCGTGATTGATTTCTCATTGTTTATTGTTATATTAGTAAGACAGCAGCTAAAAGTTTTTATAAAAACTCATTTTCTATAAGAAAATCATTTTATATACCTTCTTGTTTAGAATTATATTTAAAAAAATTTTGTACATACAGTCAACTCGCGATATAATGAATTTCAAGGGACCGAGAAAAAAATTCGTTATATCAAGAGAATATACCAATTGAATTCGTTATAACAAGATTTAAAACAAAAATTCAAAATTTTATTTTTCGTATACATATGTATAAAATATATGAGTCATATAAGTATGTATTTATTGTTTAATTTCAATATAAATGTATGTAATATTTCTAATAAAAATATGTTATAATAATAATATTGCTTTTAATATGTACATATAATAAATCGCTATACATGTGTGCATTTATTTTTTAAAAAATCAGATATTTTTGATTGTTTGCAACTTCTTGAGTTTACCTAATCAATAGTATTGTCCAGATTTAAAATGCTAGAAAACACACTGTAGTCAATATCATGTCTCTGTAAATAACTTAAGACGGCGCGAAGACCTAATTTGGCTTCCTTCAAGGTTACGATGGGTTCTTCAGAAGATTCTTCTTCGTAATTTTCTTTAAACGGTACCGATATGTTACATAGTATGTTACGTACATTTTGCGTAGAACCACTAATCGACATAAGTCTTATTTTAATTGCGATACTGTACTTGAGTGTACTATCGCATGATAATCATCAGAAAAACTTCGTAATCTATTATGTGGTAATAGCAACATACTTATTTTTATATGTTTTTCATTGAGTTATACACTAGAGACATGTATCTTATCTTAATTAAAATTAAAAATTCGTAATAGAAAGCTCCAAATTTATAAAAATTCGTTACATCGCGAGGTTTTGATCAAAAACGCTTCGCTATATCGAGGGGACCAAAATACATTACATTTGTTCGTTACCTATACAGCGATATTTTCAAGGGACCGGTAGTTTTATTCGTTATATCGAGATTTTCGTTATATCGAATTTTGTTATATCGCGAGTTGACTGTATATATTATTTATTTATTTTTTATTTTTGTTATCCAAAATATGTAACTTAGAAATATAGTATACAAGATTATTTTCATAATATAGTAACCATCACGAGTTAATAAATAAAATAAAATAAACAATTAGTTAGCTCTGAAACTTTGTAGAGAAGACGCTGGTTATTTTTTTCTTATTCACTGTTAATAATTTTTATTACCTATAGACATTTACAAATGGAATCACCGTTGCTTGTTAATTCCAAGTAATTACCTACCTAGCATAAATATTATTTTGTATGGTAGTACTTTAAACTATATTTTTAAGAGTATATATTTTTAATTTTGTTTTTAATTATTTTTGGTTTTTCAAAATATTATTTTTATTAAAATGGAAGACACAATATATTTTAAATGTCTTAAACATTTCCTAGACAAATCAACAATAGTGAAAAATATTTATACTCAACGAGAAATGAGTGACTTAAATTGTTTTACTAAAAGTTAGTTTAGAATTAGGTTTTGGTTATGCTGTGGCAAAGTCAATAAAATATAAAGGTAATTTATTAGTTAGTTTAAATGTTTAGATAGTTATTAATTGAATTTATATTTATAGTTAACAATAACGAATTTATAATTTTATTTATGTATTTTTTAGATTTCATAATCCATAAATTAGTGATTAGCGTATAATAATGAATTATTCTATTTTATATGCAAATGCATCAAAACATATTTTTCTGGTGTTTTGAAACGTTGGTTCGTTAGTATAAAATTTATTTTGGGTGATACTGATAATTTTTAAGTAATTTTCTTTTTGCATTTTTTGACAGTTTTAGTGCATTTTTTATAATTTGTTCATAAACTGAACATAAATGGTTGCTATTGACAAGAGACTTTCGGCAAACTGTCGACGGTACGAATAATAAATTATATAGTACGACAAGTTATCGTCAATAACAATTTATTTTTTAAATTATTATTTTAGATCAAATGATTAAAACAAGAGAAGTACAACAGAACTAAATAAGTAACAACGCAACTAATACTATCAAAAAAAAAAAAAAAAAAATACATTACTGTAGTATCATTTAAAATTTTTTTTCCTATTTGTAAGGTATAATAAATATAATTTATTATTTAAATGTATTTTTTGAGTTTGTTAAGCCATTTTTGCATTTTTTTAAGGGCATTTTTTAAGATTTTTTAGGGTATTAAAATCCTAGCCCTACTAATAATATAATATTGATATCATGTTAAATTGTTTTTGAGATATTGTATTTGATGTTATTTTGTTTTGATATTGTAAAAATTTTACTTTATTTTATGAACACAACTCATCCGCATAAAAACAATGCTTTTAAGATGAGTTTGCATTGTACTGATTACTTATGTAAAATTATAAATTCTTGTGGTCTGTTTTTATTCAATAAAAAATGATCTTGTAATATATTAGTATAAGAGCTTGATAATAATGAATAATAATATAGATATTTAAGATAACATTTTTATTTTTTGATAACCACAAAATGATAATGGAGATGGTGGTCTAATCGACTGCGTATAGAAAGAACCATTTTTTTTTGTTATTATCTCCATGTATTGTGGCTCTATTATACAAAAATACAAAATAAATTGGTAGGGACGTTTTAGAACTTAAATCATAAATTCATAATAATATCATACAATACAGTATTATGACTAGTCATCTTATGAGTAAGAGGTTTAGCGTTTAGAAGAAAAGACTAAAATATACTTTAAGTCTTTGTTGCAGTTCATGTCAAGTAGTGGCGCCGAACCTATACATGAATTGAAGTGATTGCTTCATATAATAAAGAGGGTGGGTGGTTTTATTTGTATATGTGTTTTTGTTTTTACATTACATAATACCTATACTAAATAATTAAATAAATAACTTAAGTTATTAGTTATTAGAGGTAGACTACATGGGTTGTGTAAATATTTTGATTTTGCTTCACTTAAATTATATGACTCGGCGCCACTGCAAACAGGTGTTCGCGAGTGTAAACTATATCAACTATGCATTATGAAAATTTCGTACAACTAGATTATAATAAAAGTACCAGCTGTTAATATCTTACAGTTGGAATTTACAATAGTTGTATGTGTTTAGTTTTTACAAAAAACAACTAATTCCTTCAAATCGTTTAAGCATTAATGCGTTTATGCATTTGTCGACATACAAAACTGTACACATCTTTTTTAAGGTTAAAAAAAAAAAAAAATTCAAATGAATAAACTAATATAATGTAAATATTTATGTTAAGATAATAGCATTGGAGTTGGTAAATTTAATGATCATAGTAAAAATAATAATACCGGGGTGGCCAAAAGTCACGCAACGAAACGACGTCAAAACAATGCCATTGCACTGCACGAAGTCGTGAAGTTTGTGAATATTCTATTTTTTCAATTTTTAGTCACCGCTCGCATATTTATAATAAACGCGGGTATATCGCATATTATGTTTATAGTTTTATTTCAAAACTCAGCGCTGTCCCGCGTTGTCAGACTTAATCCCCGCCGCGGCTCTCGCGTCCTTTGGTATCCATCCGGGATCGATGGACATGGATTAGGATTCACGAAAGCTTTCCAATAAGTACTGCACGCAGACGTACAGTAATTTTTGTACGATTGTGACACAGTACAATGTATTTACTGCGGCTGTATCGGTACCGGCGCCACCGTCCACAACGGTTCTGCCGTTCTGCGGATATCGGTACACGCGTGCTCGCGGACAACGGCACGGCCCTGCAGGCGGCGACGAGACTCCGCGACGGCGACGTGTCGAGAGCGAAGGCTGTACATCGCGATAACTGGCCTCGAAATAAAAACATCAGCAGTATAATATACACCCGGGACGCGGCAGCTTGCAGGCGCAGTGCGGCAGTCGCGCGATATCGGCGACGATCGGTTGCAGAGACGATACATGACCGACGCGGCGATAATTCCATTACACCGCGTCACAAAATACATTCAATACCTGTTGCAGGGCGGTCCGGGTGACCTACACTGTTTTCCCGCAGCGGCCCAGGAACGTCGCCGATGCACACCGCTTGTGCAGAGGGTCACTGGTGTAGTACGCCGAGTAATGTGTCGCCGCCAGTGCCGCGTTAAGCTATGTTGCCGCCCCGGAGCAAATTGAAATATGTCGCCCTTACAAAAATTACAATTTAAAATTGTATTCAACACACTATTAATACTAACGATTTACTTGTAACTGAATATGTTTGAGGAAAAAACGTACAGAAATAACGAAAATAGTTTATACGATAACAGTATAATTATTAGAACAAGTTCTTAATTCTTATCGCCTTGTGATATGCAGCGGTAGACAGCGGCTTTTTCGTGGTATTTATAAACGAAATAATATGTACTTATTATAGTTATACAGTCACACAAAAAAAATTATAATTATAAATTTTTTATTTTATGTTGATCCTCCAAAATTTGCCGCCCTGAGGCAATTGCCCCCCTTTGCCCCCCCCCCCATTAAACGCGGCTCTGGTCGCCGCCGTCATCGTCCACATATCGCCAACTGCATTGGCTCGCCGCAGCCGTCCGCATCGAGTTGATATAGTTCTAATCTCTGTTGTGTGCGAAGCTATTTTTGTGTTTTCGTAATATTCTGGTGTCGTATCAAACAGACAAAGTAAGTTGATCCCTCAGCAAGAGTGTTTAAACGACGTCAAAATAAATCATGAGAATAAAATTATTATTGCTTAGACATTTTTACACGAATGGGAACATTTTCACTGCTTACCTCGATATTGAAAATGAAAATTGAAATCTGAAATACTATATGTTCATACATATACGTCAATATACAAATATTTATACCACAATAATATATAGCAGGGGTGGCCAACATGAACAGGTTTGCGGGCCACATAGATAAATACAACGATGTCAAGAGCCAATATGCTTATATAACTTGAACATTTTTTATAAGCTAATACCTAAAGATTAAAATTCATAATAATATTAAATAAATTTTGATTTTGTAAATAAGACGCGAGCCGCATCTGACAATGACGAGAGCACATGTGGCTCGCGAGCCGTAAGTTGGCCACCTATGATATATAGCATCGATTCAAAACTATTGTCTTCGGCGAAACAATAAGCTTATTGTGGAGATAGGAGTTCTTATGATATCTACATGTACAACAAAAAAATAAAAATTTGAAAAATCAACCAATTATTAATGATAATACAACTTTTCATGAATTATTAATTTTTAAAATATTTTAAAATTAAATATAAGTAAAATTTTAATTGGAGAATAACTATTGTTTGCTAAATTAATAAATTAATATTTTCATTTCACATTTTATATACTTACAAAATTTAATGACTGTACACAAATTAACATCAATATTTAATTCCATTACTACCATAATGCCAGCATTAATGGTTTTTTTTTTTTATCGAAATCATAGTTTTACATATTTTTTAGGAATTAAAAACATATTAACTTGTTTTATTTTTGTACAATGACCATGTTTTAATTAAAATTGTTGAACATTTAAAAAACGTATTTGATAATTTATGCCACACATATTTATAGGCAAATCTCGAAGAGTACGAGACACTTCAAATAACTGATATATTTTTGCGTCCCGATTTTAACGTAGAAACAAAATACTAGTATTTGAGTTAAGTAATTAACATCTTTATTTTAATACATATAACTCGTACAAAAATACAATTTCATAAGCATAAGATGGATGAGCGGTGTTACGACCAAATTTTGAAATACTGATAGACGAGACCGTGAGTGGTGTTACGACCTGCCTCTGAGCGTCTCGAATATCCCTAACCGTTTTTCTGCCCAGCTCTTGTCGCGGTCTCCCTTATAAGTGGTTAACTGACAAGAGTGGTGACTGGGGAGGTGGCGACTTCCGATGACCTAAAGAAGCTCTTTAAATTATACTTATTATTCAGTTCGGCTCCTTTCCTGTGATTTCATCTATTTCGAGAAGTCCGGGACGTGTGATCAAGTCTTAATTGTTTTATTAAATAATACAATATGTGAATAGTATGTTCACACTAACCGTCCGGAACTACACTGTTTTAATATATTAACTTAATCGGTATAAGCGTCACCTCGCCATATAATATGTGTTGAAATAATAAAATATAACATGGTACGTAACACCTCCCCTCCAAAAAAAAGATTAATGTTTTGTAAGAAACAGAAATCTTAAAATTATTCAAATTGCATATTATCTTAATATTAGGTATTAGTGATTACATTTTTTTTCTTTTTCGTTACATTTTTCCTTAATTTTAATATTAGTGTTTAGATTATGAATACATATTTCATAGTAAAATAATTTTGCTTATCGTTAGCAATTACAAAGTAAAACATTTTCTTATAACTAAAAATTACATGATTTCATTTAATCATGCTTACACTTATTTTATACATTAATTTAAAACATACTTTTTTTTATAATTCTTATTCATAACAAAATATAAAAAAAAATCTTTATTTTTATTTTTATATATATATATATTTGAGTTAAATAAATGAGAGTAATATTAAATAAAGATTAAATTGAGAATTTTTTTGAGATTATATTAAATGAAGATTATATTGAGATTTTTTTTTGGGATTATATTAAATAAAGATTATATTGAGATTTTGAGATTATATTGAAGTTAAAGAGTATTTTGTGATTATATTGAGATTTTTGAAGATTATATTGAAAATAAATGAGATTATATTAAAAGTGATTATATTTTAGATTATATTGAGATTATATTAGAAGCGATTATATTGAAAATAAATATAGATTATATTGTGATTATATTGAGATTTTTTTGATTATTAAATGAGAAATAAATATTTAAATTAATGAATACGGGTTCCCAGGGAGAGAGTGCCGAAGTTATATTATTGACGAGTTTGAGGTATACTCGCTAAGGAAACATTAGATAAAATAATTGATATTATAGAAAACGATAGTATATTAGATATTAACTTAAGTGATAGTAATAGTAAAATAATTAATGACGAAGAAATAAAAAGGTTAATTGAAGAAGATAAATTAGAGTTAAATAAAATTAATAAACCAATAGATGATATATTAAATAAAAGTTTAAGATTAATTAATAATCTTTATTATTTATTATAATAATAATAAATTTATTTTCGACAAACCAAGGTCATTGACATTTTACAAAGATGGCTATGGGTCTTAACGTCTTAAGACATCACCTTCTACATTTCAACGATTAATGAATAGTGTAATGGCTAGTATAATAGGAATTAACTGTTTAGTATATTTAGACGATATAATAATATATGGAAAAAATTTAATTGATCATAATAATAAATTACGCGACGTATTCGAACGATTACAGAAACATAACTTAAAAATACAACCAGATAAATATGAATTTTTAAAACAAGAATGTTTATATTTAGGGCATATTATTAGTGAAAATGGAATAAAACCAGATCCGAATAAAGTTAAATCAGTATTAGAATTTCCGGTACCTACAAATGTAAAAGAAATTAAATCATTTTTGGGACTTTCGGGGTATTATCGGAAGTTTATAAAATCTTACAGTCTTATAGCAAAGCCAATAACAAATCTATTAAAAAAGGGTGTACAATTTAACTGGGAAACGAAATGTCAAGAAGCATTCAATAAATTAAAAACAATACGATACTTTGTTCTGAACCATTATTACAATATCCAGATTTTACAAAACCGTTTATAGTTACTACAGACGCAAGCGGAAAATCTTTAGGCGCTATATTATCACAGGGAGAAATACCATCAGATTTACCTATTGCATACGCATCTAGAACTCTAAATAAAAGCGAAAATAATTATAGTACAACCGAACTCGAATGTTTAGCCATAATATTTGCAGTAAAAATATTCAGACCATATTTATACGGTAGAAAATTTGTTATATTAAGCGATCATCGCGTACTGTCATGGTTATTCAATTTAAAAGATCCATTATCTAAACTCGCTCGATGGCGAATACTGTTAGGAAAATATGACTATGAAATTAAATACAAACCGGGAGTTCAAAATGCTAATGTAGACGCATTATCCAGAATGTATACTGTTAATGAAATAAAAAGTGAAAGTTATCCAATATTTTTGAATAAATTCGAATCACAAATAATAACGAATAAAAATGTACGGAAAGTAAACGGTAACTTAATAGAAGCACCCGAGGAATATCATATAGTGTCAGAAATAGCCAAAAATTACAATTTCACGTCAAGAATAAATTACGAACTAAAACAAAAATTCGATGGAAATCAGATATAAAAACTTAGTAAACATGTCGGGGTAGTAAATTACATAAAATATAACAATAGGAACATAATATTTTTAACAACAAAAAATAAAAATAACCAAAAGACCACGTACGAAAACTTGTACTTATCATTATTAAATCTAAAAACACTGTGAGGAACTGTCGTTGAATAAATTAGCAATGAATAAATTAGGAATTAAGGACAGGCTCGAATGGGCGCAGGTGCGTGCCATGATTCGATATGTATTTCGGAATACAAATGTAGAGATAATCATATGTTCAAAATTTGAGTTTAGTGAGGAGGAAAAATTAATCATATTCAACCAATGTCACGATTCAGTGATTGGGGGACATGCAGGTATACACCGGACAATAAAAAAGATAAAGACACAATTTAACTGGAAGGGTTTAAAAGAGGACGTAATAAAATATGTTAAGAATTGTGAATCTTGTCAAAAGGGTAAAGTCACAAATAAAAAAATAAAACAACCCATGCTTATCACATCTACAAGTTCAGAGCCATTCGAAAAAATATTTTTAGACATAGTTGGCCCATTGGTCACTACATTATCGGGAAATACATACATATTGACTTTACAAGACGATTTAACAAAATATTCTATGGGGATACCATTACCAAATCACCAAGCTAACACAGTCGCAGAAGCATTCGTAACGCATTTCGTATGTATGCATGGCATACCCACCACAATATTAACCGACCAAGGTACCGATTTCTTAAGTAAAATATTCACGGAAGTATGTAAATTATTACAAATTAATAAAATAAATACTAGTCCATTCCACCCGCAAACGAACGGTAGTTTAGAACGATCACACAGAACATTAACTGAATATTTAAGACATTATGTAGATAAAAAATTAAACAATTGGGACGAATATTAACCTTATGCATTTTTCGTTTATAACTCCACTGAACATATATCGACAGGATATCAGCCTTATTCACTATTATATGGGAAACCATTAGAAATACCAATTCAATTATCTCACGAGCCTGAACCGAGATATAACTATGATAATTATTATTACGATCTAAAACAAAAGATGCAGGAAGCGCATAAAATAGCTAAAGAAACACTAATTAAAAATAAAATAAAATCTAAACAAAACTATGATAATAATGAAAACCCGATTGATGTACACGTGAAAGATAAAATATTATTAAGAGATAAGACACAGAAAAATAAGTTAAACCCGTTATGAATAGGTCCATTCGAAGTGACAGATGTATTAGATAAAGAAAATATAGTAATATTAAGAGGCAGAAGGCATGTTACCGTACATAAGAATAATGTGAAAATATATCATGAAAGTATTAAGTAAAATAAATAAGTTAATGAGAGTAAGAAGATAAGGATATTTTAAGTATAAGGATAATAATTAGTAATAAGTAATTAAGTAAAAATAGAATGAAGTTATCGTAGGTAATAAGAAAAATAAATTAAAATGTTAGGATTATAACAATATATGTCATATTTCAAGCGGCATGGGCTCAACCAAAGCCATACCAAATTACCAGACTTACTCAGGAAAACGGAATGTACTTTGAAAACCAAGGATCACTACGACTAACTAACTCTGACTGGAAACTATTAATATATGTAAAACTTAACAACTTTAACGAACGAACAATAACCGCTATGAACTTTTATAACAGGACATTAGAAATATGTAACGATTTAATGATAGTATATGAGGGCATGTTTAAGGCAAATTGTGATTATTTTAAGTTAGTAGCTAATGGACTCGAGCAGGAAGTCTCGAGGAAACGATTTTTTATGTTGCAATCAATAGATGAAACAGATACAATTACCCGGGTAAGGAGGGGTCTAATTAATGTAATAGGTAGAGTACAAAAAACCCTATTCGGTACATTAGACGATACTGACGCAGAAAAATATGACCAACAAATAGAAAAATTACAAAATAGTCAACAAAACTTGTTAAAAATTGCCGATAAACAGACTAGCATACTAAAAGCAACCGCGAATACATTTAAAGAAGCTACCAAAATGGAAATGCAAATTAATAGATTAGGAATGTTATGTGATAGATTAGAATCAACCGTAAACCAAACAGTAATAAATATAGATATAGTCGAAGCTAGAAATAATATAAATGAACAGTTCAATATTATAAATTTACTTTTCCAACAGATAAGTTTCGAAACCGATACCATATGTGAAGTAATTATAGCAGCCCAAGGGGGTATAATACATTCAAGTGTATTGTCAGTCATGGAATTACGACGACAATTAAAAGATATTTCATTAACCATTCCAAAGGAACAGAGTTTACCATTCGATTTAAATCAAGTATCATTATACGAATTAAGTAAAATGTCCAAATTAAATATAATATATAAAAATGAAACGCTAATTTTTTGAAATAATAATACTACAAATAAATACCATAGAACTTACCATATACCACGTAATACCATTACCGGTAGTTAAAAACGATCATTACATGCATATAATACCAGAATATGGTTACATAGCTATTTCAAAAACTCATGAGTATTATTTAACATTATCTTTAAATCATCTTAATACATGTAAGCAAATAAAAACAGGAACTTTATGTCTGGAAACTCAATCGTTATGATTAGGAGCCAGCGAATTACCATGTGAAGTAGAGTTATTCATAAGACCATCCAGCATTCCAACCACTTGTCCTATACATTATCTTGACATTACGCGAAGTATTTACCACCGATTAAAATATAAAAACGCATGGATATATACGATAAAATCAACTGATAACATAGCCATTTCATGCGGAAATAGAGATCAGGCAATTAGCATACAATTATCCGGGATAGGTATATTAACTATTGACGAAGACTGTAGGGGGTATACTCCTCAGATGGTATTAACACCAAGTAGACATTTAAATTCAACTCATTTTAAAAATTTAGTTTCAAATGTAGGTATACAATCAAACTTAACTATTCCTACGACAATAAAAAGAAAAATTAGTAATGTTATAACACACACTAACTCTGTAATTAAACTAACTGACTTAAGTCAATATTCTAAATCGATTGACGAAATTGAGCAACTTATACAAGAAGAAAAAGATAAACGAACGACTAAAGACACAACTAACTTACATACATACATAATTTACTTAATGATTATAACAGTGGCAGGAATAATAATAATAAAATGTAAACGTACACTTACAGGTCATATTCAACAAATAACGTTAGACGACAGGTAATTTCATTACAAAATATTAGACGCACGGACGATGCCACCATACAATTACAATAACAATAACGAAATACGAATAAATTAACCATAACTAAAAAAAAAAAAAAACCTATATAAAAGGATTCTCGTATCTTATCATGTTGCAGATAACAATTATTAAAAGCAAGAAAATTATTATTAAATTAAAAAAAAAATATATATATATATATATACATACATTTAACTGGGATCACGTAACTTACAAAACAATGTCGATACAAACCTACCAAGACGATTACAATACTCACTCATACACAACGATCACGTATACAGACGCATACTAACCGGCGACGAGCCAACATGTTTAAATCACCATATGACAATAGCGAATGAACATTTAGTAAACCCATATACACCGCTTGAATTACATAGAGTAAAAGAAATAATTAAGAAGACATTAGAATTAATAGCAATAGTGCGTGAGGTGCGTGAACCAACTTGTTCACAATTAGCAATATTAATGGATGAAGTAATACAGGCAGCAGCGGCCGCCGAGGAATAATAAATTAGGATAAAATAGTATAGGGTATATATAGTAATAAATTAATTATATTTTACAGTGACCAGATTAAATTTATCATAGTGGATTTTGAATTCACTATGATAGAACGAAAAAACCTACTACTCGTATCAGAGGCAATTTCAAACAGTTTAAACAAGTATAGGCCAATAAAATTAGAAGGAAAACCAATCGTCTTAACAACCGATAACAAGTTAAAAATGTTAAAACAAAGGGAGGTCAAACAGGTAATGCAAAGTGTTGGGCGGATATTTAGGAATAAGCCAGAGTTGTTACTACCATTATTGGGGCAACTGGAAGCCAGTATAAAACTTGAGGGGGAAACAATTCTGTCAACTACGTATCTAAACCAATACTTGCATGCTGACCACAGAGTACCCATACTTGTATATTGGAACGGAACAACGGACAAACAAATAATAGAACGGTTAAGGTTACGAATAAAGAAACTTTTAAATATAACTGCATATAGTGATGATAACGAAAATTTTTTCAATCTCAAATTAATAGATAGTACAAATAATATAAATAAACTTCTATACACAGAAAGGATAGGATATCAAGAAAAAAACGGTCGTATGTTAAATTTAATGGAAACACATGAATTAGTATGTAAAACCAACCATAATATTACACATAGTCACGATCTGGTAGCGGACGTGATTATAACAAAATGTATTTTCAATTATATCATTAAAAAGTTAGGACCTATACAGCTATACAAAATTTGCAAACTAAACTAGGAAATTATCGTAATTTAATACTTGTAACATTTTAGAAATTCAACGAAAAGCGTGGAGTTCTTGATGAAACTCAAGGAAGCCATAGAGCAAGGAGGCCATACCTATATCCGGGAACCGGGGGGAGAAACATTGCCTACTTGTCTCATTAGGCATATCTTGGACGCAAATGAAAGATTTTTGGAACCTTTTGATAATCAATATATATTGCAAGCTATGTTTAATTTACAAAAAGTAATGGAGGATTTCGGATCTGAAACTGGACACTGTCAGTATTTGGCAGAACTTATAGATATAGTACCGGAGGCATCCGATTTATTAAATTATGCAAATAATTAGTTAATAGGACAATATTCAATTATGCAATTATACCAATACCCAGGGACGAATGAAGGGGGTTTTAAAAGAATGTGCATAATTGTGAGCAACCTAATTAATAAAAATAATAATAGTATAGTTATAATATAATTTAACTTATATTAAAGTAAAGTTTCCGTAATAGCACTATGACCAGAGAGGATATATAATTTATGTACTTATGTTTAATTAATTTTCAGTTATGTATAATTATTTTATAACAGGAAAAGAAAAAATGTAACCATGATTAAGTGAAATCATGAAACAGTTATAAAAGCTGTTCTAATAATGTATTATTAACTAAAATTTGTATTTTCAGGAATTTAATTTATGTAATAATTTGTACCAGGTTTTAGTTAAAAGCATGTAATTGTTAACTATAAAAATATATATATATATATATATATAAAAAAATAAAAAGACCTTCCTAACTACGATGGACAAAATGACCAAAGGAGACGGTTATATAATTTATGCTTACAAAATCGCTGTATTCATTCCGTAGCTTGATTTTCTCGCCGTTGTTTTGAATGCAACAATGAGTTCGATTTCCCTAGAGTTGTTGAAAAGATGTCTCGATCTAACGATGGTTCACGTGGGTGAAGTTGCCTCTGTTGATAGAAGTCGACGGTACCAAAAATATGTTTAAAAATATTTTAAGTTTTTTTCTTCTTGGAAATTAATCCTACCGACTGCGCCAATTTTTCTGTTGCGTCCGGATGTCAACGTCGATTCATGTATTAATTAAAAACATATTAACTTGTTTTATTTTTGTACAATGATCATGTTTTAATTAAAATTTTTGAACATTTAAAAAACGTATTTGATAATTTATGCCACACATATTTATAAGCAAATCTCGAAGAGTACGAGACACTCCAAATAACTGATATATTTTTGCGTCCCGATGTCAACGTAAAAACAAAATACTAGTGTTTGAGTTAAATAATTAACGTCTTTATTTTAATACATATAACTCGCACAAAAATACAATTTCATAAGCATAAGATGGATAAGCGGTGTTACGACCAAACTCTGAAATACTGATAGACGAGACCGTGAGTGGTGTTACGACCTGCCTCCGAGCGTCTCGAATATCCCTAACCGTTTGTCTGCGCAGCTCTTGTCACGGTCTCCCTTATAAGTGGTTAACTGACAAGAGTGGTGACTGGGGAGGTGGCGACTTCCGATGACCTAAAGAAGCTCTCTAAATTACACTTATTATTCAGTTCGGCTCCTTTCCTGTGATTTCATCTATTCCGAGAAGTCCGGGACGTGTGATCAAGTCTTAATTGTTTTATTAAATAATACAATATGTGAATAGAATGTTCATACTAACCGTCCGGTACTACACTGTTTGAATATATTAACTAAATCGGTATAAGCATCACCTCGCTGTATAATATGTGTTGAAATAATATAATATAACACGGTACGTAACAATATTATAATGTTTAGATATTGATAATTATTATCTAAATATATATTTTATTATAATGTGCCTTTTACACATTATTATATAATATTTTAGTTTATCTTATCTGCCGTATCTCTAGCTGTTATTGATTCTGTTTTAAA
The DNA here is from genome assembly GCF_002803265.2 of Melanaphis sacchari. NCBI lineage: Eukaryota > Metazoa > Arthropoda > Insecta > Hemiptera > Aphididae > Melanaphis > Melanaphis sacchari. The sequence continues at coordinate 215,152 of NW_020271135.1, read as the reverse complement.
TAATAATACATATTATAATACATGTATTTTCATATATACAATTAATATTATAGATAACGTGTATCATTTTTTTTCATTTACCTTCCTCCCACCTTCAATAAGCAGATTTCTCCAGTCTCCAGTATTAGACTACATTTTTTCGATTGAGAATATCCAAAATTTGTAATGCTCCTTTCATCAAAACATTGTATAGAGTTGTCTTTTTTATTACACTAGGGGAATTCAAAACTTATTTTATGAATTTTTTATTTTACTAAAAAAAAATTGATAATTTAATATAAATTAATATGAGAAAAACTTTGTATTGCTTAAGACTTAGGAGTTAGGACCTTCTAGCTTCTAATAGCTCTCATGCTCTGATTTATCTTAATTATGCCACTGGATAAATGATAAAACTCATTGTTTTGCTGATCGCGTTTCGAACGTGACCGTTTTTATTAGTCATTGTCAAAACGCTATTTATTAGTTGATGTAATAAAATTTAATTCATTTATTATATTAAATTATTATACTAGTTTAAAAAAATCCGTTCGTATATAATATATTAATAGATACATTAATTTTCAGCTGATTTTCAACTGTTGGTACTTGTAGAAACGCGGGTGTACTAATTGGATTTTTGTTTTTTGGCGCCTATGGTGGATATTGACGTCGTCGACGATCGCTGGTTACTTTTTTATAATCTCGACGTCACGTCACGCGGAGACTCATGGTGTCCATCATTTTCGCAGTAGCGTAACTATAAAATTCTAGCTCATGTGCAATATTATTTAATGACCCCTAAAAATCGTTATATGAATAAAATTAGACAATTACACGTATGTATAAAATGTATAACTATATTATGTATATAATATTTATAATTCATAAAATATATCATAATTAATTAAATTATATTTATACATGATTAAATGACATAATAATATGTATTTTTATACTCTTCGTAATATAAAAGTTTATGGTTTTATCGTAGTATATTATTTATTATAAAATAGTTTAAAATTATTAACAAAATATTAAAATTCTAGGGCCCCCTTTTGGACCGGCTAGGCCCCGGGCCTCAATGCAATGCACACACCTATGCAACCATGTAGTTATGGCACTGCATTTTCGGTTCGGTTGTCATTCCTCAAGATTTATCCCTTTAGATTCTGTCGGCGATTCTTCAATTGGCTATAATTTATAACCACTTAGTTCGAATTAGTAACTTCAATACGTACCGTTTTAACTCATCCCGGCAATAGGTATTTGTTACGCGCATAGCAACATTACAATACAATAATTTTGTATCATCATTATAGAATTGATCGATTGGGGCAAGCTTGGATACCATATTATGCCGCATTCGACCGGTGCATCCCACCGGTCCAATGTCCAATTTACGATCCACATGACACATAATATAGCTCCGGTTGCATTCGGCATTATCAGATCTCGGCTTTTGATTGGCGACCTAGTTCAAAGCTACAAGTCACCATATGACCTTCGGTTTCTGAATCGTCTCTTTCGGAAAATAAGTAGAACGGTCACAGCATGTAACAATTTAAAAATACTCATATTCTATCACTTTAAAATTTAAATATCATAAAAAACGGTACGACGGAAAAAACACAAATAACGTTATTGAATTTAATATGACTTATTTATTCTAAAACTAACAACACGATATAAGGTTGGTAATGCAAACTTGTTAAATTGTGCGTGAGTCAAAGAGAGGGAAAACAAATAATAATGCTCTAACTTCCTCTTGAATGGCTATTCTCAAGTGGTAACCAATTTATCGTTATGAAATGTAACCGCGTGTTATATGAAATGTATTCTTTATATTTTAAAGAATAAGAAAAACAAATTATACAAAACATATCAATATCATGTGTACTAATCGGTTCAGTGTGTATAATAAGATACTTAAACCATCAGGTACCAGCATGTAGAAGTTTTCAAACACGTAACGAATTATTGCACTGAGCACATCGCACATCGCTGTTATGTCCACGTACTTCGACAGCGTAGTGCAACATCCAACAGCGTAAACGATGAGGTCACACATGGTCGTGTTTGCCTATCTCGTAATAAATATCAAAAAATGTCACTATACGCACTGCGCGCGCGCTGACGTGCCCAGCTGCACGCCGAACAGTCAGTCCAGACAGCCGACAGCTATTTGAGCAGTAACTGCAGTGCCGGGCGCATCGGGTGTTAAGGCGGCGTTCGTGTGTCGTGGGTGTCTCGAAAACAGACACGCTGTCCCCGCGCAACCGCCTAGCACGCAGCAAGACGACGGTCTTCCGCGGCTTGCAGTACAACCGCACGAAACATTGTTCGGCGAACGGAGCGTCTCCCAACGGCGCGTGCTCACGTTTCGAACGTGTGGAAGATCAACCCCCGCACCGTAATCGTCCTGCGTCTTAGACAGCTATACAACCGCAGCGCGTTATTGACGAGTACGATCAGCATTCAGCAGTAGGCACGCGTACACGCGCAAGCACTCGGTGCATGCGGGGAGTACGGACGGCGCAATTCTCGAAGAGCATCGACGTCACGTTTGTTACGTGAAAATGTCAAATATTTTCAAATTTATTTAAACTGTTAAAGCGCCTTTTCCAGTTCGCTCCGCGATAAATACCTTTTTGCGAGAACGTAAATATTTTGAATAATTATTGAGTTACACAGGTCTGTCTCCAAACGAACATCAAACCATATTGGTTTTTGAAATCAGAAATCTTGTAAAATTAAAATTGATATTTTCAGTTAAAACTTATACATATGATATGATTTTTATGTAGGTACTCTTTTAATTAATAACTGCTCAGCGGAGCACCCGTTATTACCGTTAGAATTAATAAAAATTCGTTAGGAGTCAAATAGATTAGGCAAAAGCTAATCTAGAAAATACATTCAAAACGCAACGCATAACCTTAGAAATGTTAATAAAATTTAAACGATAATTAATCCGGTATCAATACTATAAATAAAAACAGGATTTCGACGCCATAAAAAATTAAAATAACGAGAAGATAAAAAAAATAGACACAATGAACATTTAATTTTAATTTAGATTTCACAAAATCCATTTTCCGCTCGTCTCATCGCCTTTCTGAACGTACATCACGCCCTAATCTTCTGAAAACCTGTAGCAATGCGTTAATATTATGCAGTGATAGAATCGCAAGTATAGGCCGTTGTATAAGGACAAATATTATTTTATCATATGAAAACTGTGTGGGACGGGATAAGTATAAATTTAATAACAGAAAAATAGTTTCTGATAAACATTCTCCGTCGTCTCCGTCTCTTTAACGTACATGTATATACAAGCGATACGATGTAACGACGAAAAAGTTACGAAAATAAAAACGAATTCAATGATATCGACAATGAAATCTGGTAGTTTGTCACGACAATTGTCTGCAATATTTGGAAAGCACGGTGAACGGTGTGACGAGATCGCGAACGTCTCTTGCACTCGGGTGTAGATGCCCTGAGCACTCTTGCAGCCACTCCTAAATGACTTCATGTCAAAGTTCATAACTTATATGTGTATTATATCGCACACATGACACATTTTATTTTTGCCATAATCGACGACGCACACAGGCTTTTCCAACAGGAGTAGTAGTGGGGGTAGGCATGCTGTCGTACGCTCGCACCACTGACCACACACGCGTAGCGTTTATATTTCATTTGTATAACGACACTCACGGCTTGAGAACTGTTTAACGTGTACTTCCAAATGTATACTATAGTAAATAAACACGTACACTTCTTAGTCAAGTGTTTTACTTATTATTGTAGTATTCGGCACATGCTGTGAAGTCGTGAAATATCTTACGCGTTTACGCATACACAACGTCTTATACTTTCAATTATAGATATCTTTTACATATAACATTTCTGTTGTAAATTATTTTTGATATCATATTATTCATATTATCGTATTTGGCACACGCTGTAAAGTCGTGAAATATCCTATACGTTTACATTTTTTTCAATTACAGAAAGTTATAATTTTTTGGGTATATTTTATTTCAACATTTCGTCGATTAAAATTGTATCTTACAATTATTTGTCTTCAAAATATTAAAATAAAGTAATTTTTGCTGACTTCTGATTGTTACAATACATGGTGAACCTTAGATAAACTTATCTAAAAGTAGTCTGTAATAAATATAAAAATTGATAAAATAAAAGTTATAGTAGGTTACACAAAAAAACTGTACACGGGCGAAGCCGGGTTATTCAGCTTGTATATATATACATATATGGTTGACAATAGTAACAACAGATTTCTGATTATTTATTTATTTAATTAACAAAGAGATTATAATATAAAACGATACAAAATTTACAACTGAAAAACTGCGCTAGAGAGTATAACTAGTATAATTGTATAAATATAATAACAGAATTTTCTAAAAAAGAATTCTCTGTCGTCTGCGCCTATTGTACACATAACTATATATTATATAAACGACACGATTTAACGGTGAAAAAATTACGAAACGAATGAAATCGACAATGAATTCTGGTCGTAGGTATGTCACGCGCTCTCGTCTGCACTGCGGAACGACACGGTGACAGCGCAAGAGCGGCGTCTGATGTCGGGCGATAAGTCACTATTATACCTATTTGCGCGTTTTCCAATAGTCGACGGCGTGACGAGATCGCGGGCGTCGCTTAAATTCGGGGGGGACGCCCAAAACATTTTTGCGGCCCGGCGGCCTTTGTAAGACCGCCGTGGAACAGCGACTATAGCGTTATCAGCGAGTCGGTTGGAATAAAAATGTCAGCAGTGCCGTGCCGGCGGTTTCCGGGGGAACAGCGTGGCGACCGGATACAGACATGGCTGACGGCACGTTTTTCGTGATGTAGACTACAGCAGAATATCGAACAGGTATTCGCGAGTGTAAACTATATGAACTATGCATTATGAAAATTCCGTACAGCTGGATTATAATAAAAATACCAGCTGCTAACATCTTACAGTTGGAATATGCATATGGATATATGTATTGAGTTTTTACAAAAACAACTAAGTGTCTAAATCCTTCGAATCGTTTATGCATTTTATTCTGGTCTAATGTGATACCTACTCGGATATACATACACACAGGACCAAGGCTTATTCTAAAGCGCAGTATATTGGACTTATTTTGCGTGTTTGGAAAAGCTAGATGTGCTCTTAATTATCGATTTTTGCGTGATTGATTTCTCGTCGTTTATTGTTATGTTAGTAAGACAGCAGCTAAAAGTTTTTAAAAGAACTCATTTTCTATAAGAAAATCATTTTATATTCCCTCTTATTTAATACATTAATGATTACCTAATAATTATAATTAAAAAATTTAAACTACTAAACAATGTTTATTACTAGAAATCATTGGCAAGAGCCAAATCTTTGAAGTTTTTTTAAGAATACGTAATCCCAAGTACCGATATAGAAAATTACCGACAAACCCTTTTCCGCCGCATATCCGTATTATATTAATAATTCAGTAGGTATCTATTATAAATTGTTATTAGAGTACTCGGGTCGCATTAAATTCGTTATCGTTTACAATTTTTTTATTATCATTTATTTTTCCATCTGGTAACAACTTTTAACTAGAGAACTACAACAACTATCTAAGAAAAATAATTTACAATTAATAAGCTTATTATTAGTAAATTATGTGGACATGTCCGATTTTCGTCAAAAGTGTAACTTTCTTTTTACCGCCAATTCTCTTTTCCACCAAATGAAAAAATCATATTGTTTTTAGAAATTTTTAAATGTTTATAAGTCGTTTTAATAATTTTTTATGGGTATTTGTTAAAGATTTTTAGGTCATTAAGTTCCGGGCTCTTGTAAATTGTTTTTGATATTATTTAATAGTTATCACTAATCAGCCGAAACGATATACCTATATTTAATAATAATATTTAGTTATAGTGAATATATAAAAATTATTGTATAAGTATAAATAGGCATTTTACTTGAATTATTAAATACCTACAACAGCATAATTACAATTGTTTTATTGTGTTAATTATTATTAAACTTTGAAACAGGCCATAGAATAAAAAATAATACAATATCATTCAATAATAACTAGGTATCTACAACAGTATAAAATATAAATATTGTACAGGAATCTAAAATTTAAGTAATGGATTACAATATTTTATTTCTATACACATCAATAATATTATATAGGTAGCTTCAAAAAATATAATATGCTATACCTAGAGAATATCCGGTTTTAGTATAATTAATTTAATCGTATACTTATAGCCCAATACTTCGATGTGGCAATACTCTACGAAAGTGACTCGATAACCTACCACGAAAAAGTAGTGGCAACATATCGCGAAAAAGCGGTATGGTAATGGCCACGCGGAGATGTAGCGGCTATAATTCACGATGGCGAATCGTTAACTGATTTGTCTGACCTCAAAGTCGCAACGGCATCAGACGACGAAGTCGAAGTGGCACGGGTCGGCAAAGTTCTAACGGCATAAGTCGGTAAAGTCACAACTGCATTAAATCTATGAAGACATTTCAACTATTGGCCTCAAAGTAATGGCGTCAACTGGCCGTAAAAGCTTAGGAGTAATATCCAACGTAGATCTAGATGCAACAAGGCGCAAAAACCTAGGACCAGTCGGCCACGAAAGCACTCTAGTAACTTTCGACGAATATGGCTTAACTATCACTGGCCCTTTATAAATCACTGCAACACGCTGTAAAAGCTTATGGTTAGGCATGAACGGCCATCATGGCACATTCGGAAGAGTTGGCGTCGTTGGCCAATGTGATTTTACAACTGAACTCGTAGAAGTATATCTGCAATACTTAGTAAAGGACTAGACGTGATAAGAAACGATGACATAGTAGAAGCTGGACGTGAAGGCGTCTCGTTATGAGCAACGTTATAAGACCGTAACATGAAATATCTTGACTGTTATAACATAATGAATTTAGATAAATATATTGTACAGCAAAAAACAATGTGTTAATATAAACTACTAATTGGAAATGAACATAAAATTTAAATACTTTGTTAAAAATAATGTTTTTTTTATTAAATTAGGTACTATAGCGATATTTTAAGTTATTTTGGAAATTATTTATTTTAAATCAAAAAAATTTTATATTGGGTACCTAATTGTTATGTACGATTATAGTAAATAATAATAATCTAACAATATGGTTTGTACAAATTGTCTTAAATATCTCATTTATGATTTATACGAGTTTTTAAAATTTTGATTAAATGTATTATGGGATTAAACATTTTTTGTGTCTAATTATAGTTAATAATTAAAAAAAATATTTGTAGTAAATATTACATTTATATTTGTTAAATAAAGCAAATTAAATTCAAACTCAAATTTGAACTTATACTTGAATTTTGTATTTAATAGCTTATAATTATTAACCAATAAACTATATTATATAAGTTTATTATGAAATTAAAATAATATGATAGCCAAATAAATATAAATCATTCACACTTTAAAATGTTTTATTTAGTTTCAAATATATATTGTACACAAAAGAAAAACTGTTAAACTTAAAATTCTCAAGATCCCAAAGTTGGTCATACTAAACTTTATTCGTAAATAAATGTAAACACAAAATATAAAAATTATTTTACAAAATGGTTTTTGAAAAATACTTGTATTAAACACAATGTTTTGACTACAAGCAAAAAGAGAACTATATTCAATTAATTTAATTAGTTTATAATTCTTGCCATTATTTAATTTGATGGTGGTGGTGGAGGTGGAGGAGGTGGTACAGCTAATAATGTTTGTAAGTCAGAGGGTGGCGGCATCATCATAGTTGGAGGATTCATTGAGGGTGGAATTTTAGCTTGTTGTTGTTGTTGCTGGCTTGGCCATGGTTGAGTTGGTGGAGGCCACATACCAGATACAGTTGTTGGAGCAGGATTAGGTGGTGGACCTTGTTGCCATGGAGGTGGCATAGATGTTGGTTGGTTAGGAGGTGGTGGAGGTGGTGGCATGGCCCATGGCATTTGTTGTTGAAAATTTTGATTAGCTACAGGTGGTGGTGGTGGAATGTTAGAATATTGTTGATTTGATGGTGGTGGCATTTGCCAGGGAGGTGGAACATTTATTCCAGGAGGAGGCATAGGTGCTCCATTCATTGGTTGATTTGACCAGGGTGGTGGAGGCAATGAATTTGGTATTGAATGAGGTGGCGGTATTGACATAAGTGGTTTTAATGGTTGAGGCTTATTAAATAAACCTCCATTACTGTTTCCAGTAGAAGGACGCATGGAAGTATCTTCATTATTTTTCGGTGGTGGTGGACCTTCACCAAGTTCAGCCATCAAAGACATGTATTCTTCATCTATTTTATTCTTATCCTGATTAACTGGAAAACTAGCACCACCTGTATTTTTCATTCTACAATCTTTTGCAATATGTCCAGCCCCACCACATTGAGTACATAATATACTGTTTGTAATGTTAGGTTTATCTTGACACTAGAAAAAAATAGAAACAACAGCAAATATTATTATTGTAAGTACTTTTTCATAATATTTGAAAAATATTGACATCAATTTACTACTATATAAAATATATAATTTATATCAGGGATGGGCAACTGGCAGGCCGCATGCGGCCCGCGTACCTTTTTTATCTGGCCCACGCTACATTTTTAAATTACTTCATATTATAATTTTAGCGCTTATCTGTATTTTATTACATTTTCGATAAAATGTAGATATAAATTCTTATTTAGTTTTAAACTGCAACTAAATTATTAAATCCTTTAACAGATGAAACCTTGAGACATTTACTAAGAGTTTCAACTACAGAAATAAAAGTGGATTTTACTAAATTGTCTATTGAAAAACCTCATCTTCAAGTATCACATTAAATAATAATTGTAAATATAAATAAATAAAGATAAAAAATAAATGTTAGTAAATTTAAAGGACTTTTTTTTTTTTTTGCTTTCTCCTATACACTACTGCAGCCCGCTAGATTTTAAAGTACTTAAAAGTGGCCTACTAGTTACTTTGAGTAGCCCATCTCTGATTTATATCAATAATTGTATACTAAAAAATGAAATCCAATATAGATTTGGTAAATAGTATACAAATAGTAAATACTTATACGTTTTGTCATTATTATATCAATATTTAATTTAAGTGATTTTAAGCTCTAATTTATTGTACTCACCATCCAAGATTTATGATCAGCAGCACCACAGTTAGAACACCTTGGTCCGTCATTTTCTCTCAATGTACCATTTAATAAAGCAAGTTCCCTAAGTTGCATGCGCCGTAAATCGTTTTGACCTTCTGGAACTTCAACACCTTGTTTGATAATTTCTTTGATCTACAAATAATATATGACATAAAATATGTAATTAAATAATAAAAAGTGCATAAAAATACTTTGTTCACAGCTTTTTGAACATATTCAGGATTGTTTCCTGTTACATAAGCATGTAATGGTTCATCTTCTCCTGGTAGTGGTTGTCCATCTTTACGGGCAACTTTTCCTTCTTTGACTGAACCTTTACCACGGATAATAATTTTTGCACCAGTCTCTTTTTCCATTGCTAGAAAATAATATTTAAGTATTAGATGATATATTGATAGTAAATTAACTCGTTTTAACCAACATTTTAATGTATTTCCACGTGGTCCTATTAAAAGACCAACAAAATTAATATCAGGATGTTCATCTTGAGGTATCATTACTTTATCACTAACACGAATAACTGGAGGTCTGAAATTTAGAATTTAGAATTATAAGATTTTACAGAATTTATTTGTAATTTTAATATTACTATTTACTTATAATCAGCAGGAGGTTTAAATGTAGGATTTATTGTTGCCATACGTTGAATAAGTCTATGACGTTCTTCTTCTAACTTTTTACGAGTTCGATATTCTCTAGTATTCATTCGCTTACCATCACTACTATAAATGGGTTCTGGTGAAGGTGATCTGAAACAATATTGGTGATTCTTTCTTGGTATCTAATAATTTAGCTCTAAATTTAGTCTTAATGAAAAATAAAAATGTTTAAGGTCGTGTAGACATTATATAATATATCAAATTATAAAATGAATGTTCATCATATTTAGATATGAAAATTTTTAGATTAACATCCACTGGAAGAACATGATTCAACTTCAAAAATTAATATATAAATGCTAAATAAAAATATTAATGAAAATTGTGATTAAACTTAAAATTAAACATATTACGCCTGTTTAGGAAAAATTAGTTAATCACCTAACAAAATTAATGAAATATTAATATTAATTTAATTAATTTATGACTAAAAGAAGGTTCCACGTATCATTTCTTTAGAATTATTTTTTTATTATTTTAAACAATAAACAGAAGTATAAAAATATTAAGTACCGCATTTAATTTAATAGCAAATATTATAAAGATTACAGTATTGATGATTTTGTTTTAAATGTAAAAAACAAAGTAGTGGAACTTTCCATGGTTAATTAATAATCCTAATCTTAAAATACTCCCTTTGGGAATTCTTTGAGTATTCTCTACTGAAAACAAAACAAATATTATTATAAATGTCAATATTATGATTAGACCAAACCGTATAATGTATCGAAAGTAGTAGTGCTAAATAATAGTTGGTGGATTTCCAAATCAGTCAAACCTTTCTTCAGGATTAGATGGAATGCCCAGTTCTCCTGTCCTCAGCTTGCGTCCAATTTCTTCTATTTGTAGTTGTACTAAAATGTAAACGGGTTAGAATAGGGCAAAAACGCCCGGAAATTAGTACATAACGATTAACATAACTCACAAAATATTTTATAATATTTAAATTATAGTTAAATAAAATATTTTAAATCATCATATTTATTCAGCACCATATTTTAATATTTTTTTATTTTATTATTATTCTTTAATGATAACAATACTTATAAAAGTTATTTTAATTAATTTTCAAGATTTATTTATTAATTAATTTGTATATGTACATTTTACAACATCCATAGTTTTTCTAAATTTTCATGCATGATTAAATAGTTTTAACTTATTTATATTGTGAGAAAAATGTTTGTAAATTAACCTTAATAAAATAAAAATTAAGATAATTTAGATGTAAGCATATAATACAAATGAATACATCAAATATTACGAAAAATTCAGAAGCTAAACAATAAGTGAACTATAGAGTAAATGTCAAAAGTTTATAAGAGCATGAAAACAAAATAAAATATTATTGTTTTTTATTACTATACTATACACATAATGACAATTAATGTATAATTTAGATAAATAATATTTAAGATAGTAAATAAATGTAATGAATAAGGGATAATTACTTTTACAGAATAGATTTGAGCATAATTTAATTAATGATTAAAATGTTTGGTTTTGGTGCATGCAAGTTTTTATAAACTACCATGCCCAAATAAAAATAAATAAAACATTAAAAACTTTGAATATGATCTAGTTATATTATTACCTAAACCCAAAAATATACAAATCCTTTCATATTCTTGTACATCGGGTTAGGTAGATAGTAGTCAGTGCGCTGTAATAAAAAAATGAACTCTATTCCATAATTTTAAGTACATAATTATTGTATGTACATAAATTGAGCATGCTACTCATATTTTATTTCTCAAAAACTTAAAAAAAAAAAGATTAAATAACTGAACATACTAGCCTTATTTAAATATATATTATAATTAATATGGTTTTAAATGAATATCAAACTTTAAATTGAAGTTTAATACACATGAACTAGTTGGTTTACATCCAATAAGTTAATAGCTATATTATAGCTTATTAAGTATTTATGTATTATATAAGACAAGGTAAATAACAACAATAATGCCATATGTTTAAATCACTGTAACAGTTTGGTAGATATTTCTCAGCTAAATATTTCACTAAAAACAAAAAATAATCCTCTTATTACAAAAATACAATATAAAAATGAACTTTCCAATGAGTTACTTTTATTGCTTGTTTGCCCATACATACCCGGACAATACTGGATTATTTAAATTCATTCACTGTGACTTAATGTTTTAAAATAAAAAACATATTCAACTAAAAACATTTTTATCTTTCCATATTTTTTTTTTTTTTTTTATAGATATTATTAATGTTATGTCATGCACATATTGAATTATTTTTAAAATTTATAATTAACATTATAGACAAAGATATTGACTTACAAATATAAGCTTCCTCTTGTTCTTTGGTGAGATTATGAGGCAGTACCGTGGGCATGCCTGGTATAAACGTCTTCTCTAAGTCACTTCCACCCCATCTAGATTTCTTCTTCCGCTTGCGGTCATTAGCATCAGAACCTATAAATCATAGAAATTGTTTATAAAGTACAACTGACTTTATATGAAACAAATTATTCATGAACTTACCAGACGATTCACGTTTATTCAATGAACTATCACCGTTCTGAGGTTGTACAAACATATTCATGTAATTATTGACACCCATATTAGAGCTCATATTTTCAAGCGACACTAAATTGTGAACAGCCTGTTACGAGTTTTAGAAAGAAAAACTGAAATAGACGTGCGTATAGATTATTAATATTTGAAGTTTACACGTACATTGCAGTTAATGATCATATCCGTGGAGATGATTCAACAATAATATATTTCAAACGAAACTTACCTAAGCGAAAATAGTAACAAACATTAAGATTGATTATGATCGACGATTAAGTACTTGAATATTGAACCACAAATTACGAGTTGTCTGAGCTTCTTGTACGATCTATAAATCATATATTATAACAATTAACAATGCGTCTGCGACCTTTAAACAAGGCTTGAGAGTTAAGGTTTGGAATCTGGTATTGAGTTTGAGCCTGATAAATTTATTCGTGTTTGTTGACGCCTACCAATACTCTTCGGCGAGCCATTTTTCGTTAAATTTCTACTCCATGATATAACCTTAATTTTTTTATCACTATTCTTATCACTCATAGGTAGAATGGTTTGAATTTGAGTCACATGCGTTCGCGTTGAGTTTTTAGTGTGTATATACTTTATTGCATGGCTAAAGATATAATATTTATTATTTAATCGTTGCGTTTGTTTTTCTATTGATTATAATGTCGTTTTTCATACGTAAAAATGTTTCAAAACGCAAAAAACCGCCGGTGCGCATCACTAACAACAACATTAAGAAAAAAAAAACACAAAGTCAAGCCGACGACGAGATCTCATCCGATTCTAGCGAGTCAGACCACGATGACCAACAACCGTACTCGTCCGAATCGGATGAAGATAAGTACATTACAGCGAGTGAGAAAAAAGTTCAACTTGCCAAGAAGTATTTAAGTGAGATAGAAGAGGAGGAGCGTCGGCGTTTAGATGATGACGATGACGAACAAGTAAACAAAAACGTTCTAAAACGTTTAAAAGACGATGTCCTAGATCAGAAAGGACAATTGAAAACGAAATTGGCCGACGGTTTGTCGTTTCCAACTGACATCGTTGAGTTGCGAAACAGAAACCATGCCAAAGCTATTACTTGTACTGTAATATCATCCAATGACAAGTATGCGTATTCCTGTTCAAAAGATTCTTCCATAGTACAATGGGACTTAGAAACTTGTAAAGTACATAAGTCTTTGAGCTATAATCGCAAAAGGCCTCAATATAATCCTACACATCACAATTATCCAGTCTTATCTCTTGCAGTTTCAGATCATTATTTAGCATCTGGAGACAATTCTGGTCTTATTGTGGTTCGAAATCCAATTACATTGGACTATATTGGATCATTAACAGGCCACAAAGATGGTGTTACTGGATTGACAATTTGTAATGAATCAAACCAACTATTCAGTTGCTCGAAAGATAAAAGCGTCAAAGTTTGGAATCTTGTAGATATGTGCTATGTGGAAACACTTTTTGGCCATCAGACTGAAGTTACCTGCATGGACATGTTACAAAAGGATCGTTTAGTCACAGCCGGAGGCATGGAAAATATTGTTAGAGTATGGAAGATACAGGATGAAACACAATTGATATTTAATGGAACAGGTGGTTCAATAGATACTGTTCAAAAAATTGACAGTGCACATTTTGTCACTGGCAGTGATAATGGTAGTGTCAGTATCTGGGGAACATTGAAAAAAAAACCATTGTGTAATGTTGAAAATGCACACGGAATTAACATTACTAATGGCCAACCCAATTGGATATCTGCAGTAGGAGCTTTAGCGAATTCAGACCTGATAGTGTCTGGAAGCAACAACGGAACTATCAAGTTTTGGAGGTGCACAAACAACTTCAAGTCATTATTACCATTATTCGATGTTCCTGTTAAAGGTTTTATAAATGGACTTGTATTCACAAATGATGGTAGTCGATTGATTGTAGTTATCGGCAATGAACACAGATTTGGCAGATGGCACGAAGTAAATGGTGTCAAAAACAGCTTGCATGTAATTAAACTGAACTTTATTAAAAAATAAATTATACAAGTCATAAATTATGTTATTTTAATTTAAAATATACAATTTTATAAAATTATACTCTAAGAAAGTAATTGTAATTGTCCATAAACTTTGGATCTAAGAATGAGACTACAAATAGTTCACACAACTACTTGTTTATTTTGAAATGATCCTAATATATGAATTTTTAAGCCTGCCAACATTATTCTGGTCCTCATAACATTTTTAATGATAAACTTTGTAAGATCTCCTTTTCCAGCTAATAATCCAATTGCATGTGTCAAATGATCTTTTTGTTTTTACATCTTTCAGCTGAATTTATAAAAAATATATGTCAATACAAAATAACGAAATATATAATAAATATCAAATTTATACTCATCAATAGGATTAAGAATTAATTTTAAAATTTACAAAAACCTGACAATCCTAACAAAATCAATCAACAAGTGTCATCCATTATATAATTTCCTATTAATATTTGGCATTTGCATGCAACTAGTAAATGTGGAGGAAGACAACTACCTATTTTCACTTCTAAAATATTCTACAAATATGAATTATTAAATGACGTAACTTACAAAAATACACAATTCTAATTTTGAAGATCATAAAAAAATGTATCAATTAATAATCTTTGCTAAAACAACAATAATGATTGGAGTGAAGAGTATAAAATTAATCCAACAATACCAAAAATTTATAAAAATAATTTAAACTTTAATCTGGTTCCCAGTTAAATTATCAATCTCTTGAAAATAACGAAAAGTAAGTATTACAATTTATAAATACAATTTATTTTTTTACTGTTGTGTATACTAAAGCTGAATAGGACAAGTATGATACAATATTATACCCAAACTCTACATCTTTTAGCTGAGTGTCAAAAAATGCTAATGAAAGAATAGATACCTTAAAGTTAATGACTGATACCATAGCGTATAAATGTACAATAATATATCATAGACACATCATACATATTTTAAAAGATTCAACAAACAGATTATCCAATCTTATTAACGCCATCGCGTTTTCTACTTCGAACACCTAGACAAAATCTGCAACCTTCTGTAAGTGTTGCTAGCCAATCATGTTAGGAATGGAATTTCTGATTTACACGTATTTGAATTTGACGTTGAACCTAATGCCCAATCGAAGATGATCGACGACAGGTGTGTAGATTAATAACCAATGTTTCTTGGCCTATGCAATGGCACAGGCATTTTGCGCACCTCACGGTTGTCAGACGTCGACTTGATGGACTATACTTTTCTTAGAAGATTTTTCGTGGGGTGATACGTCATTGACATACTGAAATTTGAGAGCCCTCGGCCCTCGCATAGTAATTGTTTATACAAAACACAAATGTTTTAATATAACACCGGTCAATGCGACGGAAAAAAAATAGAAATAAGACAAATAAGTACACATCAAACATTTAAACATAATATATAGTTAGTACACGCACGTGTAGCAAATCAATGATAATGCGATGATTAAATGTGCGTCTGAGTGATAACAGTGATAAATTATAAACAATTTAAATTTAAAACGATTGTTCAAATTTTTAATCCGTAAACGATAGAACTATTATTAATACTTAATTTAAAACTATATTATTATTTAGAGTATTTACTATTACTTGCTATAATACCTACTACCTACCTCAGAGCTTATGTAGTCTCATAATATGCTAATCTATGTGTAGTTTGCCCATCGCCCATGACCTATGCGGCTAATGGCCGATGGCTATGCAAATAAAATTGCATTTCCTAATTGCATTATTGAGTTTTTGAAGTATTTGACTCATTTGAGTATAGGTACTCAAACACTTCATGACCAATATTATATAATGCATTACAACGTGTACAGCTTTGTCCGTGCGGTCCTCGTGTTAAAAATTTAAAATTTTAATAATAAGTTATTGGGCATTGCTCTAGAAGTAGAGTTACTTCGGAGTACGAGCCTAACAGCGTGCACTCGGTCTTCTTTTATTACTTGATTAACGGCAGTTGCCCATAGAATTTAAATTGGATTGTTAGAGGTAGTTAGTTACTAGTTGTTCAATGTCTATACTCGACGCTATCGACACGTACGTCACTGCTAGCCATTACACGTGTCGTGTCATGTGACTGACTGACTCGAGTTATTGACGTCCATATGATGTTGGTTATAATTTATAATTCATAGCATCTTAGCTATTAGCACTCGCAGTTTGCAGTCATACCTGATACGGGCCGTCTAGAGGTATATCACTGTGCCTAGCGGTCGGACCGTCATTACTTCTACACAAGTTATCATAATTAGGTAATCATGCACGCCGCTATTAATAAATATTCTTTGGTCTGCAATACTACCAAAAATATATTGTGCGGCTGTCTCAAACGGAATTCGTCTCATTTCGTATATCACCCTGAACGAGTTTCCGATGAATTCGGTGAGATCGTATTTTTATGAAATTATTACTCCTATTGGTTTTGTTACAATATTTATTATTTTAACACATTGTAGGTAAAACTAGTAAGAAGAATATGTATCAGGCGATCAATAGTGCCATGGACTTGGTGCTTAGCAAAGATTCTAACAGCGGTAATTTATCACTAGTTAAATTATTAATCTTATATGTTTATGATTTAATTACTTGGTATTATTTTTTTTTAGTCTTATTAATATTATTTATTAGTATTCCATACTAATTTTTACAACTTTGTTTTTGTACAGTCTATCATGATAATTGGATGATTATTTTAATACATAAATCTATTTATTAGTCAATAGTTTTTTTTAGAACCCAATATATTCTAGTTTTTATTTTAATAAAAAAATTAATAACACTGACAATTGATAAGCGTATTATATTTCATTAGTATTACCTGATGAAATAAATTTGCATATGAATAAAGAATTCTAATATATTCTATTACAAACAATTATACTCTATTTTTCCTGTATGTAAAATTGATATTCATTTTTATTAAATATTTGATTGGAATTATCTATTAACTTCAGGTATTATTTTAAAATTTTATTATACTCAATTAACATTTGTGTTAGGTACATATGATTGGTCCTATAAAAGGTTAGATTCTGACTAACGAATGTAATAAGTAGAATATATTTATATATGCTAGATATGAAATGAAGAAAAGTCAATGGGTTAAAAGATAAAGAATCATAATATCTCTACATAATCAAAATCTACTCCATCTCTCATTAATAATTTGTAACCATGTATAAATCTATTTATTGTTGAAAATAAACAAATACATTTTTTGTTTTGTCCAGCACTGAAAGTTTAATTATACTTTTCTTTGAACAGTAAGGTTATTGTCATATAAGATTAATATATATAAATGATGAAAATATAGTTTATACACTTTGGTCATATTATTATATTAATATTATAATACAAATTTGTCATATACCAAATAAATAATAATACAAATTAATTTACATTTTTTTTTATATTATAGTATATTGATTCTTGCATGTTAAATTGTATTCGTATTGATATTATAGTTGTATTTGGCGAAGACATAGGATTTGGTGGTGTATTTAGATGTACTAGTGGCCTCCGTGAACGATATGGTAAAGATCGTGTTTTTAATACACCACTCTGTGAACAAGGTATCGTTGGTTTTGGAATCGGTCTTGCTGTCGCCGGTACCACGGCTATTGCAGAAATTCAATTTGCAGATTACATGTTTCCTGCGTTAGACCAAGTACTTGAATAATGTTGTTTCTGAATTAAATCTTTTAAAATAATACTGATAAATTGTCATACAAAATTTATTTTTAGTTAGTAAACGAAGCAGCAAAATATCGGTACCGTTCTGGCAGTTTATTTGACTGTGGTAAATTAACTGTTCGTACTCCTTGTTCTGCTGTTGGTCATGGAGCGCTTTATCATTCACAGAGTCCTGAAAGTTTTTATGCTCATTCGCCTGGACTTAAAGTAATTATTATTTTAAATTTATGTCTAGTAACTAGTAAGTAGTAATTGTTTAGTAAACACCTCGACATTTTATTATAATTAATTTTAAAATATATATCATACTATAATATTAATAACATTAATATTTCTAATATATTTTTACTCTTTAAATTATAAGTTATAACCATAAATTATTATTAAAGACATTAAGTGTTATGGAAAGGTTATAAAAATGATATAATAATAGTTTTAAATTTAATTAATTTTTGTACAAGATGTTTAAAATTTTAAGAAGCATTCTACATTGTAATATATTTTCTAAACACTAAATTTAATTAAAATGTTTACTTGATAAGTAAAATAATTCAAAAGTTCTTTGTATACAAATGATTACAGATTGTTATGCCTCGCAGTGCATATACAGCTAAAGGGTTACTTTTATCTTGTATACGAGATCCCAATCCATGCATATTTTTTGAGCCTAAAATTATGTATAGATTAGCAGTTGATGATGTGCCTGATGATGATTATGAACTTCCAATAGGAAAAGCTGATGTTTTAATTGAGGGTAGAGACATAACATTAATTGGATGGGGTACTCAAGTGCATGTGTTGCTAGAAGTCGCAGAAATAGCTAACAAAGATTTTGGAATTTCTTGTGAAGTAATTGATCTGGTGACCATTCTACCTTGGGATAAACAAACAGTGGCAAATGTTAGTTGTCAAAACAATTTTAAATAAACATATTCATTTTTATATTTATTAAATCTATTATTTATTAATTAGTCTGTGAAAAAAACTGGCCGTGCTATAGTGTCTCACGAAGCTCCTTTAACTGGTGGTTTTGGTGCTGAAATATCTGCTTCAATACAAGTAATTAATTTTTTACAAGACTATCAATATGATTTATAAATAATTGTCTTTTTCAGGATGATTGTTTTCTCCATTTAGAGTCTCCAATACGACGTGTGACAGGTTATGATACCCCATTTCCTCATATTTTTGAACAGTTTTACTTACCAAATAAATGGAAATGCTTACAAGCCATCAAAGAATTAGTTAATTATTGATTGCTTACAAGCCATCAAAGAATTAGTTAATTATTGATAATGGAATAGAAAGATTTTTAATTTAATTATTATTAAATTTGTATTTTTATTGCTTTTTAAATTATTTTAATAAATTTAAAAAAATAATGTTACTTTTTATTTTATTTTAATTATTGCAAATTAATCAAGTATTCAATTTAAAAAGTAATAATATATTGGAAATTATAAATGATATCTAACGATACACTTTGGTGTTATGAGTTTGACAAAATTTGTTATTTATATTTACTTAATACAGTCGTCACTCGTTAATTCGAACCTCGATAATTCGAAAAACTCCATAAATCGAACTAAACGCTAAGTCCCCTGAGAAAATCTCTATAATTAGAAGAGAATGCATGTATTCCAGTTCCCTCGATAATTCGAAATGTCTGACTGTGGGACACACTCTACAATTTTAATTTTTATTCCATAAACCTCTATAATTCGAATTTCCTTAAACGCAATTATATGTAAGTTCATATGCATGTACAATGTACATACATATGAAGATAACGTACAATCTATTTGACATAATCGTAATGGAACTTATAAGTTATAACATTGGTGGTTTAATATTATCATAGTTGATAAACGTTATCGTACCTTACCTACCTAATCTAAACTTTTGTCAGGATTACGTCAATTTTTTGAGTAATCTGAAATTAACGAAAAAAGATGCGATACAATTTTTAATGCTATCAATAAGTTAGACAACGCTATGAACCAAATTGTGGCTACTGGCCACATTATCACACACACAAAAAAAAAAAAACAGATTTCTTTAATATGTAAAATATAATAATAAAATAAATAAATATCAATTAATAATTATAAAATATAATAATATGTATGTATGTATATTTTGTATAATAAATAGATGTCAAAATAAATGTAATATATACATACATACAATAATTTTTCACCTCTCTTTAATTCGAATTAATTATTTTCCCTCAATTATTCAAACACTCGGTAAATCGAAAACCTCTATAAATCGAATTTTTAACTTGGTCCCCTGAATTTCGAATTATCGAGTGACTACTGTAGTATCCAGGTTTCACTAATCATTAGATGATAACAAAAAAATATTAATATTTATTAATTAAAATAAATTCTATCAATTTTAAATAATAGCTCTACTGAACAGTAGGTAGATGTCAGGTGTCGAGTGTACCTTTTTATTAGGTATATCACTGTATTGGATGAATCATATTTGAATTAACCCAACAATTATTTTAATAATAATATTAATACTTTAGAAGTGTTAAAAATATTAGATTTTTTACTCGTTTTTGTCGGTTCTAGTACGAATATAATGACTTGTTCCACTGAGTTACTAGTTGTTATATTAACATATTTCTACTTAAATATTCGTAATGTACTTCAATAATGTGATATGATTCCACATGCTTTAACATTAATGCCAATTTTTGCCAAATGTTTAGATTAGAATTTTTTATACATGTGCATTATTGTTATTTAATCTGTGGTAGATAATTGGTATATTTTTTAAAATATTTTGATTTTTTGAGGTATTTATAAGCATTTTTGTCATTTTCGATTTTTAAAGTTTTTATTTTTTTTTATGAATATCGTTAATCGAATCAATTGAAAAGCTTGAAAATTTAATACAAATTACTAATAAATAGTTCATATCGAAACCTAAAATTTTAAAAAGATGTTTAAGCACAATTTAAAATTTAAATTTGAAAAAAAAAAAAACAGATATTTAAATGAAGAATAAGAATTGTTACGATTCAAAAATATTTTTCGCGGAGAATTGAAAATTTTGCACATGCGCTATTAAATTAAAGACACAATATTTTCAAATGTAACGTTTTCGGGAAAAAAAAATTATTCAATTTACTGTATTACTAATAAGTAATTTTTAGAATAAATTACTTTATAAAAGCAATCTAAACATATCATAAAATATACTTGGTTAGTATAGGCTATATATATGTTAATAAAACTTCTTTGTCCAAAATCGTTTTTTTGTAGGTATGCAATGATTTATCGTTGAATTTAAATCTATTTACCTACCTGTTGCATACAATATATAGGAATATTAAAGTGACATACTTATGAGATATTCTCAAATCTCAATACTTACTATTTAGATATAAACTAGAGAAGTTATACTTATTTTTTTTCGATTATTTTAAATAGTACTAAGACATTTCTATGTTTGACTTAACGAAGTACAAACTAGATCCAATTTGTTATCTGATAGCAATCTCCTTTGAAGTCGATAATTGCAATTATTTTTTGCTTGAATAAGTGCATTTAGTTTCAACACAAAAAACACATGTTGTATTGTTGTCAGGGTTTGCATTTGAAAATAATATTTTGTTATACATTATTTACTATTAAAACGTCATACAAATTTTGAGTTTATCGTTATTCAACTTTTGCGTTTAACGTTATTCAGAGACAAAATGTTTAGTATATTTTATAATTTATAACTATTAAATAATTGGAAATTAATTAACTCTTTTTGATATACTATATATAACGTTTTGTTTAATAATACCTATATCATATATTTTATTAATCATTGTGTTTTGTTTTGTGTTATTTAATTATTTATGTTTATAGTTTTCCGTTATAATTACGTTTACAAATTCTAATCGTTTTTTGTCAAATATAACGTTTGCAAGCCCTGATTGTTGTAAAATCAATACATTAGATTAGATAGGTATTGCTCCGTTCATAATCTAAAAAAGTATTGTTATTAAATTATAATACTTTAAGTTATTGAACTAGTGGTAGACAAATAATTACAAAGTGTGTAACGATATTTTGTCCAATAACATTAACCTATTGAAAAATTTTTAAAAAATAATTTTAAACTATGAAAAATAGTAAGTTTTAAATGTACTGTTTGTATTTACAAATATCATAATATTCATATTATTTGAACTTTGCAGCCCATGCGTGTAAATAATTATTGAATTGAAAACACGATACTCTATTATCACAATCATAAGTTATTTTGGAGGGAGAATTTAATTATATATTTATATAATATTTATAATTATATGGTTTATTTGGGCCTGTGTACTAAACAATAAAACTATTGTTTTCATATAGTGTTTATAGTAATATAGTGTATCAAGTTTTGTATTTACTTATTCCATTAACCAATGTTCATCATGAAAATACATTTATCAATAAAAATGAAAAGTTAAAACTGTGATACTTAAGTAATAATAAAATACTAAAAAATATTAATATTAATACTCATAATTAAGTATTGAAATTAAAGTGAAAAAACCTTCCTATTATTATTAGCGGTTCATTGGTATTCATGTAATCTTACAAATTAGAATTTACTAAGACCATAGACATACAAAGATAATATATATATTTTTAAATGGCTAAATAACTCAAATACAAATTTGATATTTTCGCGGTTTTCACTTTTTAGCCACGATAATTGATAATTTTAACGATTAAACAAACCGTCTAATATGATAAACAGTTATCGTAGTTGTGGTAAGATATTATGTTAATAAAAAAAAAATACGCTTAAAATGGCAAAACACTTAATAAAATTGTAAGGTTTGATAAAATAATACCGCATTATTTCTAGATTTTAGTATTTTGCTAGTTTTAAACTTCTTTAATGGTTTAATATTTTTTTGCTTTACATTTTGTCATTCTACATTCATTACCTAATCAGTACCCTTGCTTTAAGGCGGTTAACCATGTTTATGATTAAACTTGTATTGTTTTATAAATACATAAGTAATTTTATATAAAATTATACCGACAATTGAGCCATTAGAGTGATAAATTTCGACCAGACGAATTATTTCACATAATTTTAAACACATTTATTTACATTGACGATTAACCATTTTATCGTTGTCCTACATCCTTCTCGATTTCGTAGGTACTGATTTATACTTTCAAAATTTTGGAGCAGAAATTTTTATCTTGTAGAAAAAAAATTGAATGTAAAATTATCTTTAAATGTTTTATTGAACAATAAAGTACTGAATTTCTTAAATTTTATTTTATTTTTTTTTTTTGACATGGGTGGATTTAACAATAATTGTCCACAATATTAATTAACTCATCAGTTTTTTCTTTTGATTGTATTTTATATTGAATCCTACTCAACTTTTACCTGTTCATATTTAATGCATTATGTAAAATAAAAATAAATATTAAATTATATTTTAGTCTATATTCTATAATATTAACATGCTTACCAATAAATATGTAAACATCTGCTATCACTGTCGTCACTCGTCACTCTAAATAATACATATGTACTTGTAAAATACCACAGAGATAATTCAATTATAAACAGATGAACTCATACTGATACCACACCAATAAACCAAATGCTTAAATAATGTATAGTATTGGCTATTGTATCTTAGACCTTAGTATCTTTATATTCTACAAAACAGTTACATAAGCTATAATAAAATATAACCGTTGTCACCATCGACGACTTCCTAAGAAAAATAAGTATTACTTATAGGTACTTTGATAAAAATGAACAAATACAAAATAGACCGTTCAACATTTTGAAATACTAAAATAGAGCGAAAAAATTATGTAATTTTATTATTCGTTAGTTTAAATTTTCCCAAAAAGGGTGTATGATGTCGTATTGCTAATTAATAAATAAAGAGCTCATCGTATACATTATACATATCTATATTATGCGTTTGAACCCCTGCACATTTTGAGGCGTCTAAACGCAAACAGGAAGTCTGAAATCTTCGAACTCATTGTTTTTTTTTTAGACAAGTATATGCATTGCTATTTTCTATTTATTTCACGATATTATTTTTGTGTCAGCGGAGGTTGAATATCATATTTTAAATGCAAACTTTAATAATTATTTCATTGAATTTGTATGTGTCATACACTCATACTTAAATACCTTTTTATAGATATATATTATTATTTATTACTATTATTGTAAAATTATATATATATATATAGTATGTACATATAGTTATATAGTTATATATCATTATATCCAGTATCAATTATCATAAAATACGACCGCGACTGTGCATCCCACGTGATATTTAAACATTTTAAACGTACCATATAGGTGTATATAATGTTACTTATAACGAATTTTAATTATAAATTTACCGCTTTTCACTCGTTGCACTTAGATATATTACAATTCATAATACATACATCATATATATTTTTTATTTATGTTTAGCTTAAACTGCAGTTTATAAATGAGATAGGTGCCTGTATCTATATTGTATAATATATGTTCGTGAGTATTATGCATTAATATAATAATAATTATGCACTTTTATACTGTCATATTATAGTATATGGATTATATATGTACAATATCGTTTGTACTTAAGAGTATGTCGTATACCAATGCATATATTTATATATAATGAACTTATATATCTATAACACAAAAACGTCAACCTTGCCGCAGGACATAAACCGTGAGTGTGGCAAGGACGTCGACGAGCATAGACTGCCCTGCCCCCCTAATCATCGCGGCCGACAAGCCACAGTGGATATATACTATTATTATATATACCTTTTCTATGTATATACACAAGTATTATATATTTTATTCTTCGATACATACATTTAACAACATATACTCATACAGGGTGATCTACCATGTAGGTACACCCCTGTTTTTTCCTTTAACAATAAAATTATATTCAAGTTCTGAGTTTTGGAATTTTAAAATCTTTACACTTAAAGGTCATATTTTCAAATACTTACTTGAATTTTTTATATACCACTTAAAGAGTATTCTTTGGCGATATATACTTCTTTTTTCACAAGCAAACTATGTTTTTTACATTATTTAGTAGATATTTTTTTGATAATTTTAATGTATTTTAATAGAAATTTTAACGAGTAGTTTTAAGAGATTTATCTTTGTATACTAAGGATAAGTTTCGAAATTATGGATACTATAATGATTTGGAAACTTATGTAATCAATTAGTATTGATTAAGTATACCTATATTAATAACTCAGAAACAACTTGTTTAAATTTTGATTTAGATACATCAAAATTTTCAAAATAATTATCTGCTAAAAAGCGTATAGTAAAGCACGTTGGGTTTCATTTGAAAAAAAAGAGTATATCAGTACTAAAAAAATCTAAATAATTGGAAATATGAGTATCATATTTAAAAATTCTAAAAATCTAAATTATAATAAATACATTGTTTTAATGAAATAAAGAGGATGATTTGGCGAATCACTCTGTATATATGATAAATCTATACACACGTCATATCTACACCTATTATCATGATCAGAATTAGGTCACTTGCGCGGGACAACACTTTCAGTTTTCAACCGGTTTTTCGTAGGTGTGTAATGCGATAAGCTTGCTTATTATACCTATTTTATACTGCAATACGTACAATTATATTATATCATGTTGAAAACACACGAAAAAAACGAATTCTTCCCGACTGCAATCATATTACATATTATTATGATAGGTAACTTGGGTATTAAATATTTTATGTTTTATTGTTAAAGTCAACATACGTGTAAGGCCATACGCCGTGTCGGCTTGCACGCGATTGCCACTGCTGCAGCTGCAACCATAGCGATTATAAGTCATAGAACACATTACTGACGCAGTTTTTTGTTCAAAATAAATGTAGGATATATTACTATCGTAAGTATACATAAAAATAAATAAATATTATTATTATTTAAACAACTCAGGGTTAAAGTATACGAAACATATTTTTGAACTTTAGATCAATCCTCGATATCATTAAGTATTAATATATTTTAGTCATAAAAAAAAAATACTATAGAGGAATAACAAGACACCTTCACCCCCCCCCCCCCCCCCTATTAGGTTAGGTTCCGCCTTTAATAAATACTTATGTGTTATTCAGTCAGCGAGATATAGATAATTGGTATTGAATATTGATATCATATTAATGAAGTTCTTTATCATACAAAATACTGTTTTGACAGACTAGCAACAGTAAAGTTAAGTAATTTATAGTCTATGGATGTATTTGAAACTATACACAGTAGTCTGTATTCTGTAGCAATTAAGTTATGCAAGCCCTCGTAAGAGGGGTATGGTCAGCGGGAGCATCTATTGAGGTTTTAAAAATGGATTTCAACATTTTAAACAGACTAAATACAATTATTTTTCGCATAAGTACTTTTCTTTTCATTTTATTATGGTTCAAAATAAAAAGTAGTTGTCTTAAAATGATTTAGTTGAAAGAAATTTCAAGTAATTACTCTTGAATATTTAAGGTTCACTATTTTCGCCACGAATGCAGTTTGCTCATTTAAAATTTTTATTCTCGAAATGCGTGTTTTAAGGCACTGTATCTGAAAGTGTTTAAGAAAATCCTAACATAATGTCCTAGCCTATACATGTAATTTGAAAAAATCAAAGTTGTTGGTAAAACTTTTAATGTGTATTATAGTAAAATAAAAATATTTTATTTTTAAATATATTATTATTATAAACATAAAACTTATATACAATGTTGATAATGCTTTGATTATTGACAGAACTATATGATCATATTGTTATTTTATTGATATTAAATTTCTTGTTTAGGTGACTGATTTTTGGATATTTCTTCATAATATGCTCCTATATTTAATTGATGATTTTATATTATTATTATAATTATTACTATTTTTTTTTTTTTGTTGTTTTAAGTTTAAAAGGCGTATTCTGGGGTAGTTATTTCATTTTAAAAATTAGAATTTCAATAAATTCATTTTTAAAGTAAAAAAAATGTGAGTAAACATGCTTGATGAATCATCTTATATCTTTTGTACTACATAAAAAATATATTTTTTTTTGCCATAGTCTAATAAAAACAATTTGATTATAATCGGGTCAAATTCGGTGTCATTGCGTCAATGCATATACATACAATAATATGTTGTATGTAAGCTATGTTATAATAAGTGCTGAGTACTGCAGTTTTTAGTATTTGAGTGTGCACTGTGCGCGCGTATGTGCTTACACCTACTATATTAGCGACGCGTGTAATGGCTATAACGAGAATCTCGTTACCTAATTAAACTAAATGTTTATGCCACGAATGTTTTTCTTTAAAATTTCTATCATTAAATAATTAAGACCTACTGCTGTTAAATTTATTGATTAAATTAGTGCAATATTATACCTATATAATATATATATATATACATAATATAAACTACAATGTACACTTGTTTACACAAGTATTCTTGTAATACTCGTAATATTATTTGAAAATATAATTACGTGTATTCAGGCGTTTAAAAACAAATTTATATCAAGGATGAACAGATATATTATAAGGTATAACAAATAAAAGTAGCGATGTATTTTATATTATATTACCGAATTTCCATAGGGTTAAATGTATAACACAAACAGGGTGATTTACAAATCATGCTTTAATCTTCATTTTATCTTAAAATAATGAATTTTTTTTAAATTTTTACATTTTAAAATAGACATAATATTTAAGAGGACACTATACACTAATGTCTAATCTTCGTCTTACTTACATACAAACTTAGCAAATGTATGTTTTGTAAAACAGATTTTGTGTTTTTAGCTTTAATATTAGAGCGAATTATCCATTTATTAGAGTTAATAAAGGCGGAAGAAAATTATTTGTGCTTAAGCTTTGTTTTTTTTTTTAGATTTTTTAAGAAAGATTATAACTATGAGTATTATAAATATTACAAGTTAAAAATTCTCAAAAGATATTAACTATATACCTTAAAAATTTAAAATATCGAAAAGTACTAACAATTAAACATAGCTAATGATATTCTTACATTTAACTTTGATAATATGATTATTTATTCTAATTCAATATTAGATTTAATACTTAATTACACAAAATTAGTTATAACTCAAAATCTATTCGTTTGAATTTTGATTTTGATAGGTCACTACTTATTTATTTAAGTAATAACGTCAACATTTTCAGAAAAATTATCCGCTAAATAATTTTTAATAGAAAAGAAAAGTACTCATTTAAATTACAGACATTTCTATCTCCAAAGGATACTCCTTAAGTAGTATGAAAATTCTTAAGTAATTTGAAAATGTGGTCTTCAAGTATATATAAAAATTCCAAAAAAAATAAAAATAGATTTCGATTACTTTATTATTGAAGAAAAAAAATAAGGTGAGCATGTTAGGATAATCACTACTAAGAATATCAACTTGAGCTAATTCTAACAACCTAGTAATGTGGTTTATTGTGCGATTATTACGAATCAACACATAGCAGGATATTTACTTTGATGGAACGAAGATTATATGAAAAACACGTGGAGTGATCACCGACCATTTGTCTCCATGTTTGACGTGATATCTAATTCACAGTATTTAATTATTCCTTTGGACAAATTGAATGCATAATTATTGTAAACTATTTAAAATTATCAACTTGTAAACGAGTAACCGCGTTACTTTACGAATCATAGATTAAGGGGTGACTTTACCACGCACCACGATTTATAGAAAAAATAATTTTAATGTTTATGGCAAATTTGAATAATATGATTTTTCAAGTATTATCATTTTTAGACTATATGGTGAGTGCGTTAATTAGTGTAACATTTGGTACCTAAATATATAGGACATATCACATATAGTAAATATAGTAATATATACTTTATAATGGCAATATTGTGGTATACCGCTTACTAACCGCAAGATTCAACCAATCACAACGCCTAATTTATTTTTTCAGAAATCACGGATTACGTTATGACGGTGTTATATGAAATGTTTGACTTATAGGCGTAGTCTGAAGAAAACGCGGTCGTCGCCGTTCTTTTACGCCGCTTCAGTTGTGACGTTCGATCTAACAATTTTCGTATATTCGTTCGCGAATGAGTAAAGCACTGTTCAGTTTGACGACATCTTGACGAAACAAATCTATCTGTAGAATTATTTCTATACGTAGAAGTTAAGTATACGTTGTATTTTTTTTTTTTTTTTATGCACATAATTTAATTACATTCATATTTTGTTTTAAAAATATTGTTATTTTGTTGATGACTTTTTTATTTATTTATCTCGTTATTATAAATGCATCATAGATGAATTTCAAAACGTTAACACTTATGAGGAGTAGGAAAGGGGATGATGAGAGAGTCAATGAATGAGCAGCGTGGAAAAGGTCACTCACAACCATATTTGAAAATTTGATAGTATTTTATTTTTGTTTTATTTTTATTTTATAGAGGGGAAAAGAGGGGGCTAACTATTTAAAAAATAATAACATTTTTTTACTTGTTTTGATCATACTGCTGCAATAGACAATAGTCATTAAAATTTCAGTATAGATATAGTGTTACAAAATCGTATTAAGTTTTTTTTTTTGTTAATAGAATTTTTGCTTTGAATTTAAAACTAATTTTATTTCCAAATAAGTTAAAAACATAAAACATATTCAAATTTTCCGTCTCTTTCTTTGGTTTTTATAATTTATTTTAAAATAATGAATTTGGTTGCCACTCACAAAGAACTTCAAGAAACATACATTTTTTTTTTATTCTAAATATTTACCATTTATGGACATCATACACTATATTTATAAAGGTAAATAATATTATAATTGGTTTTTTATTGATTTTTAGGGTAGCTTAAACAATTTTTGTTGGTTACATTGACGCTTAAGTATATCGAGTGAAGAATTTATATGCGTTGTGTTATATTACTAGCTGACACGGCCTCGCGTTGCTGTGGCTTTTATAATCTGTTGAATTAAAGCTATACTAAACTATTTACAAAGTTTTTAATTGATATCATGAAAATTAAATTTTATAAATTAAATGGATAACGTTTATTTTTAACTATTTTTAATAATTATTTTTATTATTTTAAATTATAAAAATCTATAATATTATCTTCTGCCCGTCACCCGTTATCAGTTGTTGCCATAAAATAAAAATCATTAATTACCTAACCTGACCTAACCTAATCTTAGAGTTACTTTTAGAGTTATAATTATAATACAACGTCAGAGTACTATCTCAAAATCAAATCGGTTATTTTTTTTTTCCTCACTCTCTCTTGTATATCTTTAATCGAGATATGAATTATTCTATATTTTAAGTTGGATCAAATCACGCACATATTAGTAAAATCAAAAGCGGTTGTGTGTTTTGGAGCGCATTGCACACAAACCTATTGTACACTTAATTTTTATATATAAAGATATACAATTCTTAGGAGAAATTTTTTTGTATTTTTCGTATAAACTTTAGACTTAAGTATTGTGAGTGGATTGAAATGTTTCTTCTGCAATGATTTATGAATTCGTATAAAAATTAATTTTATACGAATATGCTGTAATAAGAATATTATTTATAATATACCTAATGTTTAAAATATTTAAGAATATCAAACTCGCAGAGTTTTTGCTACAAAAACTTATCTTAAAAGTTAAAAGAAAAATGTTTACTCCTCATGAAATAGACAGATTTTGATAATTTTTTTTTTTATTCGAAAGATATGCAGATAGAATTGAATTCCTATTTAAAAAAATTTATTTTTAGAGGTTGTTAATTGTTATATAACTATTTATATGTATATTGTGTATAGTATATATTTGAATATTTTAAAATATATTTTTCCAACGTTATTTAAAGTTGGTTAAAAATCGGAGTCCAGTTATACGACTCCAATAAAGTACTTTACTCTTTTAAATAATACAATTAAGTGGTTAAAATATAATACTTTACGAGGCGTGATCGTTTTTTCTTTAAAGTTATTTTTGATCGTTGAGACGGTCATATTTTTAATTTTATTTTTCTGTGTGGTTTATTAATTATTATGCCATGACGCTTAACTAAAATCTGGTTGAATGTTTACTGTTTACTTTTTAGTAAAATGTCCATTTCCAATAGCCTTAATAATTTAATGTTAAAGGAATATTGTAGGTAACTGTTGTTTTTTTCTAAATAAGCAATTTTCCTTAAATGACGTTATCCTCAAAATGTTTTTAAAAATATGTGTTTGATAAAATCCGAAATACTTTTTACACTTGAGAAAGTATTTGGGGAACTAAGTATTGTATATTAATTAAGTCGCTAAAATTCAAAGTCTATAAATAGATATAGATAATACGATATATTATCCAAAAATATGGTTAACTCATATAACTATGAAGTTGAGTGTTTAAGTTATATGATTTAGAATATCAGCATATTATCAATCATAATTTTTATAGAATTTAGTGATATGTATTATGATTATGAAAATTATATAATACTAACCTCGTCAAGTGTGAAATATTTAATTGACGATCGTAATGTAAAAAACGTAAACGTTTTTTTATTTTTTTTTTTATATATATATATTATATTAAAATAATAATTATGAGTATATATCTTAAATGAAAATACTAAATTATTATAGTGCAGTCGATTAGTTATAACTAGCTATGCAAATATTATCTAAACTTAATACGTAGTTGATATTATAAATCTAATGAGTTATTGTTTGAATATTACAACGTGTTAATTTCAAAAGCTATTAGACTGGTTTTAATAATTATAATATTAATAGATTCCTCAAAATGGGGGGGGGGGGTGGTTTTAGCTTCAACTCTTATAGGTTTCTATAGAATATCTCACAAAAATCAAATATTGTTTTGTTTATATACAAAGTTTAAGTTAATTTTATTATAAGAAAAAATGAAAAAAAATATAAAATGGTATAAACACTATAAAATACTAATCCTAATCCACCATGTGTCGCTATGAAATAGTTTTTTTAAATAAAAGAAAATAATATTTCATTGTTATTGTTTTTAATTCACATTTAAAATAAAAGGTTATGTTTACATGTTTTAAGCTTTTATAGACTTAAAACTAATCAACTCATTTTGAAAAAAAGTTGTAAAGATTCTTCTTAGAGATAGGTATCAGAAAACCTTAGAGATTAGTTTGAGCTATACGTTTAAAAATATTCTAAGTGCTATATCCAAATCGCTATAGCCCACAGGTAGATAACTTATTTCGGTAGAATTTGATCACATAGTGCGAAGTACACCTATGGCGATTTACTTGTGAACTGAGATACAAGTCCGAAATTTAACAATGTAGAGCCATGTTTTATGTTTGTTCATTTTTGCTGGTGGAAGTCGAGTTATACAGCCATAATACGAGTATATTAAAATATTATACAGGAATATTTTTTCATCGAATTATACACATTATTTTAAAATATAATAATGTTTTTGAAAAACACTTTTTTTCGAAGTAAATCAACATTTTTTTTTAAATTATATATTTTTAATTTATTTTATTGTTATTATTTTTGAAGTTTTTTACTCTTTTGCATAACAACATTAATTTTTAATTTTATATTTTGTTTCATAACATAAAATTAAAAATATAAGTTATCATTCAAAAAAATAAAAATGTATAAAATATTAAAAAACACGATTTAAAATAAATTTTTATATAAATTTGACTGAAAATTACTTAAAAAAAATTAATATATATATATTATATATTGAAATAATAAATGTTTTTCGATAAAAGAATCACTCAGTATAAATTTATAATACACTATACATGTTTGACGTAGATATAGGTAAGTCATTCTATCGAATATATATTGTTGATTACTTATTCTTATCATAATAATTATAATATTAAAATATTATTCAAAATCTAATAAGTTAAATCATAACAGGTGCTCGCCATTTTTATTTGCATTTAAATTATAATATTAGGTAAGTAGCAAGTGCTTAATTATAATAATGGATTGTGTGTTTATTTTCAAATTAGGTATATTACAGCTATCGTACTACAGAGGATAGAATGTATATATATAATATTAATAATATATAATCATCTCACTGCTGCAGTCGTGTTCCTATTGACCTTGCTCCGTAGAATTAAAATAAGTGCTTCAAATTTTGAATACACAAATATACATTTATATAATATACTCTGGCGATCAACATAACGATGTAATAATTGCCAGTTGGCATATACCTACACAGACGTATTAAAATACAGACATAGTAGTAATAATAATATAATATGATGTTATAACATAGGTATAGCGTATAGTATATATATTATATATTTATTACTTATTATAATATGATTTATGTCTTTATTTCAATAATACATCTATGTTATACTCGTATGTATTATGTAGGTAACTATATCGTATAAATATATACTTAATTATACTTACATTTAGGTACCTAGTTGTTATCTACTTGCAATAAAAATCTATCTATCTCGTGTGCGTGCGTTATGGCATGATGCACGTCATGTAAAACGCCTAAAAGTTTTGTTTTAGTGTATTCGTTTTTGTGTATTGATACATAGGTACTAGATAGATATGGCTATTATAATTGAAACGATATTATGGTAATATTATTTATACACAATAATATCCTGTTTTTGTCAGGTTTTCGCTAGCTGCACATCGATTTTAAATCATGATAATAAATTGAAAGACATTGCATGAAATAAATATGTTTCTCAAAGTCCTTTTAGTTTGCTGTATCTATCTAAATTAAAATTATGGGAAGTCCAGTGGGGTACATTAGGCATATATCATTTTTTAATTTATTGATATAACTCAAAAACACATGACTATAGATAACTACTTAATATTTTTATTAAATATTTATGTTAGCATTTCTTTACATAGTATAATTTAATAAATATTTTGGCTATTTTCAAATTATTTATGCATAGTTGAAATATTTTTTAGATTTTATTTTTGTAAATGTTAATAAAAAAAATGTTGCCAGGTAAAATGCTTGAAAATTTAATTTAATACAAGGTTCATTGTAAGTAATTCAGTTGCTGATCAAAAAATATTAAAACATATAGTTATGATATATTTTTATAAGCGTTTAAATTAGATTTTTCACTAAATTCGTAAAAGCTCAACATTTTTAAAATTATTTTGCAGTTTAAAAAAATAATTTATTTTTATAATTAAGATTTGAAAATTTAATAGAAGATTCTTTAGAATTTTTTAGTATACTCTCATTAAGTAGTACAGCAATTCTAGATATATATTTAAGATTTCTAATATCACATTTTAAATAATTGTACAATTAAATAATAAAAAATGAAGTAAGTATGCTTATTGAATCACTCTGTACATGGCATATATCTAATGCACAATAAACTATAGAAATACAATAATAAACATGTATAAAGGTACGTATTTTTTTCATCGTTCAACGACAAAAGATTCGACAGTTTGCAAAATACATGTATACCTATTACGAGTCACCTATATTCATATATATCTATTATAGCACTACATTATACTAGTGTTCCTACTACCTACCTCATAAATACTTGAAGTAATTTGTTAACCTTTTAATATTTAAAATTTGAATGAGAAAGTTGCAATAGTCATTTGCAAATTACGGGTCATCACATAAGTCTAACTTTAATCTTTTAAATTATAACAATTCTAAGTTATATATTATACATATTCATTAACAAAAAAAAAATGTTATTCATGTGACACGTGACTCAATTCTTTAAATCTATATTTGCCTACAATACACTTAATTTAAATTAATTAAACATTTGTAAATTTGTAAATTTGTAAGTTTGTAACTTAAACAAACGTAATTAACATAAGTCTTTGACCTATGAAAACAATAAAATATTATAAAAAATAAACTATTTAATTATATCTTATGGCTTCAACGTGTGTATGTAAGATATTTAAATTTTAACATTGTTTAACTATAAATGCCTATATTTTCTTTAATAAAATGATGAACGGATAATGTAACATAAATATTTTCTAAAAATCAAAAAGAGAAATATTTTGTTTTAATAAAATTGTAAATAATATGTTTGTCAATATATTTTGCATGAAGTAATTAAATTAAATAATCCATTGGAATGTATGATGTAATATACATATATTAGTAACATGTTAATGCGTTTAATACCAGTGATTTTTAAAATGTATAAAGTATTAAAAATTGTATATACCTGTAAAAATTATATGCATTGTGCAGATTGATTTTTCAATATGGATTATTAGTATGAAGAAATGAGTAGCACTACATTATATCCAAGACTATTACAAAATCAAATAGTAAGAATTATTCTGAACAAAAAATTATTTAACAAGCATCGCAAATTTTACGAAGATTTAAAGATATCTAAAGATCTTTAAGATTTATGAAAATTTAAAAGTTATACCTGTCAGATTTATGTACAAAAAATAAAAAATATGCCATATTAAATAAATGTAAAATATAGTTTTAAGCATGATAATTAACACGAAAAAAACTTATGAAATTTATGTAAAGTAGATATTTTTTTGAAAAAAATTCTATGCATTATTATTTATTTTAGAACAATTTTTAATTTCAATTCAATGAAATGCATTAAAAAAAAAAAAAAAACTGTAAAATAAACAAAACACTATTGTAAATTGTTTGATAATTCAATCAAATATAATTTTTATAAAAATTGAATAAAGATGATGATTTTTAAATGCGAATTTTGAAGAATATAATAAAAACTTATTTACTCTACTATTGCGCATAGTTTCATGAGAAACAATCATTTTAATATGGTATAATTTGAAACAATATTAAAAATATAATGTATTAATTTAATAGAAAAAAAAATGATAGTAAATTTATTATTTTTGATGCATTAATATCACTTGCAATTAATTTTACATATATTTTGAATGTGTAAATTAAATTAAATTCATTAAATATTTCTAAGCATTGCTGTGCAGTGTAAGCTTTAATAATACAATTTGTCTCTTTTTAAATTCCAATAAATTTTTGTGACTTTATTTTACATCTGCTATTATAAAAAATAGTATATAATCAGAGTACATTGTACCAATTTCTCTTTTAAACCAATTGACAAAACCCATTTTTTTAAATTTTCAAATGCAACAGCATATCATTATTAGCAATGGAATAATTGGTCTTAGCCAATGTCAGGATAAAGCAACCGTCCATTATAAATAAAATTTTTATTTATTTTAATAGTTTTTTTTATTTTTGATATTTATTGTTGCCAGTATTTAATATATTAACTGATTTCAAAATTATCTTACATAATATACTTATACGATGTGCATAAATACATAATGTAATAATTATCATAGTGTATAGTAATACTTAAGGTTTGTAATTAATATTTAGGTAGTTTGAAGTTTCCATTACCATAATTAAGATAATAAGGAATAAAGAAATAATTTTACATTCATATTTTGCAAGACGTTAATTATTATACAACAGTTTGAAAGGAGATTTGAAATTTTCCTATATGATTTGAAATATATGTTTTCACTGATATACGGCATTTAACTTAAAATTAACAAAAAAAGTTGTAAATAAATTACTATTATACATAGCTAAAGTATATTATAATCTATGAATGTATTACAATATGGAAACGTATATATATTAAAATGTATTGAATTCGTAAATTAAATAATTTCATATAAATTGTAGGTCAATTAGAATATCGAATTTCTCTATTTACAATTTAATTTTTATTTGACCAAAACCATACTTATCCTACCTATATTCTTAAATAATGGATGATAACTATTATATTAAAAGATAATTATTATCTCCGAGTAGGTACACCACAATACATAATATATCATAAATTATAAAATGCAATAAATACTATGTTATGTGAATTATAGATATTATAAAGTATAGTAAAATTACTTTAAAAGTAAATTCACGTTACAATAAAAAAAAAAATGTATTGATCCACAGAATAAATGGTTTTTTTTTTTTTTAAGTAATTTAATTAGTTTTTATTTGTTACATTATTAATAAACACCAAAACAAAATTTAAAACTAATTCAAAGCGTTTTAAAATTACAACTTTACCTATGTACATTCTTTTTTTGCAATTGATACAAAAAAAAAAAAAACACAATGAACTTTATATTGAATTTTCAAGCTTGTTGGTCATAGGAGAAAAAATGTTGACAATGTACATTGAAAAATAAACAAAAATAATTTAATATTTTCACATGTTTCATTTATATACTAAATTTAATTTCTATATCATTTTGCTATTTTTATGAAAATTACGATAAAATAAAGTGGGAATTTACTAGTTTTTGTTTATTTTTTTATAAACATTTTTCAATGAAATTCATCGTGCCACGTAAGATAATATTTTTTTTTTATTTGTATTCCTTAATCTTGTGTTTTCAAAACTTTTCTTCCATCAGACCCCTAAGAAATAGTAAACATGATTGCAGACATTTAAATAAAAAAAAAAATTCAATAATAAATGATAATAATAATTGTATTGCTTTATTTTCTTAACTGAATTTACATTTTTTATGAAAATAAATTCATTTAATAAGAAAAACCAATGGATAAACATATAATTTGTATAGTTGGTTAAAAAAAAAAAGGCTCAGAATGATGGATGATGTTTGTTCGATACAAAATCGGGTATAATAAGACCTATATTCGATAGTTGGATAAATAAATCTATTCTATTTGTAATCGATTTATATATTTATTTTTATTATACACATGAGTAGAAAATCCTATTTCACAAAAGTACGTTGTTGAAAAAAACATAATTGGTCTTATTGTTGCTTCTGATATTTCTGGTTAGTCTTTTCATAAACTCAACGGTGTACTTGTATTTAACAGTATATTTTCCAATATGATACGAATATTACATTAGTATTTTCATTTTTTTATATAACACTTTTAATTCACATTTGCGATCCTTTTTTGATATACATAATATGGACCTCTAGGGGTCTGCGGATTATAGTTTGAGAAACGCTGCGGCTTGATCATTAAATGTAAAAAAAAAGAATTTAAACTTTTATTAAAAATCTGATTGTATACATGTTTGTGTTTATTATAGACTATTTGGAGACTTACGAACAGTATTTATACATTATAAAGTAACATAAATGTCGTGATAATTTGTATTTATCTGACGTTGTATGTACGTAGATTGCTAGAGTCGATACACAGTACTACAACACACGTCTGTAGAAAGAAAGAATAACATTCCAGTATGCTAATAATATATACACATAAACACAACCTTGAACCTTACTAATGTATAATAACCGGATCGAACGAGTGCTATAAGTTTATAACATAACAATATTATAGTATATTATTTTATCAAAGTCTAAAGAGAAACAAAAGTTATTTTATAGGATAATCGGGGTTTGGTTCGAATCATGTTATTCAAAAAAACATACAATAATATATTATATTGAACAACTTGAAGTAATTCGATAATACTTAAACATTTATATATCTATATTTATTTAATACTTATCCACTTAGTAATAACTAATAAACAATAAACAAGTTAAAGATATGTATTTGATTGTAGTTATAATATTTTTTCGTGATAAAATGCCACGTACATATTACGTATTATCCATCATATTTTTTTAACAGAAATATTAATTCTTATTTCAGATGAAAATATTATAATTTTTATATTATTTGTTAGTATCGATATATAATCATGGTGTATATTAAATATTACGTTATATATATATATATAAGTATAGCAAAAGCATATCGTCCTTGTAAATAACAAACCGCAAAGATATAAAATATAATAAAACAAATTCAACAAGGTAAATAAAAATCGTCTGTTCCGTATACAAACCTAATACAAATTATGATTATAAATCAAAATTATTTATTATATAGGTAGTAGGTAAATTAAATTAAATTTACCTACCAACTAGAGTATATGTACCTTCACCGATTGCGACAAATACTGCACGCGGATGTTATCTTACGGGTATACCTACATATTATAATAGAAACTTAAATATATAGCTTCTTTGCAGATATGACACACACTTTCGATATTTTGATTTATGATGGATTCTAATAAATTCATAAAGATTAACCAAGCAAATATGCAGATTGTAGGTAAATAGGTACTTATTTTGTTGTTATGTTATGTAATATTGATTTTAATAAACTGAATACATTAAATTTCCAAGAAAAATATCTAAACCAATAAAGAGTAACAGTAGAGATGAATGGAAAATAAGAACGAATAATGGACTATAGAATTGATTTTTCATCATATAGACACAATAACTTGAAGTTGATAAATAATAGAAGACTATATACTGTGTTATCGTATTTGAAATCCCTTGCTACGCATAATATTGGAAAATAGCCCAGAAAGGTCACTAAGAGAGAAAATGTAAACTGGGCTTGCGATTACCCTTTTTTTATATACTCGGTGCAGAAAATTTTAAGGAATAATATAGATTGGTTGTAAACTTATTCTGATAATTTTGACGGATAAAATAAATAAGTAAAATATAATTTAATTTTAAAATAATTAATAACGTACCTTATCGTGAACAATCCGTTGTTAAAGAATGTTAAAGTATAAGTATATTTATGCATTAAGACAAATAATTTCATTTAAAAACTTCTTTTCAGTACGTTTGACACAATCGTGACGATGGCACGTATAGTTGAGTCCCAAAGTGGAAAACTACGATTAGTTTTAGAAGGTTCTAAGTATTCTAAAGTAAATCGTATGCTAGCTCCAGGTGAAATAAACTGATGACGTATAAACTGCATATTTATGGCGTTTTTAAAAACGTTTGGAATAAATAATATTACGGTGAAAAATTCTGGCCACGACCATACTAATCTATCAGGGACAAAGTACTACAATGACTATTTGTTATCACCGTGGTCAAATGCAAGATAACAAAGGATATCGGCTAAATATAATTTGTTGTGATACAATAAATAATGTATTTGACGTGTAAGATCTGCAATAGTAATTGATATTCGATACGTATGTTAAAAGGAATATAATCTGCAGCGTCACAAAAAATGCCACTATCAAAATTATCGATGAACTATACGAAGCATTAGAAAGCATGAAATTAGTTACAAAAAAAATACAATTTTTTTATTAATTGATGATAGACAAGAAAAA
This sequence comes from Melanaphis sacchari, assembly GCF_002803265.2. Taxonomy (NCBI): domain Eukaryota; kingdom Metazoa; phylum Arthropoda; class Insecta; order Hemiptera; family Aphididae; genus Melanaphis; species Melanaphis sacchari. Next base: position 174,706 of record NW_020271135.1, on the reverse strand, counting down.
ATAATCAATTTTAGCTTTGATGTAAATTTAAAAACACTTTGCACATCAAATTGTATACGTATATGTAAACGAAAATTTTTTATACTGTGCCAAGCTTTTAAAACATACGTTTAAAATACGTGGTCATATACATGGTTATAACTAGGGCTAGAATTTATATGCAACAATATATTTTTTTGTAACTTCTGATTATTGCTTTTGCAAATAATGTTCACGAATCACCTCATGATGAGATAAATAGTGGTAATTTTATTTTGCATATTTTGAACAAAATGCATATTATTTAAACTATAAAAACACGAAAAATACATATTTTAGGGTATATTTCGTTACTAGACATTTTTATCATGCGACAGTATGTATTGACGCTGTTCAAAAATACCTATTTAAGGTATACCTATATTAAGGTCTAACAGAAGACCGTTCAGTTTTTAAAATTTAAAACACCATGTAATTGTTTTGTATAATACATTTGAATAGCGTGAATAGTTAAGAATATTATTAAATTAATTTTAAACTATATGATTTTTTTTTAAGTGTATATTACATATTTTTTGGCGCATATATTATATTAATTGCATATTTTTGCATATTTTTAATAAACCAAATGTATATTTTACAATTTTTTATTACATATAAATCCTAGCCCTAGTTATTACATATCACTTTTTTATGTATGAGCTGGAAAAATCACAGATATTTATAATTTATGTTTAGAACTCTTTCATGAAAAATGTAGGACATTGCGATTTTAAACTAATAGCCATTATCAGCGATTTTTAAAAAGCCATCCTTCGCGCTTGCGACTTTATTTGACCAATCATTAAAATGTATGGATATTGATTCCACAAAACACAAGCTTAGGAAAGGTATTTATAACAAAATGGATTATATATAGACTACAAAACAAAAACTTGAAAATAAGCATATGATTGATTAATTGTTATAAAGCCACCAAATGTTTCAGGCTTTTTTACTTTATACCTAATAGAATTGAAACCTGATGATAATAGTATTACTAAATTCGCAGATTATTTAGTCAATACATATATAGAAGATGATGCCATATTCCCACCTAATGTGTGGGCCAGTTCATTACTTGATATATATTTAACAACTAATGGATGTGAATTATTTCATGCGTATTTAAATTCAAATTTCAATTCAGCTCACCCCAATATATATTCCGTTATAATAAAATTAAAAGAAATACAAACAGAAATATACATTAAAATTAACAGCTTAAATGCACCGTTTCATTTAAATAATTCAAAATCTATAAAAACATTTGTTAGAAATGACATTTAAGAAGTGTAAAAATAAAGAAATATTGGTGAGTAAATACGTCAAACTCGTAGTTTTTGACTTAAAACAATAAATAGATTTTAATTACATAATAATACTACAATTTTACTTATATTTTTACATTATAAATTGTACATTTATACAACTAATTTAATATTAGTATAATAATATGAAAATGAAAATAAAACAAATAATTTTTAGATAATAAACATGGTTGTCTTCTGGGTGATGCTAAGTGGTTCTAATTAGGCCAAGTTACACATCAATCATTTTGCCTGAAAAAACCTAGCTGAGTTTACACGACAATCATTTTTATCGGAAAAAAAATTGGGCCGAGTTTACAATTATTCCAATGAGAAGACCTAGTACTAAATGAAAAGATGAGGTAAAAAGAAATTAAGGAACTTTAGGTGGGAGTATTCTGACGTTGATATTCCTCTTTATGTGTTAACATTAAAAATATATCAAAAATTAAAAAAGTAAATTATTATTGTAAATCATAATAGTAATCATTTCAATTGTGTTCATAAATATTTTATTTTAAGATTTGTAATTTTTTAAATATGTTTGTCAACATTTTTGCATATTCCATATTTTTAAACTAATTATATTTTGTAACCAATTGCAACTTCTTAAAATAACAAAAATCTATTCGACTTACGTAAGTCAAAACTATATTCCAGAACCACCCAATGGCAACTTATACAGAGGTTGAAATAATAAGCTACAGACCCTCACTGTTACAAGGAATCTATTGATAAAACTTTTATTAAAAATAGTTCAGTAGTCTTTTAGTCTAGTAGACAAAGAGAGAAAGAAAAAAAGAAAAATTAATTTTCATATAATATATACATACATGTATTACTATTATATTATATTTAATATTTATACACACTTATTATATATCTATAAATAGTATATACGTTTTGATCACTCATCCATTTTTCCCTGTAAGATAATTTTACATATCTTTGTTACTAAACAGTAAAAAATACCTAAATAAAAAAAAACTCATACACACAATTTATGTGTACACAATGTACACAATAGTGTAATAAATAAAAGGTTGCAATTACTAATATTGATTTAAGTTGTAATATGTTTATTCATTAAATATATCGTATTAAGCTGTTGTTTAGTCCATGTATATTATCAATTATTATCATAAGATATTTATAAAATAAATCGAATCTCCGTAGGTAATATCCATATAATATACTCGTAACATTATATAACATATTGTGATCACCTTTATAGTTTTATTTTATTTTGCTTTTGATTGGTCGTTATCTTTATTAAGTACACTTTAAATTACTGATCCGTATACTCGTAATGTTATTTTATATCTTCGCAACATAATTAAACGTTTTGTAGTCAAATGCCCTCGTTTGAATGCAGTAAATTTGTAAATGAATTATGTAAATCTAATAAATATTTATTATTATCGTCAGTAGTTATGTGTAAGTACGGTTAAATGTAATCACGATTGCGATACATAAAATAATTAACAAATTCTAGATTTAAATATTGTTGATATTACAATGATTAATGAGTAAAATATATTGTATAAAATAAAGATTATCATTTATTAATATTACTGGTCTATAAGTAATCGTTGCTCAGAAAAAAAAGTAATATATTCATCTGCATTTTTTCCAAGAATTTTGTTTGTTTAAATTGTTTATAAAGTATTTTTTATATACAAAATTTAAAAATATCTAAAAAATGTAAAATACACATTTCGTATTCAAACATATAATACAAGAAATTTTTATTAATAAGGTGTAATGACAAAATAGTAATAATATTATGGCATGATTATCATGATAAAAGTTTTTGTTTTTTTTTAATATTGTTTTATTAGAAAATTTACAATTTATAATTAATCATTTAATTCTAACAAGAAGTAAAATAGTATTAATAGATAAATTGGTTTAAATTTATAAATACACTTGAGGTGGAAGTTTCACAATTGAGACAACAACAATTTAATTTAATTTGTAAGTAATAGGTTCCGGAGTCAATTTCGGTTTTTTATTCTATTTGGATTGTTTGTGGACTGTGACTCATCAGTGTTTTGAATGACAATAGTCTTAATCTGGTTTGAGAAAGTTTCATTATAGCATGGTGAGTGGTTTTTTTTTTTTTATTAGAATATTAGTAAATTGTAGGGATTAATTAATTAATTAATGATAATGTTAAGTTGTTAAATTAGAGTATACATTAATGCTTTAAGGTTATTAATAAAGGTGAAATATTGCCTGGTAAGTTCTAGACCCTCATTTGAGATTGTTTCTGGGTTGCGAGCTGATGATTTGGATATTGTGGATGAGAGGTGTTATATTGGTGTTGTATTAATTGAAAGCAAAACAATTTAATTAATTAATATAATATTATTATCATCATTTTGGGAATTTTGTTGAAAAAATTATATTTTTTAGATAATTGATAACATTCCTGTAAGAATGAATGGGGTTTTAATGTAAAACTTTTGTATTCATGTTCGGGTTTCATTAGTTCACAATAATTTGTGTTAGTTTATTTCAAATTTTATAATTATATGCGATGGAGTTGGGGTTTTTATTTTTATAAATTTAAAGCTTGATAGAGGTTATTATGGAGCCAATTGATTATCTGAAGTTTTCGTAATCGGAGGGTAACAATTTGAAAAGACGAAAATATCAGAATTCTATTTTGATGACTGAGAAATATAATGGCATTGTTATTTAGTATAAAAGTAGCCGTTTGTTCGTTTCGACTGTTTGCCAGACATATTTGTTATCGGAGAACTTGTAGAAGTCGAAAGGTGAACTATTACCGGTCTGTTTTAACTATTCGGGGATAATTAGCAGTGGGACTGTTTTGTTAGTTTTATTTTTGGAAGCGTCTAATGAACGACAATTTACGGCACCTATTGTGAAAAAGATAAGTTTGACCTTGACTACACGGCAATCGCATCAAGCTACGACGGTCATCGGTCTAACGTAACTTAATTGTATATTCGTATTTAAATTATTAAAATACAAATTAAATTTTGTAATAAAAATGTTATCGTTAACTTTTGGTAGAGCGGAGAGGTTCTTGATACATAACTTTGGTACCTCTATAAAATATATTTTAATGGCACTACTGAATACATCTAACGTATAAGTATTAAGTGAAATAGTGGTCAAATAAAAATTAAAATACTGAATTTAAAACAAAATTATATATAATATTGTTTGTGATAACAACTTTCAATTATATTATTAAATTCTTATAAACCCTTAATATAAATTATTTAACATAGATATGTGACAATATGGTCATGAAATCAATATTTTGTATGAAAAATGTACATCGTATAGTGATGACTGATGAGTAATGACTGATAATGATATTATGCGACCAACGATCAACTATTGAATCACTTCGCGACGAATGGAAAACAATGTTCAGTCAAATAATTGAATTAAGAGTACTAACTAAAACTTTTTAATATAAGTATTATTTTTTTTTATTTATTGAAGATCAAATACGAATAAACCTTGATTTGAATTTTGTAAACTAGAATTAGAAATGAGTAGGATACTAAAATGATTGCAATATAGTAGATGAGAACAGTTATTTTAGAAAGGTCATATATTAAAATTACTGGAATAAACCTATTCAAAATTGGAGGTCCCGTGGACCTTTATTTGTCAAAAGATAGAACGATATAAGCAAAATCCTACTATCTCCTTACATGGGTGTCCCTATGGGTGGGGGGAGCAAGACGGGGTACTTACCCCTCTAGAATTTAAAATTTTTTTTCTAATTATAATAATTTAATGTTATGCTGACGAAACATAATAATATTCTATAAACAAAATGTATAATAATAATATCTAATTGTAATAATGACAGAACATGATAATGTATTATAAATAAAATGTATAAAATAAATTTTTATTTATTTTTTAAATTAATTTTGCCCCCCCCCTCTAGAAAAATGTCTGGGTACGCCCATGTGACTCCTCAAAAAATGCGGTACAATACCTTTTTGCGGGCAAGACTAGTAACTGATGGTTATATTTAATGTCTGCATATTTATGAATATAATTAAACACATTAAGAAAATTCAGAATAAAAATTGAAAAATTGAGTTATATAATAATTTTTATTTGTATACTACCTACTTCTGTTATAAAAATCTAATGGCTATATTTCTGTAGGTAAAATGCGTCAATCCTAATCTTGCTTATAGATTATTTTCGTTTATATTTTTTATTTTTCAATTCAGGATCACCTCGATAATCATGATAAATGAATAAATATATTAGAATTTAGAATTATTTTATTTATTTAAAATTTTTATAATTCTACACTAAGTAAATACTAAATAATTATCACTCTTGTTTGGAGATAACAAACATGCTTTTTAAGGAGTTTTAAATAGGCAATATCATCATTATAATTCAAAATAAACATGTATGTAATAGACAATAGTTATAGGTTAGAACCATAATAGTATAATACTAATATCAATACACTATTGGTTGTTATGTAATATAATGTATAACAACGAATATTTATTTGTTAGTCGTCCATGGACTTAAAAACTACTGTACCGTTTTAAACAAAAGTTATATTAATAGATTTATTGATACTTGAAGCGGACTTATTGCTCTATTTTTTAACTCATTACATTGATCGATATGAATTTTGTTTCATCTTACGAAAATTGATTACTTTTTAGTGCAGAGTTGTCATTACTTAAAGATAACAAAACATGATTAAATATAATTTTCTATATTATATTTTATTTTATCATTTAAGCTAATATGAATGTAAAATTGAGTAATAGCTATTTTATCTAAGAGGCAAAATGTAGGAGTGGTTCCAGAGACTCGTTTGTCTGTGAATGTTTGTGTGTGTGTGTGGGGGGGGGACTTAGCCATAATATTTATATTAATATCACACCACATTATTTTTAATATTATTATTGTTCATTTATATTTCATAATATAGATAATATGTTTTTTTATAATTTTGTTTTTAACAATATAAAAATGTTATAAATACGGATTTTTGGGGACAATCCCTAGGACTCACCCTAATAAAATGTTTGGTTAAGGTTTATAGACTAAAAAAGAAAAAGAAAATGCATGACCAATAAAAATAGATGATATTATATAAACTGAAGCAAAATGGGATAAACCCCCATCTACTCCTTTTCGTGTAAAGTAAAATAAATGTAATATAATTGGATCTAGTATTTATTATATTTTGGCCATTTTTACAAACTAAAACGTTGAAAAATTGATATTATTCACTGAGATTATCAAGTCACCATAGCACTTATTTCTTCCAAATCCATTATTATAATAGACTTTTTATTCTTAGTACATAAAGTTAAATAACTTAAAAATGACTTTTACAAATTTTGATTTTGATACATTTAAAAAAAAAAAAAAATTATTTTCTAAATAATATATAGTAGAAAAGAGAGGTACTTGTTTGAATTACAGAAACTTGATTTTCACAAAATATTCTTCAAGTAGTAAAAAAATGTTTAAGAATTTTACAATGAATTTTGTTTAAAAATTCCAATAACCAGATTTTAAATAACTCCATTATTGAACAAAAATAAGGGATACTGAGAATGTTTGGCGTATTACTCTGTATAATACAAAATAATCGGATTAACTAGTGACCGAATCGTTAAAATTGTTGGATTTACAGGATGGCTAGGACAAAAAAATTATCATTAGTATTATAAGACGTATACAGTTATATAAATATAAAGTTAATGTACCTAATCATTGTACAAACTATAAATAATTGGTACCTTGTTATAATGTAATAGTAAGTATATGCACCTCGTCTTCATTGAAACATCATAAAAATTAAATACTATTTTTTCGATAAACTTCTTAATTGTTCAACAAATTTTTTAACATACTGTACTCGCAAATATATAAAATAACTGGATATTATGTATAAAACCTGTGTATACACTTCTATAATAGGTTCAAGCTTATTATTTACATCCGATTAATTTATTGAAAGATCATATTGCGACAATTGCAGCATTATATACGTTTATGTTAAGTGGTCAGGACTTGAGAGTGAAAAGTAATTATTTATTTCATATATTTTTTTTAAATATATTTTCTTTAATTTTTTTTTTTATCACAATAAAAATAAATTCATAAGCACCTATACTTAATGATTTGCATTAAGCAATAACCTTTGCGTGTTGCTGAAATAATGAATCACATTATAAAATAATAATGATATTAAATATATTTTACAATACATTTATGTAGGATGTAACCATATAACTATGTAAGTACGATGTGATTGTCGGTATTTCGTGTCAAATAACAATAAGTAGATAGACCATGGACGCAGTAGACGCGCTCATATACATTTTTTAGTTGACCTACCCTAATGCTCTACAACTCCGAATAAGCCTGCTCCAATAAGTTAAAATCATAATTGTTTTTTTTCTTTGCGTGTAGTATGAATTATTATGCATTTTTATTATCATGGTACATTAGTAGAAACATATATACATATAAAATGACTTATGCATTTTTATTATGTAAAATATAAGTGAAAATAGTTGATCAAATGTTTAATGCATTTATCATTTATATTTTTTTGTATTGCATACATCTTCATACACATAAATTATTTTAATTTAAAGCTGTTTCTTTTATAGCTATTTATACCTAATAGGTTAGGTCATTAGACGCATTACAGTTTAGTTTCATTTTGCTTTAGATTATTGATATTTATATAATTTAGTGTTACTCAAACGTTACAATCAATGTATTTTATTATTGTAACATATTATAATGTCGTATGATGTGAACACAATATTTGTTTGAATTTCTATGTTATTCCAAAAAAATAATAGTAATACTTAGGTAAGTATCAGCTTAAGTAGTGCTTGATTTATCGCGAGATCGGGTAAAATCATAGGTTAAGTGTAATTTAAAATTACGAACCCCTAATTACGTATCCGTCTCCATTTACATACATACTAAGCACACTAATATTTTTGCATAACATATTATAAAACAATTTATAGTTTATGTATGGTTAAGTTATAAAATACGTAATACAAATATATTAATATTAAAAGCATTTTTCTTCGATAAAAATGTATATTTAAATATTTTAATAATACCTAAATCAAATTAAATGTCGATAAGTCAAGACAGATTGAAAACTATTTTATAAATTTAGAAAATGAGGTGATTTTCTGTTTTGAAAACTCGTCAAAAGAAATCAAAATGAATGTTGAATGAATGATTCAATAAGAAAAATGATCAGATATTGTAAAAAAATTGAGTAAACTTACGATTACCCATTTTGTTAAGCATGTAATATTTGCAATCAATTTAGATTGATCAGAATAATTTCTATGATATTTTTTAAGAACAAAATTAATTATAAAATTGAAACTTTGATTTAACAAAAATTTAAATATTTTTTTGACTAGATATAATATAATACGCCTTTATATTGTATACTTAGTATACTTATATACCTATAGATGAGTAATTATATTCATATTATTACGCCAAAAAGCTTTTTAATTAAATGTCATAATAATATTATTCATCTTTCATTTTAATGCTTAGTAAATAACTATATCCATAAACAATATTATAATAATTAAAATTATATCATTAATATTTATGTTTATAATTGTACTATATATTATAATATCTAACAAATTACCAATAACACTCAAATAACACGTGTACTTACAAACTACAATAATATATTAAAATAATTACCAAATAATTAGTAATGATATAATTTTTATTTGTTAAGTATTTTATATCAAAAAAATATGTTTTTATAATACAAATGCACTTATAAAAAATAAATAATAAAAATTATAACAGAACAACAAGTAAAAGATCAAGTCATCATCCTGTCCTCACAGAAGCTCACCGCCGTTATTCTTAAAAGCAAGAGAGTATTAATTTAACAGTCTAATTGATCTTTTACTCGTCGTAAAATTTTATATTAATGTCATAAACCTTATTCAAACTATTTTTTTTATTTTATTCATTTAATATATGTTAGATTTACATCTTAATAAATGTTGTCATCCGGTCATCAACGCCTATCAGGTAAGAAAATATATTTATATACCTACTACACCAAGGGCAAAAAAAACTTTATCATTAGAAGTGAAAATAACACACGTAGATACTGGTGTTCCAAGGATGGTAAAAAATAATCTATATTAATAAATCTATATCTGTGATTCCAAATAAATTGTAATAATATATAGACTCCAATAAATAATTAACAAAGAGACAAAAGAACGTCGACACTCTTAGCTTCATCGTTTATGTTTAAAGAAATCTAACTATAACATCTAAAAGTTAATATATTATTATAAGGTAAAGTTTCATCAATAACACTGGAAAAGTTTATTTTTGATTCATTATAGATGTAGGTTAGACGGTTTACACGTGGTGGTTAGGTATTTTAGTTACTATAATCTTTATTTTTTATTTTTTCAATAACAAATTCAACAATTTCTGTAAATGGTATAATTTTCAAAAATTGTAGATAATTTTTTGAGCTATTTATTGACATTTTCAATTTTTAATTTTTTTTCTATTAATGTTAATAAAAACTTTTCTCTTGGTCAAAAAACTATAAAATTTAATATAAAGTTTTTCATAATTTTCGACAATACTTAAGATGTATAATAACATATTTATTTTTTTTAAATATTTGAAATTTGAGTTTTGTCAAAATTATAAATTTGCAAGTTATTTTGAAAATATATAAAATTTTCATTTTTTGAGTTAATTTTAAAATAAAGCTTGAAAATTGAACACAGTATTCCTCATAACAATTATTAAGTAGTTGATATTATTTTTCTTTAGATACCCAGTTCAAAATATTATAATTACATTATATATTTGAACGAAAGATAACGATTTTAATTATATTGTTGTATTTAAAAAAAATTTTCAAGTACTTTTATGAACATTTAATAAATATTTAGATTAATTTATGCTATTGCTTATTTAACTACGATTATATTCAAATTATTCTACATTCAGTTAGTAGGTATTTACATAAATAATTAAAAATGAAATGCAATTTACTATTGATCCAATAGGTTGATGCGTGGTGCAAAGATACTTTTATTATGCCTACCGATTAAGTAGATATTTCCGGGAAATATTTATGGTAGGTAACGATAATATTTTGCGATTTGTTTATTTTGAATTTTCTAGTAGTTATATTTCTATTACGTAATATTCTAAATACATGTGTCATAGTTATTAATCGCACGTTTCTCACATTAAAACAAGTGTGTACATCTCACACTCTCACAGTGCTTGTTATTCAAATATATATATATTATATAGGTTAGATAGGTATGGTGTGTACATATATTTGTAATATACCTGCTATCTGGTCGATCGTTACCTAGAAAAAAAATATCTGTACTTGAGTTTAACGAACTCGACTTGTGTCGTTATAATAATATTACAATTATGAATAACTGCTGCACATGAATGAGCAACTGTAAAGTTGATTAAAATATTTATAATATAAACAGTAAGATTATAATATTATATTTCGATAAATCTACAGAATGGTATAATTTTATTATAACGAGATTCTGATGAAATTTAGCTATTCAAGTATAGTTATTTTTTAAACTTAAGTAAAAATGTAGTTATATCATTTAATTTTGTAAAAAACAAGCAGTATACCTCATACACATATTATTTCTCTATTGACATAATAGGTATTTTTACATACATGTAAGTTGTTGATACATTATGTAGTGAATAATATTATAGATATGTAACATGAATGTGTTAAACGTTTTGGTATTTTAATTTTGCAACCGATGAAATTTTGCTTATTGGTAAATATGATAATGAAGGAGGAATTTAAATTAGGTTAGGTGCCAGAGAACATTTGAACGAGTTTAAGTGTTAAACATGGCTTATGATTTATATTATAAATACGTATTATGAGTGTTTACTACACACTGAAAATACGTTTAAAATAAATATGAAAAACAATAACATGAATTTTAAATTGATTTGTAGAAAAAATTCTTCCTAAGCAATGTGGAAATGCAAATACTTTATTATAATATTAGATAGCTCAATCACACATGACACGTGTTTAGCATGCGTAGGTATTTGATTATTTAATATAATAATATTGTGCTCTTCAAGTATACAAAACATGACGCCGAGTTCGCCGTGAAGTGAAAGAGCGAGATAAACTCTGACAGTGATCTTGATGACGTTTAGGTAGCCAAGACATTTCAAACATTAAAGACATACTTTTTTAACTAACTATTTACATAACTATTATAGCGGTCATTGGTGTGATTAGTTAAAAAACTAGAGGGGAGGGGGAAACGGTTTATTCATCAAGATTGTAACTATAACATCATTGTTTGTTTTTACAAAAGTCTTCAACTCGTTTCATGACTTAAAAACAAATCATAGGTACCTACTTATATTGTTAAATATTATAGTTTATGAAGTATATAATATAGTTCAAGTAAAAAAAATTGTGTGGGTACCACTCTGCTGTTCAGTAGATGTCAGTGGATCACTAATGGATGCGTTAAATTTGAATTTTATGGTATATTAAGTATTAACATTGTATAAGAAAAACGATTCTTAGCCGGAGACAGTTTATCAGTCTACATAACCTAAGTATATTTTATGATATGGTTAATGATATGGCTATTAAAAAAAATGTATTTTTAGATCATCTAAATGTGAAAAAAAGAATGTATTTTCTCGATATTTAATAAACACTATAAGATCTTTATAAATCTCACTGATTTTGTTGCTGCCATTAAAAATATTCAATGGCATTGTATGAATTTCATAAAAATTAAGACTACCCAATCGATTTTTTTCTGGAGTACTAATATAATTTAATAAGTCATGAAATTGTTTAATAAAAATTTTAATACATTACTCTAGTTATTCGTTATTGCGGTCTTTGGTTTTTTGAGGATTTTGTACTTGATTCTAATAACTAGTGTTGACATTTGTATGTATGAATCTAAAAAAAATATATATAATATAAATATGTATGTTTTTTCAAAATTTTATCATTTATAAGTATACTTATAATAACACATACCACTTCATCGTTTTACGGTAAATCGACATAAATTCAAAAGTTATTAATTAACATTAACATATGGTAAACTATTTTAATAATTAAATATTAATAATATAATAAATGCAATGTTTACGACAAAAATTAATTCAATACACAGTATTCCTAATAGCTAATAGTAAAATAAATCACTACAATGCCAATATAAATATATAATTTAATATCCGTTAATTGTTTACACACATTTTAAATATTCATTCTTAATTTTTGTTATATAAATATTTTGCGCGTTTTTAACACACATCGTATACTTGATTAAAATATTTTACATTTTATAGATATTTCAATTTTTTTTTTTTTTTAATTACGATTCTTAATAACATAGCTACTTAAAGTACGTATAAAGAAAGTACGATTTATATTAAATTTACTGAGATTTTGTTATAGATACATTAACAAACATTTTATAAATGAGTTTCTGGAGCGCTGCTATTGGACGACTTCTCCTTTCACGATTCCTGATTCCTTATTATCGAAAAATTTGCTTTTTGTACTCATTGTTTATTGTACAGATAATTAATTATCATATTTATAGTAAAAATAGTTTGTTAAGTCCATTTTTCGAAATTTAAAGTGCATTTTTTGGATATTTTATAAATGAATATTTTAACACACTAAATTACTAGTCCTAGTTAATAATTATTACCTATATACTACATAAACTTTTTTTTTGTTTTAAGTAAAATGTTTTCATATGCAGTGCAATTCGATCCAATCCAATCCACTGTTACAGTAGTTACGCGGTATTCAGGACAAGGACGCTGTATTATGATGTTAGCCAACCAAACTTCTCGCGGTAGACACACACACACATGCATATATAACACCGTTCTCTTGGCAGCGAAAAACACTCTCCGTCTCGGATATATAATTATTATTAATATTATTATTTTATACATAATATATTTTGTATACATGTTATTATTATTATTATTATTACACCAATTACCGGTATATAATATATATCTCCATCAGACGTTAGTGAGTGTAATAAGTATATTATTATTATTATTATCATCTCATGTATCAGTGAATCCTATGTACGGGCGATCAACGTAAGCCACTCGCTGTTTCAGAATACTAACATGCAAAAATAACATATTTCTTTCGTCATTTTTAGTCGTTATTCTTTTAAATAACAACATACATTTTTTATTTCATATTCCGGAGCAGAAATTGTAGTATTTCAATTTATAAAAATCAAAAACTTCGAATAATTTGCTTATTATTTATAACTTATAAATATTTGAAGTTAAGATGAGCGTATACGTGTTTAATCTTTTGTAGTACAACTCTTGTACACTACCACTTCACCCTGCATAACTTAATTTAAATACTTATTGTCTACTTGTTCAAAATTCAATTTGTAAACAGAAAAGTATAAATTTAAAACAATTTAAAAACGATTAACATAAAAATTTGCAAAAACAAAATTTTTTTTAGCAAAATTTTGTTTTTTTAGTTACTGAAAGTTATGTAAGAAAAATATTTTCAAAAATGTTTTTAAATAGTTATTGAAATAATAAGTGAATTACGTTAAATGGATCACTCGGTATATAAATATATATTCTATAATAATTTATTGTGTTATATAAGTATATTATTATATTCAAATAGGCATAGGCAGTGTGTATCAACAATATTTTGTAAACTATATATTATTATACATATTATTATGCGCCACATATCTACGCCCACGTTTATCTTAGTCATAGTGTGATCGACGCAACACGCACACCGATTAATTCTTTTAACAATTAACACACATAATTTTTAATGTTTTATTTTAAAAAATTGAAATTTTTTTAAAAGCATATGTTTTTAATTTCCTGACCCAAAATAGAATATTTTCTTGAGTATTTCGAAATGCAGTCATAAATATGTCGCCAGTAGGTAGTTAATTATTCTAGTTTTTTTTTAAATTGTTTTGAGCCTATTTTTCATTACAAACGCTATTTTGACAAAGAGTGTGATAAAAACTAAAAAAATAAATCTTTTATTTCTTTTTGATTTATTGAAGCAAAGTTTATTTTAATCTATTATTATTAGGCTTTTTATTCATAATTTTTTACACAATTTTCAAGAAAATTTTACACATTTCTTTAATTTAATTTTATTAACCTACTTTCTATTTCTAGAAAAAAGTAACATTGTCGTAATATAATAAATATCTGATAAAATAACTACTAGAGTACCAGAATTATAGTTTTAGCAGAGTGGCCGTTAAATATAGTTTTACTTATGAATTTCGGAAAGGCACAATTATTTGTCGTAGATTAACCTAACGTATATATAGCGTATTTTCATAGCACGTTAAAATTAATTAGTTGAATGAAAAATTAAATGAAAATAAAATTATTTTTGTATTTTTAAGTTAAAATGATTTATTACTGGCTTTTTGAAATGCTTTTTTTATAGATTTACTTTTCCACAAAATACAAAGTTATATAGTTATTATTATTTAAGGTATTTAGATGGTCGATATAGTGCACTGCAATTTTGCGCGGTACCTATACACTTATTAAGCTCAAACAATTTAAAAGAAATTATACTTTTCATGATATATGAGTATTTTTGTTTTACGAATCATCCGGTATACATAACACTCATTATATACATACCTACTCCACGTACATTGGTGTATGGAAAATGGATTCAATTTTTTTTACATTCAGATTCGGATGATGGAACCCACGTGAAAGAATACTAGAGCACTGCGCAGAACTAATTTAATATAATGTATTTCTGCATTCTATTTAGTCAGTGGTCGAGTATTATATAATCGAATACTGTGCTAAGTCTTCTTTTGATGCATTTTCAGTAAAACTGACTAATGCTTGCTAGACGAACGTATAATTTAATTGGTAAAAGAAAAAAAGGGTCAAATGAAAATTTTATTACTCTCAGGAAAGCGAAATTTTACCTTATTTCGTATGTTTATTTAGCAAATATATTTAAAAAATAAATTTAAAAAAGAAAGAAAGAATACATTTTTAATCATGTCAAGTGTATCAAAAATAAAATATTCAGTAAGTAATAATAGTAAAGATCGAGTATCATATTATTGTGTTTTTTGGTTAGTCCACACAACTTTTCAATCACTTGACCCCCTCCCACCAAAAAAAAAAAAAACATCACAATCCCTATAATTTGGTATTTCTGTTATATAATTTTGTTTAAGAAGAATAAAAATAAATTGTCTTATTAAATACAATAAAACGTTATTGTGTGTTCGAATGCTTAAATCGTCGGTTGTCTCGTGTGTACGCTATATTCTTGACCTTTTTGCCTTTTATTTAAAGTAAAGTAGAATATCAAACAATAAGTGCTATATTATTTGAAAGCATTATATTTTTTTTCATGTACTAAAAAAGTTTTAAGAATATTTGAATTTTACCATTATACATATGTTTTTCAACCTAGGAATCGCGAATTGTTTAGTATAACCAATATAATATGCTTAAATATTATTAAAAAACAAAAAAAAAATAAAAATTCTATAATTATAAATAAATATATTATATCCATATACACAAAATAATTTCAGATCACCAAATAAGTCATTAATAATTTTATTTAAGAACGAATATCACTGTTTAAACATTTGTTATACAAACATGTATGGTAAAATAATTAAACGATTTTTAACAGTTATTAAAACTTGTAATCTGTCCTTTTAATAAAGTCTCAAAATAATCATCTGCTAAAGAAAAAACAAAAGATGAAAGTATTCGTATATATAGTATAAGTTAGTAGCTTAATATTATTACGTGAAAACAGTTATAAAATTATATATCTTTTTTAAATTAAGTTTTCTTTTTAAAAATATATATAAAAAAAAATACCAAAAATCTTTTATTTTCTCAAAAGAAATGCCTAATAATGATAATTACTCTTAAAGCATTTATTTAGGGGGCTTATATTTTTGGAAAGTTCACATTTTATCAACCAGTGATCAATGTCTATACACGCCTATGATTAATTTTTAATGGTAATATATAAGAGTTAGAGACCGTTTAAAAACTAAATATTTATTTAAGGAATCGCAACAGTAAAAAGGTTGAGTAATATTGTAGCATTAAACGATTACTGTTTGTAGAATTATAGATTATAGATAAAAGATACCTATAAATAAGCACACAGCTAAATTAAGTCGAATAATTAAGAATTTTGTATTGTAGTACATTAAATATAAATTTTTTTAGCCCCTGAAATAAAGTTATACCTGCTTCAAAAAAATAAAATATTATTAAAAGTCTTCATAATCCAGTACCCGTACAATAAGTAAGTATTGCATAATAGGCATTTTAAACATTTATTATTCTTCTAATTTATTTGGGCAGCACCATTCTCGGCCAAAATGGACATTTTATTTTCGGCTATTCTGTAATATCCATTTTCGGCCAATACACTATATTTATTATCAATGTAAGATTACACCATTATAAAAGATATATAATATAAATTTAAAATAAATATTAAATCGGTATACTTTTTATAAGTGCAAATCATTAAAATAAACCCCAGTGAATTTTTAACACCCGAATACCTACGCATTACGCAGTATACAGTTACGTTGTAGTACACACATATACACGCACTGCACACGACTCTGCAGCATATAAATACTTAAATGACAATATCAACAGACTATACGAAAAATCCTCTGGTTATCTTATAATATACCATAAATAAGTAAAATATTTTGGAAAGATTTTAATCTTATAACAAACGTAACAAACGGCTAATTTAAGAATTTAAAACGGGTGATATCATTTTAACGATAAATTATTAATATAATTTAACATTGGGGACAAAAATAGTGTATTGAAAACTATGACTATAATAGGATGGCCAATAAGTTACACTAACCGATAAGGATCTCTTGTTCATTTATTTATCAAATAGAAAAATTAAATTACTTACATTTAACTAAATATAAATTAATTTATGACACAATGAAATAATTTATGTAAAACATTAAAATTTGTACATGAAAAATAATTAA
This sequence comes from Melanaphis sacchari, assembly GCF_002803265.2. Classification (NCBI taxonomy): domain Eukaryota; kingdom Metazoa; phylum Arthropoda; class Insecta; order Hemiptera; family Aphididae; genus Melanaphis; species Melanaphis sacchari. The sequence goes on along the minus strand of NW_020271135.1, from coordinate 157,215 downwards.
AATTGTGATTTTAGTCGAGAATTTGAACAATAATTGTTTGTGTTATCACCAATGTCACTAATTTAATATGCATTATTGAACTATATAGTTTATTATATAAGTAATAAGTACTTATCTAATGAGTTATTTAGTTATAGTGCAATAAAATTTCAGTATATAGATAGTAAAAAATTTACCTTATTTGTTTGGCCTCTAAGAAACTTATAATTTAACATGCCCATTTAAAGAAAGCGAGTCATCTAAATATGGATTAAAAAATGTAGACCCCGAAGTAAGTGCAATAATTATTAATTCATTATTATATACAATATACCGTGTGTTCGCCAATTTAGGGAACATTGAATTTCTTGGCCGGATTAATTGGAATAAATTTAATTTTTTTTTACAAGCTAGTGATATATAAATACAAATTTGTAGATAAATTTTAAATTTTTTATCATTTTGGTATGCGCATGTGCAATAAAAATATTTTTTTTTCTAATAGCAATACCTATTTTGAACACTATATTTGGATAGTCCTAATTTTTTTAAGTAATTTTGATGTATCAACTATGGTTCTAAATTAAAAATTTACTGAATAAAAGCAATTTCCTTTTTAATAAATAAATACATTTTTACGATGTATTTAAGTGCATAAAATCATTTATAATTACTTGATATTGGTTAATTTTTGAATATTTTAACGTATTTTTTTTTATACGTGTTATAAATAAAACCCATTCAATAACCAGCAAGATTTTCAGATATTACTCCACTTGATTTTTTTATGTGAAATTTAAAACGATACTTTATAAAGATCCTCCAGTTAGTCTTGCAGATTTAAAAAACAAAATCGTTTTATGTAATAACATAATTGAAACACAAATAATGTCAGGAACCAACAGAGAATATCTACAACGATTTTAATTATGCGTAGAAAATAATGAAGGAAACTTTGAGCAATTTATTTAATAAATTATATAATTATAAAATAATTGTTATAAATAATATTTAATAAACAAATATACGATATGTATACCCATATTATGTAAATATTATTCAAAACATGTATAAACAAAAAAAAATACGCTAAAACATTCAAAAATTAACCATTAATAAGTAATTATAAATGATTTTATGCACTAAATGCATCGTAAAAATGTATTTATTTTGAAATTATTTAAATATAATAATAATAATTATTATTATATAATTATTTATTTAAATTATTTATTTTGTATTTATTTATTTATTTTAAAAATATATGTTGTCACCTTGACGGACAGTCAAAAACTCAGAAATACCATTTTATTCTACAGACATGCTTTAAAATGTCATTTTTTCATTAGGTACTGCTATAGCAGTAATGTTTTAAACTTCCATTATAAACACAAATAAACGATAACTGCTATATTAGTAAAATTAGTCGGCTGTCCGTCAACGTGTTTTAAAAAGGAAATAGCTTTAATTCAGTCAATTTTTAATTTAGAACCATAGTTGATACATCAAAATTACTTAAAAAAATTTGTCCTATTCGAATATGGTGTTCAAAATAAGAATTACTATAAGAAAAAAATATTTTTGTTGAACATGCACATACCGAAATGATAAAAATTTTGAAATTTATCTATAAATGTGTATTTATATACCACTAGTTTGTAAAAAAATTCGATTTATTCCAATTTAATTCGGCCGAGAAATTCAATGTTCCTTAAATTGGTAAACACACAGCATATATAAATTATCTTCATGTTTTTAGTTGTTACTATTTTTGGTATTATAGGAAACACAACTTCACTGAAATTTTATATTGACATGATCAAAAATGTATTTAAATTCAACTTTACGCAATTTCTTAAACTTTATAAGATAATAGTTGACATGAAAATGTTATCTATATAATCGTGATTGAGGTGATATTATGTCATATCTTTGTGCTTGGTATAATGTTATTATATCATTATTATTATTAATTACCCATTATTATCTAGGTAACCAATAATTAAAAAGAAATCAATGGCGATAACGGCACATTTTCTTGCTAAAGAAGGTGCCTTTACTGTATTTTAATATTTCGTATTTCGTATTTCGTTATTATAAGACCTAACAACGATTAAATTAAACAAACGTATTAAGTAGAAACTTTATTATGTATACATTACACACTATATTGTATAGTCTATACTACTATGATCGATTACCAAGTTTTCCCGTTTTCCTCTTGTGTTAGTTCTATAGGAATATGCAAATAGTCTATACTTGCTTTTGCGATATACAATTCGCATATTTTTATATCAAATTAAGCTTTAAACAGAGGCGTATATACGATTTTAGCTCCCTAGATGCAAAAATATATTGGCACCCTTTTTTTCCCCTAAAAAAAATTATTTTTTAAAATTATTATTTTTACATATCGGTGGTTTATCTAGAAAAAAAAGGTCATCAAATAAAAAAAAGTTTAGCCTAATAGTATCTTATTTTTTCTTAATTATATTTTTCTAGCGCAGCGCCTCCTTAACACAACTTGGCGCTCGGGGGCGATTATCCTCGTCACCACCACCTAAATACGCCCCTGGCTTTACATGATAACGTAGTCTGGATTTTCTTATACAAACATGAGACGTCATACAGTAATATACTTTATATTTATTTAAATAGACGGGATTTAATATTTTTACTTCTTACCTGTATCCACTTAAATTAACCTTAGAATGATAGACTGTTAAATAAAAATTTACCTACTCTAGTGATTATATAAATGATTAAACATAGTATGATTGGAAATAATAATAATACTACTAATAGAGGTAGGTAGATTTTCTGACGCATGTAAAAACCGTCAATTTTCGGCAAGTCGACTCTAAGGTCGGATTTATAACAGATAAATTTCACTGTTACATTTTTCGAACAGCAAAGTCAATGTTAACTCTTCTGGTATATATCTAATAAATTAATGTAAATTCCACCCAATATTATAGACAAATCGTATTTAAATTTTTATTCACAATTTTACTGAATTAAATACATTTAATAAAAAATGTAATTAAAATTAAATTTACTATCTACGATGAGATAAGGTATGTTTAGGAAAATGTAGTATATTATGTTTTATTAAAACGACTTTGTACGATAAATGGTATAAAACTTATAGGCACATGTACTTATACACATTAAAAATAAATCAATAGATTTATTAAAATATGGATGCATTATATGTTTGGAGTCTTGGAGAGTATTAATGCGATCGCTCAACACAGTTTTTTCAAACTTTTTTAATAAATGAAAAAATTGGTTATTAAATTTCATAAAAACTGTAGGCAAACCTTTATATCTTAGTTACAAAAAAATAATATTAATCGAATAGATCAAAAACTTTAATAATAGTTATAATATTATTTAGTATAATGATATTATTATTGTTTGAGGTTTTGAGCATAATATTTAATAAACTTAAATAATGACAATTCGTAAACATAATTACTTAAAATTATTAAATACAATTACGATTAAATTACAAATAAATAATTAAAAAGGTATCAAACTTCAAAGAACTTGTTGCATGAGTATCATAAATGTATATACACATTAAACGAATCAACTAAAAATTATTTTTGAACAATTAGAATTTGGAACAATACAGAAATCGATTTATATGTTATAGCCAATTTGTGGAAATCGACCTTTTTGTAGTATATAATTTATCCATTTAATGAAGTAGAAACGTCTTTTGCATTTTGTAAAATACGAAAATGATTTACAAAATGGTCTTTTTAATTTTACATAACTTGTTTGATAAAATATTTAACGCCCACAGATGTTATTATTAGTTACTTAAGTCTTAAAGTATGCATGTCTATTATTTAATCATGACATATACATTATTAAACAAGATTTTATAAACGAGTACATTCAATGAAGTAGCATTTATTTAAAGATCAATTAAGTTACATATCGTTTTATTTAATATTCAACTATATTTAATCATAATATTTATCTATTATTTGTGCACACGAAATTTAAATTAAGTTGATTAATTTAATTCTATAAAAATAAAAATATTATTATATTTATTTTAATTGAATAATATTTACTGGAGTTCAAAATTGACACTTTACTGTTTTATTCTTTAGGAACTCATAAATTGCGTTTGATTCATAGTAGTAATTAATGCTAATTTATATAATACTACAATCATAAACTTGTACTTATTAGAAAAAATATCAAAATAAAAACAGTTTAGGCATATTGTGCAAACTTTCACGTTTTCTAATCATTCTGCCCCACTTGTCTAAAGTAATTCGCTGAAAATTGTTACCCTCTCCCTGTTATAACTTCTCCAATAATGGAAATATTAAAAATTTAATTTTTTTAATTTTCTCTTTGAAAAATACTATAGATATTAACAAATTTTAAAAACCCAGCAGTAGCAGGTATCCTTTCCAAAACCTATTTCAATTTGATTTTCTAAAAAGTTTTAAATTATAATAACAATAATAATGTTAATTTTGTTTGCTTAACCCTATTTTTTAATTTAATAATGAATTTATTTAAATTTTGAGTTTTTCAATTTTTAATTATATTCTAAGACTGTATACTTTCAACCTCTTGAAATTGTAAAGAAAACTAATTGTTCCAAATTTGAAATTAGGTAAGTATATAAACATTTTTAAAAAAATTAATAAACTAAATAATTTTTTTTTTATTTTATTCGAAAAATAAAAAATCGTATCATTGGATACTCTTTAAATAGGTAGTTCAAAAAAATTCAAGATTTTTTAAACAAAAAGTATTTGAGTAAAATTAAAAATTCCGAAACTTAAAGTTTGAATATATCTACAATACGTTAAAATCTAGATTTATTCGAAAGGATTATATAGCACAAAAATTTTGAATTATTATAATATACCTTAGATAATTCAATCAATTAAATGTTTATTAAAATTGGACAAAAAAAAAAATGCGCAAACTTGTTACGGTTTTGTTTTATTATTTCTAAGGTCAAAAATTATAGTTGTTTTATCTCCGTTCGCTGTACTCTTTTTCCCTTTCGTTCTCTTCCACTTCACCCATCGGCGAGCGTAGGACGCGGTGCTTTTAACCTAATGTCTCACCACGGGTCGTCTGCAGAGCGTAGCTTTTAATAACTTTGGTGAATTATAAAATGGCCCCAATTCTTTTTTCAATTTTATATATATATATATGTATATGTTATATACGTTTAAAGTACAGAGTAATGTTATAGAACATGTTAATTTCGTGTGCTATTATCGGTATATTCGGGTATCGTGGCTCGCAGCATGATACTGCAGCCGACATTAGTACTATGAATTGCAGTGTTTTATAATTTTATACATGGAAGTAAAAAGTTATTACCTAAAAAATAATAATTATTATCATGATAAAATATTTTTCCAATATTCACAATGCAGTGATGCAGCCATCGTTGGTCATTGTTGTAATGTGTGCGTTTAAGTGTTCATTTTTGAATAAATGTAGGTATAAATATAGAAAAATAAATAGATAAGTTAAAATTTAAACTTTCATTTTGTGTTAATTGCTTAAAAGTTGCTCAAAAATTTTCGTTAGGCTAGATAAAAGGCAATAATGGTATTGATTTTGAAATTCGTACATTATAAAATAAATGATCTTCTGAAATATAAATATTAAAATTTAAAATACCCATGCAAATATAATGAACATTAATCAGAAATTCAAAATGTATGTCTTATAGTGATCAATTACATTATATTCTATTAGGTATAAATCGATATACGTTTTACGATTTGGTTAACTGTAATATGCAGTTAAGTAGATTACAATTGTTACAAAATATTATACCTATACTTAGCACAATAAAATTAATACAAGAGATTTATTATGATAAATAATTCACACACTCCTGTGTAATATATTATAAAATAGCTTAATAGTTTAAAAATAAACAATTTCACTAATATATATCGATATAAAATATTTAACTATATACCAATTATTGCCTTAAAATTAATAATTTCGGTATTTTGAAATATTATTATAGATTATAAGAATACTAAAGTAATTATCTATGCGGCTGCCAGCTATATTATAAAAATTAATATAATAATAGACCTAATATTATACTATATCACAACAGTCAAACCATCGTTTTCATAAATGCAACAATATCACATAATAGTTTTAAGTTTATTATAATTGATATTTATTATTTTAATAGTTATGCTGCAATTAAGGATAAATTATAGGATTGATGTTAAAAAAAAAAAAAATGTGTACATAATTTTATATTTATTAATTTATAACTTGTTATTAAGTATTAAGTTCTAATTATATTATTGTGTACCATTGATATTCCTTATATTTTTTGATCTATTTATCTAAATTATATGTTAAACTATTTAATTTAACAACTCTCTAATTAAAATTAGTTACCTTAGTTTACAGGAATTAGATAAGCTAATCATGCCAAATTGTTAATTTTTGTAAACAAACTACATTTAACGGATATAATTAATAATAATAATAATAATAATAAAAAAAATGTTTCTATTCTATATAAATTCAATTTTTTTTATTTAGCGTTGTACATAATATACTTGTACAACAAGTAAGTAAAAGCTAGTATTATCTACGGCCATTAAACCTGTATGATTGTGCATATATCGATCTGATAGCTTGAAAGTATTTTTGTATTACTTAAGAGAGTTATTTAAAGTTACAAACTTCTGTTTTTTAAATGTGTAAAAATGAGAGTTCTTATTTGAAAAGCAAAAGTTTACCAATATAGGAATATAGAATACTCCTTAAGTAATACAAATAATTTCAAGAATTTTAAAATTTAGTTTTTAAGTATAACATTTAAAAATTTAAAATCGAATAAATTCATATTCAAAGAAAAAAAAATGGGGGTGAGTGTGTTTGTTGAATCAACCTGTGTTTTTATTAATTTATGTACCTTTTATAATTATCATAATCTATAGTACAGGTAGGTACCACTAGGTAACCAGCGAATAACAATAAAATGTACTTTTATTTGACACTGTTAGCTGAAGTAATTATAATTGTTTTAAAAATGTGTGCGATTATTGATGATTACGTTTGATAATTTGTATTTATATTGGTATTAACGAGAGATAAGTTCCCCGAAATCAGATTGTATCTATTTTCAATGTCCAAACACTAATGGTTAGAGCGACCAATATATGTTCCCGCAACGTCTGCGATGGGACTTTCGTCGTTACAACTGTACATAAGAACATAATAATATCCCTTGTTTCACGATATTGGATATAGCATTATGATATGATATTTATTTTTTTTTAGGTCCAATTTAATTTGGTTTTTCGAAAGCCACGAACTGAACGTGCCCATTATTAAACGTTCGCGGGTTACGTATACTTATGCGTTTCACTTGGACGTGATCACGCGGAATCCACTCACTATGTTATTATTATACACTGCCTTCCCCACTTTAAATTAATTTTGTCATTGCCTGATTATAGTTTTTCAACTTTTACAATTCTCAAAAATTAAAAAAAAAAAAAATAATAATAATAATATATTACAGTCTAATATACTTTTTATTATATACAAATACAAATTGAGTGTAATACAATTTTAGAAGGATTTTTTTCATACAAATTTCAGAAATCATCATATTCTATTTGGATATTATTAACAATACACATTTATATATTGTGAGTGATGATTTTATAATAAACACGCATGTTAAAGATATATTAAATAGTTATAATATATTAGTCGATTAAATTGAATTAACTTTGCTTTGTTGCTGCTATTTGTTGTTGTGCCTAACTATGACCTACCTAAAAAGAGAAAAAAAATGAAAATTAAACCTAAAATATTTTGATATGTATAGATTAAATAGTTATTCAAATATTTTTTTTTTATTAATTTTGATTTAACATTTAATAATTGAGGTGTTATTAACAATGCTCTTCATAATCTAAAATATAAATAACTTCAAAATAATCGGAGAATCGTGAGATAATAAATGATGAACGATGTTGTAATTTTCTTTAAATTACTTTATTTTATTATACTACACGGTGGACGGTGGTACTCTGAACTGTTTAAGACATTAGATGTATCATATTATATTATATTATCATATAGTACTTCCTATAATTTGTAATGCAAATATATTAATATAATCTGATATGAAATTCAAATTATACTTTTTTCCATGATAATTATACATATTTTAGCCCACAAACGAATAGTGGATAAATGAAACATTACTAAACGTTAATTTCACAGCAAAGCCTTTGAATGCATATTGTATATAAAATAATTTTTAAATCATATTTATGGCCAATATTTCTATTAATAACAAAAGGATGTTATTTTTATAGGTACTTATATTAATTTATTACAAATAAATAGTTAATATATAAGTATCCAAACAAAATTGTATTACATTATCTGTTTACAAAAATTTTAAATTATCATATCTATATAATATATATATAAATAATTTAATAAGCAAAAATTAAAAGTTTTTCGTTCGAACTCACATTTTTATTTTAATAGAAACTGCTCATAAATTATTTTTCCAATGCTTTGGTAGTGTTTTAGAGATTTTAGAAAATTTTCTAGGGTATTAACAACTAACAAGTATATTAACTTGTAAATATAAGTAACCGTAAATATAAATGTTTTATTCTATATTACAAATTTGGAGTTATAATACTAAACTTCCATGGTAGTCTTATTTGAAAAAAGACCAGACAAAATCTTAGAGAATCATATAAAATATTATAAATTCAATATATTTTTGATTCGCCGTGAATAAATGATAACATAATTAAAAAAAGATTGAGGATACTCTTTCGATCTAGATATCACTGGTGGAGATTAAATGGTGTTCTTAAATATTATTTTAACATTATAAATATATTATTTAAAACATGAATTTTATATTATAAAAAATTGAACATAAAATGTATGAAATTATAGTGTGTATTTTAAATTATCAATAGCCATAGATGCATAATAAATATAAAAACATTCAAAATTTGTGTTTATATAGATACGCGTATAACTACTAATATATTTATGTCGTTTAGCTGTAACGCCTGTAACAAATTAATTTAAATAATATTCAAGTTATTATATTACAAGTTACAACACAAAAAAAATCATCGTATTACATCAAATAATGGTACTTTCGTAAAACGTATGTGTCTATATTTTACTGTTATAAAGTCTATTTATTTTTATCATTAAAATGGGATGAGTTAACATTCTTAATTAAAAATCGTATCTATTATTCTATGACCTCGACATTTCACACTGTCTGAACAAGTATTCATTACATACTATATAGACGTAATATTTTATTACAATAGTAGGTATTTGAATTCTTGGTTCGAAGAACTTTCAATGAGCTAATCGAAATAGTTTATTAAAACAATATTAAATAAATATCTTAGAAATTAATCAATTATATAGTTTACACGATATTACTTAATATTACATCAATAATAAACATTAGATAGTTATATATGTGAGTGTGAAGACCATGAAAATGATTCAATTATATTAATACCTTCTAAAGGTATTAATTATTATATTAGCATGAAATAAATAAATTAACTTTTGACTAAAGATTAAAAATTACAGACGTCAGTCTTTGACTGATAATATACAATCCCTCACGCAATGTATATAATTGAGTATTTTATAAATGTATAATGTATGTATAAAATTATTCATCAAACATGATCAACCCTTTTTATTCTTTAATATTGAATTAATTAAAATTCTGATTTCTTGAATTTTTACATACACTAAAAATCATGTATTATCAAATTTCAGAGATTTTTTTGCATTACTTCAAGTTTTTTCTAGGGCAATTTAAACTTTTGTTTTTTAAATAAAAACATGACTTCTTTTAACTGCGATTTAATAAAATTTTCGAAAATATTTATTTATCAAAATTAAAATTTGAAAGAGTAATTTTTCAATTATTATTAAAATGTTTATAAATATCAAATAATATAATGTTAAATATTGTATTTATTAAATACTTGTATCATTTTTACAAATTGTAAATGTTAATTAATACTAGTATTAATTTCTAACGTTTTCAAACTACCAGAGTCCTCATATCTTCATTTTTTCATGAACTTACTATCGTTAGTACACAAAGTTAAATAATTCATAAGCTACTCGATAGAACTTTGATTTTAATACATCAATATTAAAATTTTGAGAAAAGTTATTTTATAGAAAATTTACATTAGAAAAAGAGGGTGGGTTGTTATATAAAAAATGGATATTTTTATTTTCACAGAACACTCCTAAATAGTACAAATAATTTAAGGAGTTTTGAAATATGATTAATCTATTTGAAAATTCCAAATATTTTGTATGGAATAATTGTATCATTGATGAATCATCTTGTACCTATAATAAATACTACTAAAAAAAAAGAAAAATATTATTAAATAACATTTTAAGATTTAAAATATTATACATCTTACACGGAATATAAAATGAGATACATAATATTTATATGAATATATCATGAATATAATGTACCATGTATAATATGTTTAGTGTCCATTAGTGCATCACCGTTCGTTATACTTCAAAACGATGTTATTAAAAGGTTATATATATATTATTCATTTAATATGTCGAAACTAAAAACTGCTATTCGTCCCTTTTTGCTTTTGTTCCGGGACAACATAATATTTAATATAATAAAATTTATAACATTAAATATGATGTTATGATATTATAATATAAACGATAATAATGATGTAAAAAAACTTAAAATATGCATATTGTATATACTTATTACCTATACAATAGCGAGTATATTGTACAGACAATCTAACAATTTGCATTTTTTTTTCGTTTTTAACTTGCATATTGATAACGCAGTCATTTTCCAATACTTTCCAAAACTTAACGAATTCTTAACATACTATATATACAACGTATTTAGATCCTGTAAATGTTTAATTTGCACAACTCGTACAAACCTAATGAAAAACCGAAAGTTATTGTCATGTATTGAATAAATTATAATTTATTGTTGCGGCTCACGTCGATAACAAAATATTCAATTGCTGTCGAATTATTTTCTGTTTCCAAAATTATTTTCGTTATCGTGATAGTTATAGTTACAAACCATTTAACTATTTTATTCTCATGTAATATGATTAATATGGATATGGCCCAACGCATATAGACTAATCCCACAATTTACTCTCACCCCTAATTTTATTTTATATTCTACTTTCTATAGCACAAAAATACAGAATTATAACAATTGTTTTATAAAAATAGAAATTTATTACATTGAGCAAGTTTTTTCTTATCCAAACCATAAACATTTTTTATATATACCTTCTCTATAATTCTACCCATACACGATTATTTACGAATAACGTTTCAATTTAAAAATATAAATTATAAATTATTATCCCTATCCATTTCAATTATCAGTATTAAATATTATAGGAACAACCTGTTAAATGGATACAGTATGGATTAGATTATTTAATGTTGGCATTTATGAGCATTGAGTAGATTTACTTATTACTTGTTTTACTTTTTTATTTTTATTTACCTGTACATATTGCTCTACTTTGTATTTTGTAAATTGTTATTAATATGACACTGTGTTGGAACCTGGATGTTAAAGTAATATATATATATATATATATATATATATATATATATATATATATACAGTAAGTTCCGTTTAATGTGATCACTGATGTATAGAATCAACCATTTATTGGAATAAAAAATGAAAGTCCCAAACCAAAATCGTATAATACTAATGTTAAATTAACCTTTTATTAGAATCATCAAGAACCGGATAATTTAATCAGTTTTATGAACATTTTTATCGTTTTTCGTTTTTAATTTTTTTACAGAAAATTACTTAAAGGATATTATTACATCGTCTAATTAAAATAAAATTAAAAAATTTTCGAGTACAATTTAAAATAGACAGTTTTTTAACTTTATTTTTTTACAAATTCACTTAAAAATATCATATATTTGTTTTCTAGATAACACTCAATTTCAATAGATTTGTAAAAATATAATATTATCAAACTTTTACTATAACTATATAATAGTCGGCAAACTTAACTTTTAAAATTAACAATTTTTTAATAACACCCGGGGTTCAACTAAAAATATGATTTATTATTTATATGCAATATAAGCTAACAATACAGGGTGATTCAAACGAAACTAACGTAGTATATTTCCAATATAAATAAGTATAAAATAGGATACTTTTTTATAATAATTTAATAATCGTAACTAATCAATTTATAATATTATATATAAAGAACTTATAGTATTGTGTTGTATATTTTATATAAACATAAATAAGACATGTATTTAAATATCCTAAATGCATTTAAAAAATACAACCATTAATGTACTAATAATATTATAAAACTTTGAAAATGCTATAAAAAATATCCTTATTTATTTTGTTGACATAATGTTAAATATAAGCAAATGGGTATACCGCTCAGTAGGCTTAAAGTATTGAGTGAATTACTGAATGAATGTGTTAAATTTAAATTCAATGATATATTATTACTCATTGGATACAAAAAATAATTCTGAACGGTGACAGTCTGTCAGCCTATATATTATTACCTGGATGTATATGATATATTTTTTGATTTGTTATTAAAGTAATTCATTTTACTATTAGTGTAACGGTAGATAGATTTAATTTTTATCAAAAACATTACATTTTTGAATATTATTAATATTTAATTATCACTATAATATATATTTTTGGTATCTATACCATAATATTATTAAATTTTTCGTAATTAATATTTGAGTCAATGCCGAATAATTCCACTTATTGTGTGAATAATAACTTAAAATATGATTGCTTTTAGTAAAATTCACGATAAACATTAAATTTTTAAATCCTCATAAACAATATTTTTGAATTATAACAAAATAATTAAATCGCCATTCTTTATTAAATTATTTAATTTTGTCTGAATTTAAATTTAAGATGTCTAAAATTCCTATAAATAACCCAAAAAGAGTCAAAATATTTTAAAAATTTTATCACGAATAGGAAATGCTGAAAACACATAGGTAGGTATCATTATTAAGTCAATACATTCATTACTTTGCTTAGAATCTAAAATTATAAACATAATTATATAATAAATATATGTAATTAAATTTTGCGTCATTGAGATTGATATTTGTCAAAAAAAATAACATCTCTATATAAAATACTCATATTATATATATACCAGCCTGAATATGGCAACATTTTTTTAGTCGCCGTCACCACTTTTTCTGGGGTACATATTATTATCTTTTCAGCTTATTGTACTAATTAAATGTAAAGATCTTTGACATTTCCAGAAAAAATTAAAAAAAAACAAAAAAAATATTATTATATGAATAAAAAAAATTGTAATACAAATAAAATTATAAAGTAAAATAAATTATACTTATTCATTTAATTTTTTTTTTCATTTTATTGCTAACTTATAGTAAATTTAAATCAATATTATTCAATCTTATAAAATATAGGTAAAAATTACAAATTATGTATTCAACGTTTAAAAATTCCAAAAATAATTCAAGAATTTAAACTTTGAAGTAACATTTTTATTTTTAAAATTTTGGATGTATGAACCGAATTATGTGCTTGAAAAGCAATTTTTTGGGACATTTAAAAAAAATTGCAATTTTCATTTAAATCAGCGCTCTATTACATGTGATATCTAGTACGCCATAATTTTATTATTTTTTTAAATATGTAATAGCTAGTGATGATCAAAACAAGACCAAGACTTTCAAAATCTTGGTCTTGGGTATACACGTTAGTATTGGTCTTGGTCTTGGTCTTGATCTTGCGCAAGACTCTTGTAAGACTCTTGCTATTTTCACAAAATGTATAAAAAAAAATTAAATACCTGTGTGTGGGTTTTTTGAAACGACCTTTAAGATGAAATTTAGGTCTAATATATAGTATAATATATTAATAATTCAAATATTTACATAAAACAAGTCAAACAATTTAATTTTTATTACTAGTTATTATTGATTAGTTATTACCTATAATTTTTATAAAAATTAGTTGTTAAATTGTTATATATTTTTTTTAAAACGAACATTAAAAAATAATAACAATAAAAATAAAATATGTATGGTTTGCTCCAAATATTAAATTGCTTAATAATTACATTTGTTATAATAATGATATTTATTATTTATAATTAAAATTGTATTCTTCTTTTATTCACCAGTACAGTGTACTAAATGTTTATGTTTCTTTTAATATATATTTGTAATTAATATATGTTTTATTAGGTAAAGGTAAGAAAAAGCTGAAGCATTCGTGTTAAACGTGAGTGTATTATCAACAGACTACAAGTTTACGACAGTAATCAGTAATAACATGCTATACTAGATGTATAAAACACTAGTTTAGATACACAATGACTGATACAGAAATATCACACAAACTTCGAAAGAAAACAAAAACGTACTCACAATAAAAATGATACCTACCGTAGTTCGAAATGACTTCCAGCAATTATTAATATTTTCATTAATATATTCATATGGGCAAATTTATCATATTAGTAGAATAGCAACTTTCGACGTCTTTATCGTTTTTGTGAAAATAAAATAATTTTACTAACTTAGTATGAAACAATTATGTTATTTTGTAATATTAATTCTAATCATTTTCAATCATTTCTAATTTTTTATTCAATAATTTGCCATTTTCTTAAATACTGATCAAATTTAATAACAATAAAAATAATTTCTTATTATTTACTATATAAATTATTATCTAATAAAAACTAGATACACTAATGTGTTTTCGGGGGAAAAAAAATTGCAAAAGTCTTGCAATGTTGGTCTTGGTCTTGAAGCGTTGGTATTGTTTTGGTCTTGGTCTTGCTAGGGCCAGTACCATCTTGGTCTTAGTCTTGGTCTTGCAGCTATAAAGTCTTGCGAGATCGCAAGATCAAGACAAATTTTGATCATCACTAGACTAATAGCGTGGTTTATTTGCTATTTAGAGATTTACATGCCACTCATAACTTTTAATTAAAAATTATCACATACGTTTTTATACACCTAGGTACATACTTGTATATGTATAATTGCCTGTTCAATTCGTTAAAATACGAATATTGTTAATAACTAGATGTACCTATATAATTTAAACCTCGTCAATCAACTATGAGTATATAATATAATAAATTAATATTGCCATTTGTATAATATATAATGATCATACGCGAATCCATTACATCGGTCGATTATAAAATAATAATGTTACACAACTGTAAAGATGATCACGATATGGCCTCTCGGGCGTACATCATTTCAATGTAGTACACACACTTAGGTATGTGTATATATATGTGTGTGTATGTATTAATCTTTGTTATTATATTAGGTATATAGTGAAAGGAATAATTCTTGATTCTTCCCCGTTTGAAAAAAAAATCCTTTCGCCAGTCTCTTTCGCTAGCACAACTACTAGTATATTGTGTTATATAGATATACAGTAAATGAATAAATCACACAAAATTATTATTACAAACATGATTATGTCACGTGATGTGTGTCAAAAGTTTATCACATACTGAAAAATAAAAAAATACCACTAAAAAAATATCTTAGTTTTAACAGAGCCAGAAATCGAACATTTAATTTTTAATATTATTCTAATTAGCTATTTTTCAAATCAAAATTGTAAATGCAGTAAGCCTTTTATTTGATAAAAACATAAGCAACTTGTAATGCTCATCTATTATAATGATTATATATATGTTGAATGATATTCTCTATTTATTTAATATAAATTATTATGTAAGTAAAGTGCCTATAATGGTTGTCATCACAGTCAATTACCACAATGGAATGCAGAATACATTATAATAACATTATATAATATCTACTATACGTTTTTTTCTGCTTATTATACTATACTATTTTTTGAAAGTATCAAATCGCAAGATGGAATAAATACGTGAAATACAAAATATGAAAATATGTGTATTATGAAAATTAAATCCCATTTATATTCAGTTCAAATCGTGATCCCCACATCGACACGATATTCATTATAATAATTATATTCTGTGAAAATAATGAAATTGACAGGCAGGAGTACAGAAGCTTTTCAAGTTTAAGAAATCAAATAACTTCTGCCTACATTTTACTGTAGGATTTACCTAGATTTATTTATTTTTTAAATGTGAAATATATTAAATCATACTTATAGTTTATAAAGGTTAAATAGGTGGTTGGGGTTAAGGACATAACATAGTCCCTCAAAACTAGTTCTAAACTTAAAAGTTCTTACCTTAGTTATATCTATTCAATTACATTGAACAATTTTTTTTTACTTTTTTTTAAGGTAGTTGTTTGTAAAAAAAAAAAAATAAATAAATGAACATATTATACATTAAATATGAAGTGATATACCTCGTAGTTACACGTTCTTAAGTAAAATTTATTTTTGACCTCGAGGTAATAGGTACATTATTATTTTCTCAAACTTATATATAAAACGATGTTCAATAGTTATTGTAAAAATTGATACAAAATTATTAGATTTAGATAATCTTATTTGAAGAAAGTTATAATTGTAAAATCTAAAGAAGAAGGAACACAATATGGTAATAAAAGTGTTGTCTAGAACAATATCTTGTCAGTAGACTGAGATGATAGATTCAAATATGGGTTAATCCCGTAAAATAGGGACATATGGAATCTCTAAGGTATATTCAGTGCCGTACTTAGGCCAGAGATCCCTAAGGTGTGTAGAAGTTGGTGAGTACACTACTTTTATTAAAACATTAAAAAAACCAAGAATTTTTTTTAATCGAACGATAAAGCTTAATAAGTTCATTTTTATAAGTATATTACGCAATTTTAACGTTTTACATAAATATGTAAGTAAGTAGTAGAACAACTATATTATTATTATAATTTTTTAATCGCTTCTGGCATCATTATTTAATAATTTAATTTCCGAATTTAAGAAGACCTCCATCTCCTGTATTATAGGCCCTAGAGCCATCAAGTTTCAATCTACGCCACTGCGGGATGTACTACGTGTCTACTACACGTAGTGCCAAGTACAATGATACACATAATGAAAATAATACCCCCGTAAAGATTCGATGGTAGTATATAGTGATCGAGTATATCCGAAGGTAAACTAACTATATATGTATTTGTAATTAGGTTATATCAGTATAGACACTCGCAATTACTTTGCGTTAAAACGACCGTTTATAATATAACAATAATAAGTTATGTGTTCGGTGCGATTTAACGTAGGTATCAAGTTCGCATCCTCGCCCTCGGCCTCGGCCTATATAATACCTATATACTTAATACGCATACCTTTACATTTATATTATTTTGTTATTCGTTAATATTAGTATATATATACTATATAGGTAGGTACCTACTATATGTATAAATACAACGCGTTAATAAAATCGCAGAACATATATATAACTCGTATCGTATTATGTGTTCTGCGATTTTAATTTCAATAATATTGAGTTACCTACAAATAATTTTTGTACACTACCTGCTACCTACATATTTACATATAATCCAATCGAGAAAGCTTTACAGGTTACATATTTACATGTTATTGATGCGATTTAAAAAATTGATTTCGTAAAAAAACGTTACGAAATGCTTCATACTACATGGTTAATTTTATTATATTTCTGGGACGAATTTATTTGTCAATGAAATAAATTTATGAACCATGAGCCAAAAAGTTATACAGTATAGGTTCACAATTAATTCAATATAATTTAATATGTAAATTAATCTAATCCCGTTATTTAATTGTAATCCAAAATATTTTTCTCATATTATCTACATTCTACTTCTAACATGGTTCATAAATAAATCAATTATCGACCAATATAAGGCTATTTTTTATTTAAATATCTCATAATCTTTAACTGTATACTTATTATTGTTACTAGTAGACAATTATAATGTTTATTATAATTTATCAGCATTTATTACAACACTAATTATTATTTACATAATTTACATCGAATAACTACATAATAAGGAAATCAATTCAAATACACATTAAAATATATACGTAAACATGGTAAAATAAATACACTGCTGTCTACTACAATCTGTTCATTATTGCTCTCTCAAAATATTTTCTACGGAAAACATAACAATTCTTATTGTTTGTGTTTAAATAATTACCTATTAAAAACATTACACCACAAAAACAACATTTAAAATTTTTTAAATACTTTTATTTATTTGGTTAATTTTAAAATAGTAAAAAACATTATTTTCACTTAGTACTTACTTGATATGTACCTAGTTAAAAAATATCATTTATATATTAAAATTGATATATAATATATACGAGTACAATACGGTTAAAAAGTAAATGATTGAATTTTATTCGACATTAATTTAAGTTACTTATACATTTAAATATTTAATGGTTTATGGCTAAATAGTATTTGGTATAAAATGTTATATGAATCATATTATATATTATCTGAGGATTTAATTATTTTGCTAAAATAATTGAGGAAAAAACGTAAAAATAAGTAAACATATTTTTAAATTATCATAAAATATTTTATAGTGTTGAAATTTGTACTACAATACCACCATTATGATACGCTCATATATTACGTGTATGATGAGATTTATATTGGACAACCATAATTGCAACTCATATATATCCTTTATTTGATTATTGTAAAGTGTTCTACACGTATATTAGTCACAAGAACTAATATATTTACTATAGAGTGAAAGATGAAAAAGAGAACAGTGACATTTTTTTTTTAAATTTCCTTGTCTTGTAGTAATTATAGTTAAACATACAATGAGTGCGCACAGTGTATCAAATATATATGAATATAATATTTACTAATGATTTTGTTCAGCAATTTCATTAGAAAATTTATAGTTATGTCAATTGAAAATTGTATATGTTTATATAGCTATGACATGTATTTGTACTAAATTGCCTATACAGTGATTCACTAAACGAGTTCACTCCCTTTTCTCCTTCAAAAATGTAATTATTCAAAATCTGATTTATGGAATTTTAAAATATACTTAAAAGACCATATTTCTAAATTTTCGAGATTTATTTTATTATTTAAAGACTGTTCTGTTCTTTGAAAATATAACCTTATATTTTTCTAATAAGAATTCCCCTTATTACTATAAATTATTTAGTAAATATTTTTTTTGAAAATATTGTATCAAAATTAAAATTAAAATGATTAGTTTCTATGGTATAAAAATGTTTATGCTAAATAAAAATATATGGTACCTAGATAATATGTAGTATTAGATCTAATATTTATTATACTTAAACAATTTTTACAAATTATAAATTTAAAAAACCATAACCTATATCTTTCAAACCTATTACCTTGGGCCTATTATCTTTATTATATAAAGTTAAATAACTAAAAGACTACTTGTTTGAATTTTAATATTAATACTTGTAGTACCTCCACCGGGAGGCCTCTACGCTCTGTTATAGTCACCTTGTTTTTTATTTATTTATTTTTTTACTATATTCTTCCTCAATTTTTCTTATTGTTCTTTTTAAAACAGATTGAATAAAAACATTTAATAAACAAAAAAAAATAAATATATATTAATACGTTAAATTTCTAAATAATTCATTGAAGACTTCTTAAATAGTACAAAAATTACAAGAATTTGAATATATGGTTTATAAATACATTACAAAGCAAATATTAAAATATAAAATTAAATACAATTAAAAATCAGAATTTAAATAAATTCCTTATTGAAGGAAAAATAAGAATTAGCACGCTTAGAGAATTATCCACTTATGTCTTGTAGTATTTATGCTGTATACGAAATATAAAAGTATAAAATAGATAATATAAATAAATTATTATATATTAATTTTCTAAATATTATATGCACCATTTATTAAAGATTGAAAGCTTATATAATTTCAAGTGTAATAAAACATTAAAATATTTCTATTATTTTTCTACAATTCACTTACTTTAAAGTTTATCTTTATTCTTTATAAGTTCTATGGTAGATTATGGATAATTCAATCTTTTAGAAGATTTTAATTGAAAATAAAACGTATAATTTTAGTAGGTACTTTATAGAAAAATCATTTAGGACTAGACAGTTTTTTATTTCAAAAAAAAAAAAAAAAAATATCAATAAAGAAGTCTTGAAATTATATCTATTTTTGGTGAATTAATTTTTAGATTTCTATTATACTAGGCGTACCAAAAATTTTTAGTTTTAAAGTTTGGCATTAAAACTTGAAATTTAAATACAATGGTGTAGGTACTCGCGTATTTTATGGTCGTATCGCATTTGTAATATATTAGAGTAGATAGTATCGTCACTGGTAAATCCTTTTTATAAGTACTTAACATTTAAAAAACGCCCTACTCACACACTATATTATTATAATTATGGTAAATAGGTCCGCTCGGAATATAAATTGTATTCCGAATGCAATGATTTCCCATTCAAACCGTTGAACATCCTGTACGACACTGTCCTAGTGGCCCATATCGTCACTTGCTCAACTATATATTATTTTTGTATATTCGGTGAATTGTTTTTTTCCGAAAATGTAATTATTATTTGATATATCTATAATTTATTTTGCGTTAAATGTATATTTGATCTACATGCAATATTAATATTCTAAAAACAATAATATATTAAATTTATAAATGTATATTATTAAAAACGTTTATCAATTCGATTACATAGTAACATTGGTGTAACTACTGACATTCTCGAGGCTACTGAAAATTCCATAGTTGAATTTTAAAACCCCAATATAATTAGTTCCAAAGTTAAAAAAAATTAGGAGCATTTTTCTTTTACTTATCATTATTTTATCGTTTGTAATTCAAATAATTATAAGAGCTAAAATAAAAAGCATGGCTTGCAATTTAAAAATAAATTATTTTTTCATTATTATATTACGTAATATTATAATTAAACATTTCTCCATAGACTTTACAGTTTACACTTAATAAAATCCCAAATCATTTATCCTAAACAGTAAAATATTTACAGAATTATGTATCTAGATTGTCATCTAACCTGGTCATATAAAAATAAAGAAACTATCTAAAAATACATGTTAACTACCCTTTTTTTTTCTAATTTTAAAGCTAAAATACAGGACATTATCTAATGTTATATTATCATCATAACTGATTTATGATACGTTTATTGTTGCTATCCCTTTTCTAAAAGTAAAAAAAAAAAAGTGTAACTATATTAGCATTAAGTTTAAAGGACATTGTCAGAAAAACTTTAATCAATAAAAAAAATAAAAAACTATACTTTTGATTAAAAATAGACATAAGAAACTTAAAATTAAAATGCTAAATATGAATAAACAACTCTTTTAGATTTTATCTGATCTTTGATTAATGGGAATATATTAAGACACTAATTTGACACTAATGATTATAATACATGTGTATAGTATATAGGTATACTTCATGCATTTCAAATTATATTAAATTAGGACACGATACTCCTGAATTTTGTCAGTTATCACAATTCGTGTCATTTTTAAACAAAATAAAAAATACAATTTTAAAATTACAATATTTTTATAATATTATTTTAGGATAAGATCAGTGGTTTTTTGTATGATGGAGTATATGGCTGTAGTTTATATTCTCAACAATTGACATTTATGATACCTAAGATGTACGAGTATATACGTATATTTAATAGAGATAAGGAATTAAATTCAGTAAACTAATACATTTTTTAATTATTTTTTTTTTATCATTTTACCTGTCTAACTTATTCCTCAAATTGGTCATATCGACATTGTGACATTATTTAGTGGCTTTAATTTATATTTTGCATCATTACTCATTAATAATAACATTTATAACTCATAAAACAAAATAATTATGATTTTAAAAATTAATAACGAATAAGCGAATAAGTAAATATAAAATATAGTAATTATAGTAATTCAAACTGGAGTAAGTAATCATTTCAAAATGTGTAGAAAAAAACTGAATATAGTATGAGTGCATGTATAAACTTAAATATAACCGAAATAAAACCTTAATTATATTATTACGCTTATGAACACGTTTGAATGAGAGGTCTATTGACTTGAAAAATAGTAAAAACACCTTTGTAAAATGTACGTTAATTTACTTTTATCCATAAAATTTACTGGAACATTTTACTGAGTTCACGTTAAATCTTAATAATAAAGTTTCTTAGTAATTGTATAATGTCATTGTAGTATAGTTGTTACTTGTTTGTATCAATTATGTAACCCCGTTGTCACTGGTTGTTTTTTTTTTTTTTTACTTTTCGGATATGGTTGATATACATTGACACATTGACAAGTTTTAACCATGGTTGCGGATATATTTTGTAAGAGGTAGGTGTACGCGATTCAGTATTCCCATGTACCTCAATAGCAGGAATACTTGGAATCATAATTGTTTATTATCTAACTACAACTCTAATAGGAATGTAGGATATTATTTTTAACCGTCTGCTCATATATCCATCTATAGTAAACTATTATTCATGTCCACCGATGTTCACTAACCGAAATTTTAATCGATGGTTTCATGCTAGACGTTTGAATAGCTGAACATCAGCTGGATATAGATGGTAGTGCTATAATCTTAACATTTTCTATTTTTATTTTTTTTTTTTTTTAATTTCTACAGATATCAAATGAAAAATTGGCCACTTTATAATTTTTTAATTATACTGCACGTTATCAGGCGATTTATGCAATTACACCTTATGTAAACACCTACCGGGTATAAATATACAGCTTTCATATCTATATAATTTGTATTTCATATGTTTTGAATTTTTTAATTGCGATTTAGATATAATTTAAAATGTATTTTCGATGCTGAATGGTTATTATTGTGTCACACTTCTATTAAGCGGGTATTTTCCAATAAAAACATATAAATCCCAACGTTGTTAAAGTTTTTAATTTCAAAAGGCGTAATAGTATGCACCTTCAACTAATGTGACGAAAACTGAGTAATGTTTGGCTATTATTATATCATATATCAACTAGACAACATAATAAATATTCAACTATCATATCAATTAGCTGATCAACAGGTGTATATTGTAATTAATTATATAAAATATATATTTAAGTTATTTGTTTTTAATCATGAATCTATTCTAATGACCACCATGCAAAAAAAGATATTTTTCTAATTTACTTTTAGTTTGTAATATATTTGTTTTAATGAGTAGACTAATATATTATTAAAGACAGTAAATAAATTTCATACATAATTTATGTTTTTAATCGTTAAATTTACAACATGAAAGTACGATACCTAATATATAATAATACCTATATAATAGGTACTGCAAAGTGCTAATTGTAATATTGTATTATTATATAATCTTTAAATTATTAAATGTCAAATGTGCTTAAAAAATTTCACATAATCAACACTAATATTATAGTGTTATTATTATTATCTATGCATATAAAAAAACGTAGCATGCTAAGTACTTGATATTTTATCCACTGCGTGGAATAAAATTGATCCATCTAGTATGTTTTTGAAATTATGATTAAAAATGTCTCAATCAGGTTACAATGGTTATGTTATTGTATTAAACAGTGGTTTTTAAAGGTAACTTTAAAAAAAAAAATTGTATTCAGATTTTACAGGCCACTTATTCCGGTTGGTTTGACGGTAACGTAATTATATTATTCATTGGTTACTATGGAAATCTAAGGTACTGTAATATGAAATTATAAAGTTTAATACTTCTTTAATCTTTTTTGTTGCCTCATGATTCCCATAGCAACCAAACTTAATACAAGGAGATAGATCAGAAAATTTTTATTTAGCCCAAAAACATATATATTTTAAAAATGTTATGTATAATAACTTAGGTTAGGTAAGGTTTCTGAGCTAAGACGGTTTATCAGCCTAAAATGGGGGTAAAAATATATTTTATAAACCAGTGAATCATCATGTATAATAATGTGCCACGTAGACCTTTAATACACGTCTCAATAATGCTTTACTCTCAAAATATTATGAGTATTTTTTTTTGCAAACGTTATTTTCTATTACCGTAATATTGTAGCGCCGAGTATATGTATATCGTACTCTGTATATTATATAAAATAGCGCCAGCGTGATTCTTTAATGCTTTCCCTTTATAATGTCAACGACACTTTTTTTTTATCGTCACACATTGTACCATTATATACAGCACTGCATTCGTTTACTAAACATCGGATTCCGTTTAGGATATTATTATACGTAATATTATGTATCTAAATATTATAACGGATTTGCAGTATATACATAAATTGTCTTCATATACGCTCAATAAATCTTTTTCGATTGCCAAAAATAATATATGCTCTTAATCTTAGAACCATGTTGAACCGCTGCTGCTTATTTAAGTACTCTAATTATTTCAAAAAATATAAATGTTTTAAAAACATTTTATTTTTTACATAATTTTAAAATGTTACATAACACTTTTTTTTATTGTTTTTTTAAGTATTTTTATGAATAAATTTACTTAGAATAATATCAAATAGCAGTATAGTGTAGAATATTAAATAAAAAACGTATGTTGTCATTTATAAAAATAAAAACTTAAAAAATAATAACAACTAATAACGAAAATTTGTTAAAATATAAGTTTTTCAAAAATTTTGTTTTTAATGACTTAAGATTATACAAAAAAAAAAATATTATCAAAAACTTCAAAATATTTTACGTTTATTAATCATCTAATCGCCTAGTGTGTACGTGGTATAGTAAAATTAAGTGTACTATTATACTTATCAATTCGTATGATATATTGAGTGCCTAGACTTGTTTGTTCACGGTCTTACTATTTTAAGCACGAAAAAAATTTATGTTTGTATTTGAATTTTATAATAATTATAATCACCATCAATAAAACCTATTTTATACTTTCTCGCAATTAAATAGTACAAATTATTAGTTGTTCATAATATAGTCTTAACGAATATTAATTTATAAGAAATATAAGTGGCATACGATAAAAAGAGTTTACATAAACGCTTTTTTTACATGAAATGCACTATGCTTGGAACGTAGGTGTTTAAATATTAAAAAATTTTATTTTTAAATAACTTCTATATTATATTCATTATAATTATGCAATAACAAGAGTGGTAATACCATAATATATTATTTGCATTTGAAAACTGGAACGTTAAGTATATCCACTCAAAAATATATTTTTATGAAAAAAATTTTTTGAATGTTACTTACAAACTGTATTGTATTATAAAAAATAACTTATATAGAACTTAAACGAGTTATGCTTAAATACTAATGTCAAGGATTAAATTTTAAAAAATACCCATAGGTTAACGTAAACTTTGATTGCAGAGTATACTCCTGATAAAATATGATTAAAAAATATCAATTCCCTAAATAAATAGTCATATACCTCATCATTTTAAAAATAATTAATTTTACCATTATCATTATTATTACTTCTTTTCATAAAATAATTGAATTATTTAGAATTTTTTTATATCAAAAAATAAAAACATATTTTTATAAAGACGTGTTTGTTTATTTAAGTATGTAATTTGATAGTTCTTGTTACAATAATTAAGCTATAAACGTAGATCGTAGGAATTTACATATTTTGTTATTATTTTTTTTCTTTTAAAAATTGTTATTTTATATCATATTATTATTTCAAAAAATTAATAAGTGGTCGATCTTATGACGTGTATGACTATACCTGACCATTTTTTAAAAATACAAAACCATTCAAAATTATGATAATTGCCCATGGAAAATCGGAATAATTATTAATTATAATTTATAATATAACATAAATACACGAATAATTGTATAAGAGATAATTTAATAACTAATAATGAATATAATTTTTTAGGAGGCTGACTGAAAATAATCTGCTATGTTGACCTATCTACATCAGCTATCAAATTCAACAACGTATTAATTAATATATATATATATTTGTGTAATAAAAAATAGTTTACCACAATATTGTCCATATTATATTCTCTGATACTGATAGGTACATATAATTATACGACTAATAAATAATGACTATAATGATGCTTTCAATATTGTTCATCATCATATGTTTAGTGTATACCTAACTTAACCTACACCTGATTATATATTTTAAATATAGATAGATATTGTTTAATAGCTATTGAACACGTTACAATTTGCAGTTATTATACCTATCGATATTAACGCAAATAGGTACTAGTATTTTTAACCTTAATTTTTCATTTCGTTAATAAAATATTGAAACTTTCAAAAAAAATTGTTAAATTAATTAGAGAGCTATACGAATTGACTTAACCTAACTTATATTTGACGTTATCATACATCACGACTATATAATATCCTTGTACCTAACTTTTAAATTTTACAAATTAAATATTGAATCGATATTTCAATAAATTGGTATGTATATATTTACGTAGATTATGCAGGATAAGACTGTGTAGGTAAATCAAAGAAACAATTTTCTTCTCTTAATAAATAATACAGATACTTAGCTTATTACCAAGAACTTAGTAGTTTTAAGCCTTGACGTGACCTAGAGTACCTGATTTATAAACATAATTAGCAATAATAACAATCATAATATTATATATTTCTTGAACTTTAATTAAAACTACTTGTATAGATTTTTATTTTTTCACATATACGCCCTTACTTTCATCAATTTTTTTCAGTGTATAGTATAAAAGTGAAAAATAATAAAATAGGTTAAAATTATTGATTGGTTACATAGGGAATTTTAATAGGTTATAACAGGTGCCTACCTATGATTAGTACGAAGGCATATAATATGCATGTAATATTTAAATCAATAATCGTTATCATTGATTTCAACAGCATATATTATAAACATCACAAAAATTAAATTAAAGTAAGAAAACCTTGAATTTTTTTCATAATTTCCGTTAATATTAAAATATAATAATACTGTTTAATTAATACAAAATAGTAAAATAAGTTGTTAATAAATAAAATAATGATATAATAATGAATTCATTATTATTATTCTATATTTTTCTACTAGTTTAAAGATGTACCTAAACGTTGTATGGTTTTACGACTTAAAATAGTAATATTTTATAATTTAGTACTCTTCATTGTATAATTAATATAAATATTAAAATTACTTAGTATGTTTTTTTTTTAATTTTTTTAGTTTTAAATGAATGCTTAAAACGGTTAAAATTAAGTAAAACTTAAGACACTCAGTATTTTTTAACAAATATCAAATAAGATAAATAATATAATAAAAATCTCAAGTATTAATTAAAAATAAAAACTATTTAAAAAAAATAGGTACAAAATTGTACTAATAGATTTTTTTATTTTTGTACTATAAAATCAAAATTAGAAATAATTGATTACATTTTTTATTTCTAAAAAAGAAATAATATATTTTGCTCAAATTACTCATGATGAATTTCTTGTTCTATTATAATTTACCATTTTGATGGAACTGAATACAAGTAAAACTGATCGATAAGACTAAAATTGGTTTAATAAATATCGATTCTATGAGAGAATAGATGGATTATAATAATATTATAGTTCCCTATTGTTAATCTTAAATGATTGTAATCCGCGACCACTGCTTTGACTATTGACCAGGAAAAATAATTTTTTATTTTAAATTATCAACAGGTATAATTGAATGATGATAGTTTTTTACTTTTGTAATTTAATTGCCTTATTTAGCTGGTATTTTTTGATATTACTACACTGACATATTAAAAGTAAAATATAATTATACGGCGAATTGCCAACAACGATATTCTTGTCGAACATTTAGTAACAAGTAATGAGCTGTAGTGAGTGTACTTACTATACCAACATTTTATGTACTATTATACTATATACGTATATGCACTATAGTAGGAATGATCTGTACATAGTATTAAAGTATTAACATATTATTTTTATAAAATATTATCTAAAGTACCTACAAAAACTCGATTAGAACATCCGTGCAGTGGTTTTATTTTGAACTAATATGCAGTGATAAAACATTTTTTGCATGATTACAATATCGGTTAGGTTACAACATTATATTATTATAAAATACACATTTAAATTATTAAACATAAATAATGCATATATTTTAAACGGTTTGTGGCCACTTATCATTGGTCAGTGAATTATTCACTATACAGTGTAAGTAGTCTATGTAGTATATATATACATTATCCTTGACATGAGACAGTGTAGGTGCATGTAATACTCAAATAGTGGAGGGGAGCAGGAGCTACCACTAATGTTTGCGATGCAATACACTCAAACAATTTTTACCTCTAAAAAATGCAACATATTTGCGAAATTATTCATTTCCGTCAAAACAAACATATTCATTTCGACAAAAAGGAAAAAGGTTTAATCCGTCAAATTTAGTTTTTCTTAAACTAGACTTAAAAAAACCATTTATAATTATCTTGAAGTCATGAGAAGTCATAAGAAGGAGATGGTTCTTGTTGATCCCAGGAATTTTTACACATCTTTTTATTGATTAATATATTTTCGTCAACTGCATATGACTTCATACTACCGCATACACAACATGATTGTGAATTAAAAAAAGTTTATGTGAAATAAGTTAGATTAGAAAAATCTAAATCAATTATAATACTTATTGAAAAAAAAAAACAATTCAAAATCGCAAATAAGTATACCTATTTTACTAAAATATTTTTTCGCTGACTAAAGCCTTTTTGTGTTTAATTAAAAATTCTTCTACCGATAACATAGATTTTTTTGTTTATATACTGAATAACTTATATTATATCCTCCTGATACAAATTTTTCGACAATTTTGTGTATCAGTAAACTTTAAGAGGAAGTTAGAATGACTAATGAACTAGAATAATTTCACCGATGTTATATCTTTCAGTCATTACTCATTATATTTATCATTATTTTATTTATCAAGTTATCATTATATTATGATTATTATAGGGTATAAGCAATCGTATCAATTATTTTAATAAAAACGATAACATTTTAAAATATTGATCAACTAGAATGCATTTAGGTACTACAAATTGAAAATTCAAATGTGTAAAATCATTTTATTTAAATAGGTTTTAATTTATATCAACTATAAATAAAATAGCAAGAGGACAACCAATTAATTAAAATTTAAAATGATGTATTTATGTTAATATATATATATACAGAAAAAAATAAAAAAATAATTGTTTCCTCTATTATCGCGAAAGTAAATTGCGCTCAAAATTAGTTATCCACTATAATTATACATAATATATAAATATGATAAAATAGTAGTTACCTAATACATATTTAAATTTTTAAACTCGCTGACAAAGAAAAAACTGAATAATAATTTGATCTGATGAGAGATACAAATACAATATAATAAAAATGAATACACTATTTATTCTTATCAAAGAACACCGACCAGGTGTTGTTATATATATAGTATATTGTCTTTTGGATTGTTTGCAACTTAACTATTTATTATTTGTTCATAGTGAATGTTACAATTCTAATTTCTTATAGAATAAATTATGAGTAGGTTTCCCGCGTATGTGCTGTTATTGTACAATATTTTTGGCATATCTGCGCAGTATCTAACTTGATCTCGAGTTTAATTATGAATGTTGCTCTACGAATCGATGAGTGGGTTTACCATAATTATGTTTGGTAATCTTGAATAGATGACAACTCTTTAATGAAACAATACCATTCGATATAAAACGCTAGATATATTTATTATTTAGATTATAACATAGATATTTTAATTTTTAAGACAAAAAACTGATAAGTAAAATTATATTCATAATATGAAGTGTTTAATCTTACAATTTTTTTCAATGACATTAATATTTTACATTTTAATTGATAAAAAAATAAGTAAGTACGATCATTATTTATTTGTTAAAATAAAATAATAGTATGTAATATATAATTTTATTAAGTACCAAATATGTATAATATACAATTTACTGTTTATAAATTATAGTAGGTTCACAGTTCATTAAAGATTTTTGAAATTTTAAGTAAACAATATTTTCCAGATTGACTGAATACTTTAAAATTTCATGAGTATCCTTAGTTTATTGATAAATAATCGAGTTTTAAAAAAAAAATGTTTTTCTTCCACCGTTACAAATATTATTGTGCGAAAAAAATCTATGTAAAGAAACATATCATAAGTAAAAGTATTGACGTATTGTCAACAAAATAGCAGTAGACCCTTTGATACAAGGTATATTAAACATCATAATGAAACCAAATCAAATATTCTTCGACCAAAAGAGAAAATTAGAGAATCTATGTTTAGCTGAAGAGTTGTAGAATAACTCGATCTCGGCTACAATATTTTGTAAAACTCTGCACATAATATGATTCAACTATTTTCGGAAACCAATACTTCTCGAAAAATAATAGATATGACTAAAAATGATATTATGATATCGTTAATAAAATTAACACTTAAAAGATTAAAGTAAAATAGTAAAATTATAGTTTTATAACTATAACTATTTAAATATTTTTGAAATTCCAACTTTTGAATTTTAATCATATAGGTATAATAAATAAATCTAAAATATTAATTTCCAACTACAGTTATTTGTACTTATGTCCACGAACTAGACAATTTAGATGCTGTGTTACTGTATCAGCTGTTGGAATATTATTAATTGTTTTAATAAAATGTATAATTATTTTTGACTTAATGTTATATTGTATATTTTATATTATGTTTTAAAAACAATGGCATCACCTTATTATTTAGAATGAATTAATCTATGATAATAAGAACCGGTTGTGATAATGTATAATTCGGGATAAAAATAATAAGCTGTCAGCTTAACTTAAATTTAGTTGGCATGATCTGAACCGATGTTCTAGAAATGATACAGGCTAATACGATTAAAATAACACCAAAGGATTTTTACCAAATAACAACATGCTGTTGTAACTTAATGGAAATCGCAATTTATTATTTATCACGAATATAATATTAATATATCATATTAAATATTTATCGAGAATTTTTGTAAAACAAGACAGAAAACTAAAACGTTGGTCAAATTGTAGAACCTCTGGTTCAATAAACCGGTTATGGGAGACACTATGTATCAGAATCTAAAGAACAACTTATTCATATGTACCATTATATCCAATGAGTTCTAAGCACCATCACGTCTCACACCTATTGTATATTTATACTTTCACTATTTATTTGAATTCATATATTTTTTTAACTAGGTATTTACTATTTTATTCATATGTAGGAAATAATTTTTATTAATATCATGTACACAATTGTTCCTGAAAACCATAAGATGGGGTCGATGATTCAACGACTGCAAGCTTTAGAAAGAGTTCGTCTTTCAATTTTTAAACATTTCTTGAGATACGCATTCATTTTTTTTTTTAATTTTCTTTTATTTATAAGCACTTTTTTCAATCAATCTGTTTCATTCCACTTAGGACTCAAAAATATAGTTTAAGCAATTGTTGATAAACTTATTTATTTATTATAAACTAACATTATTCGAGTTTTTAAAATAGTAGCTTATAAGAAATATCACAGAGTTAACAAATTTAACAGAAAAAATTAAGTGATAATATTATTTAAAAGATAAAATAGCGTGATCTTGGTTATTAGTTGACATTGGCTAAAAATATCATTCTCATTAAGTAGTATTTTTGCGATATTAGATTGTCTCACTGGTAAGTAAAAGAACTCCTGAAGTATGGCGTTACCTGGGACACAAATGTAATTTTTCTCTTACGAAACTTATGCAACAATGTAATCTTAATTTAATCTCCGGATAATGTAACACAAAATCTAATGTGATTTTAGGACTTAGGATAATGGTTCGAGATGCAGTATTCCCGTTAACAGGACTGGAATCAAACGGCAGATGGGCAATATATTTTATACATTGCCCGAAAAAGTCGAAAAAGTGGTTTTGGGCTTTATAAAATCACCGCACACATAATTTTTGGTATAAGAGGACCAGACAGCTGAATCATATTCTAATAATAATCTGACCTAGACCAAGACGTAATATAACAAAGAATCAAAAGAATGACACATGTAAGAATCAAAATTTGAAATGTCACCTAATGAAACCCAAAACACACAACACCTTATATGCAACGAGATCTATACATTAGTCAGAAATCGAGTAAAGAAACATAGAGGAAGACTAAAGTCTTTCAATTAATTATCTCGTAAAAATATTATTGTCATTTAAGCGAATCGTATCTTAATATGTTTTATTACGTATAAATTCAAACTTAAAACGCTCATAAAAATGTAATGAATCATGATGCATTTTTTTTTTATTTTATTAAGAAACATAGAATTTCTATGAGAAAACTTACATTGTTTTTTTGAGTATTACACAAGTTTAATCAATGTACAATTAAAATAATAAATAAAATGTCAATTGTCTATAAAGAACTGAAAAGGAGTGAAAATATTTTAATAAATTTAATCATGTTTAAAAAAGCTAAAATAAATATTTAATGTAAATTTAAAATATCTATGGCTATTCTTTTGTAAATTACTATAAAAAAAAACAAAACTAAATTTTTCAAGAACTGTAAATTAGATTAAATACTTAAATATATTTTTACTCTCTGTATCTATATTTTTTTTTAGTTTTCTCGATTATTTTATAAAATAATAAATATATCTTACACTGTTACAGTATCAAATATAGATACAATTTTCTAACAGAAACCATCATACTTTAAGTTGATATTCTAAGCTTTTTAACTGTTCCTAAAAATAATAAAAATTACAAAAAAACACATACGTATACACAAATTTTGTAAAATCAATAATATTTATACATTATACATCGTTTCGATCAGAATATAAAATCTTTTATAACAATTTTTCGTATTTGATTAAACAAGATAATAATTTTTATGCTCAATATATTGTAAAGTATATTAATAAATAGATAAGTAGGTAACAAGTATTATTACTGAATATTGAACCTAAGTTATGCGTGTTAATTGAATTGGAACACACGAACTGCGTCCCAAATCAGGTAAACGAACTTTTTGAACAAATTGCATTATGGAGTCAATTCGTGTTATTTTTTCACTTAATATTTTTCTTATTTTTTTATAGTGGTTTCCGGTGATTTATAAATCTATATGAAAACTAGTGTTGTATCATGCAAAATATAATACAAACATAAAATAAGTATCATTCATATTCAAACTATTAACTAGGTTAAGTAAACATGTATTTAATCATTAATGTGTAACAATACTTAGTATTAATTATTATTCTGTAAGTTTTTGTTTGATGCGGTCGCTGTGACAATGATTAGACAAATTAGTAATAAAGTTTTATATATTTAATTATTGTGTGCGTTTAATATTTTACAACGGTAGCGATCGACGTAAACGGACTTCCCGAACAACAAGTATAACTTTTAAGCTATCTATGAATTATAGGTGAGACATTGTATAAGATAACATCGTATATTCTTACCTATATAGTGTGATGTAATCATTAATCGATTAATATACATAATCCACTTTTCAGACATAGGTAACTAGTAAAATTACTAAAACCAAAATTTTCTAACATTCAGTTCCTATATTATTTAGGTGTGATCAGATTTTCGATGTGCGTTATATTTACTATTTAATATAAAATTAAATAAATTATTAGTTATTATTTAAATTTTTATTTATTTAATATTATATAATTTTAAAT
Organism: Melanaphis sacchari; assembly: GCF_002803265.2. Taxonomy (NCBI): domain Eukaryota; kingdom Metazoa; phylum Arthropoda; class Insecta; order Hemiptera; family Aphididae; genus Melanaphis; species Melanaphis sacchari. The sequence goes on along the minus strand of NW_020271135.1, from coordinate 123,375 downwards.
AAAAAGTGAACTGATGTCTACAATAAAAAAAAAAATGCATAGCTGTTTTAAGAATAGATAAATAAGATGATATAAGAGTTAGTGTCATTAATTTTAATAAAATTCAGAATGATGAAAAATTAGAAGTAAAAATTCTCAAAAAGTTTAGCAATAATTTTAAATGGAAAACAATCACAGACGTATCAAAACAATCTAGTAAATTATTTCGTAAACAATTAAAAGAAGATAACTCCATATTAACATTAGTCATTAACTGATGTCACGTTTATAAAAAATAATATGCATTATGTACATAGAACCAGAACCCTTAATTACAAAAAACTATTCATGATATTCATTCTATTTTAAATTATATAATAATTAAAACTATAGACAACGAACAATTTTTATTATTAAATAACTCAAACACTGGCATAATTATGCTTTCATATCAATTTAACTTAACTTTTTTTTAGTAAAATAAATGTATTTTATGTAAATGGAACTTCTGATTATTGTACTAAAAAATTTTCTGTCAATTATTTACAATTTATGGATTACAAAATGATTTTTATATTCCATTTGTATTTTTTTTTTTTTTTATAAAAATATAAGCAAACACTGAATTGCTTCAAAGCATTTAAAGCAATTAATTACGAAATAACTAAAATAAACTTCATATTTTCTCCTAAAATAATATACGTGAATTTCGAAATGCAATACACAATGCCATTATTAAGATAGAACCAAAAATCTTAATAAGAGATTGTCGATTTCATCTCGGCCAATCTTGGTGGAAAAAAATACAAAAACTATGGCTTCAGACTATGTACAAAATAATGAAATAGGTATGTAGTTAACATTGACGTTTGGATTATCTTCTATAGAACCACATAAAATTGGAGATTTTTTTATGTTTGAAATATCTGCTATTCGACGTACATACAGTTACAGAGTTTTCTAGTTATTTAGTGGATATATATTATTATCTAAATGAAGATTCAATATTACCTGCGAAGTTATGGGCAAAAAAAGTTTAAGCTCACAAAAAACCACCAACGCTTGCAAATTTTTTCATTCGAAATTTAACAATTTTTTTTGATTCTCCACAGCCAAATATATACACGTTTTTAGAAGTTTTGAAAACATACAAACCGATACTATTATATTATTAAGAAGTAGTCTAGAAAAACAACGAGTACCAAGAAAACCAATAAAAGAAAGAATACTATGTATAGAAAATAAAATAAATCAATTAAATAATCATGAAATCACAAATAAAAATTACAAGTTTTAGCCAATAAATATAAATACAGAAAAATTTAAATTTACATTAATCAACGATTTAAATTATTTTTATATAATTAATATTTATTGGCTAAAACGTGTACATAATCTTTAATTATATTATGATTTATATTGTAATATTATGTTTTTAATTTAACTATCTATATTATGGCAATACCATATTAAGAACCATTTCTAATAATAAACCGTAGGGTGAAATAGTAACAGAAATTGCATCCGGGACGAAATTCGTTCAAAAAGGTATGTTTATTTGATTTGGGTTACAATTCGTGTGCGCTCATTTGGGTTCAGTCAATTTAAGTTAAAATAATGTTCTTTGAAATAACGAAACTTGCAGGAACTTAATAATTTTACCTCAGTACCAAATTAGGTAGGTAAACCGACTGCACAGTGATCAGTTTTCAGTTTCAATTTATATCATGGATTAAAATAACAAAAAAACTAGCATTCTTGATCTAATAATTATTATTAAGACTCTAATTTGAATATTTTAAAAAATAAGCAAAATTCCTTCAAAAATGCGTCCTAATGTACAAATTATACTACAAAATTTAAAAAAATGGTTCTAAAAATTGATGTTAATAAAATGTTAATAACCTATTTGTATTACTTAAATTTACTTGCCTAACTTGGCGTCATCGTGAATGATGCATATCGTATATAAAACAACTTGCAATGTACCCGTATATCTTCCTGCACATGATATTTCGTTTGTCAGTCCATTGTGCAGTCTCCATGCCTCCGTTTATGTCTGGCACACAAGGTAAAACATACGTAATAAAAATGAAACTGCGAAGCAAAATTAACAACATTTATTTAGTTTTGTTTCTATTTAGTAGTGTAGTTTATGATAAATGGCTATCAAATGTTTACAAAATACTTTCAGCTATTACCTAGTCGACTTTGCCCAAATTAAAAATGTCTATTTAACATTTTTCGTTTTGTTTTAGTTTAAATATATAAAACGAATGCTTTGAAAATGATTCATTTCTTGAGTTTTCATTTCTTAATTTTAGAATTATTTTCGATGTAAACACAAAATAGTGGATGCATAAAAGCCAACGTAAATCCAACATCGTAAGATTGATATTTGTCCTTTATGTGTTTACATTGAAAATCTGCCCCAACTTAAGAAAATAAACCATAAAAATATAATTATTATGGTTATATTGATTTTAATACTTGATTTTTTTACATATGCTTATATTTATATGTTTAATAATTTATATACATACCATATTTCTATTAAATATAAAAGTAGTATAAGTTACCCTTTTATAAATATGAAAAATATACTGAACATTTAAAAAATTAAAAATTAAATTTTTTTATTTTTAAGTTTTTTAATAAGTGGAACAAATTTTTTTTACTGGAAACAAATATCTTCAGATATTGTGGAAAAAACACAATTTGTATTTATTTTAATCTGTGACCTAACAGTTATAGTATTATGTTTATATTCATAATATATAAATCATAAACTGTGTCTGTGTGTGAATATTTTGTAATACAATATTATAATCTCTTTACCTAGAGGTGCAAGCAACGTGATTACACCTTTATGTCGGTGGCGGTTTATCGTGTATAATATTATACTATGATAATGCGGGGAGGAGATTGGGACGTTCTGAAATTATTACCCCTCCCCCCACTAAAGAATATTCTGATGAGGGGACTCACACCATTTTATGTGTATATATATAATGTATGTAAATAGGTATACACCGACTATACAAAACAAGTGACCTAGACCGGTTTGCATCCTACACTTGACTTCTATAGAAGTTAATTTTCGATTTTCAACGTGAAAAAATGAGCATACAAGACACACACACTCAAATAGCTACATGTAGGTATAGACTTACCTGTATATCGTTCTATTTATATACCTACACCACATAATAAACGTTAGGTGCTCTGCTCGAGAACCGGTTCGTATACAGAGTGATTCAAAGGCGGCTACTAAGTATGATTGTGTTTCGTGATAAAAATATCTTCCGATTTGCGATCCGAGATGTTTTGGGGTACATATACAAATTTTGTCACAGATTTTTATGGTTAGGCGATACCATAGTTTTAAAAATTATAGTAACCACTCTACTATACTGTAGGAGTTAAGTGTACCTGGACACTGAGTCCTAACTCAATAGGTAATGTATTATACATACTGAAATAGATGTGTTACGTTTGAACTCAATTATAGATAATTAAACGCCATGAAAACGAAGCCCTTTAAGATTCAATTTTTTATTTATCAAATACCATGATTTCAGATGCCTATTAAATATTGAGTTTCTTATACATTTTAAGGACTGTCGTGCGGCGATAAAAACTTATTGTTTTCCAAATGAGGATCATCTTTTTTGGTATTTTTACTGTGAATTGATCAGCAAATTATTTTTGAAAAATTTTACTTATTTCCTGAAAATATCAATACAATATTTATGATTTCCATTCTGTAAATTTTTATTAGGTATTTCGGTATAAACAATGCTTCATATTAATTTTCGAATATTAATTGTAGTCAAAAACCCACAAAACGAACAGTTAGGTAATTAATTATAAATATTTGAAATTTTAATCTAGGAAAAAAGTGTATGTACAGTGTGCCTGTTATAATATAAACATTGATAAGTTATACCAGCAACTCCATCCCTTATACTTGTGCTGTTTAAAATTAATTAACAATTCGTCATTATTTTAGGTTTTATGTGCATTGAATTTGACTGAAAATACATTATGCAAAATTAATAAAATGAATTATTTCTTGTTTGTTTACAATCTCATTAGAAAAATTTGTATTTAATTTTAATATTATAGGTAATTAAAAGGGGGTCTGCGCTATAGTTATAGTTTATTCTCTATGGATCTTACGCAACAAAGACAAAATGTTTTCATACAAAATATTATTTTTTATGTTTTATAGTAATCTTAGAATAAAAGCACCCATTACAAAAATTATAGAGAATATTTTTTTTGCGGATATAGCGTATTAATTTGTCATAATATGGTCTCAAAATAATTTGATATTTATTTACATTTTTAAATTTTTATTATTTTTTTAATCAAATATAAAGATATATAACAATCAAAAATAAAGTCAATAAGTCACACCCTCAAAAATATTATACATTGTTATTTTTATAATAGCTAATTTTACTCTAAAATTATCCAAAGTTCATAAAAAACAATTATAAGCATGCATGTGTCTTATCTACGTACATGTTTCACGTGAGTCTACGAGAAAAAATATTACTCTGTCATCTTTCTTAAACATCGCTAGACTGCCATAGTATACATCAAAGACATAAATTCAGGAAAAATGTTTTAAAAATTGGAAAATCCTATACTTTGCAATACGGAGCTTAAAATCACTGTAAATATAATAAATTTAAATAATAAGTGCCTGACTAAGAGTGCAATATGGAGAATTTTGCTCCCCTTCAGATATATTGTAAAATAGATGTAAACGTTGAAGTTTTCATATATGCTTACGATTATATAAGTGCATGGGTACATCAAATAAACATACGTTAAATTAAATACCATACTAAGTTTTTAAAGTTTTAATGTAGCTTAAAGTGTCACAAATAGCTGGCTTCTTTTCAAAATTCTTCAAAAGTACTCATTTTTTTTTTACGTAGTATAAATTAACTTATTATAATTATTTAAATTATAGATTGTTTATTTTCTCAGAAAATTAAAAATAAATGAATATTTTTCTATTTTAACATTTTTATTTTATGTTTTATTATAGTTATGACATTATGTAAACATTTTTTAAGCTTGAAATTAATTTAATTTAGTAAAAATATGAAGAAAAATAAAAATAAAATAACTTAGTTTTATATTATATCCTTTCCATTAGTCTTAGTGTGACCAGAAAAAAGTTTCAGTTAAATACTAATTAAATAATTTTATAGTTTACTATCAAAAAGTTCTATTTAAGCAATTAGACTTTCAAAATATACTATTAAATAAATTAAACAAATAAGGTTTAAATTATAATTCAAATTATTTTTAAAAATTTAACCATAAAAAAAATACTATTGCTGCTTAAAAGTTGTTTTCGATGGTTAGTTAAATATATTATATAGCAATATCATTGTATTTATTATTATTCAGTTATACAGACTGCAGTTTATGTTCTATATACTAAATACTTATAAGTTCAGATTAAAAAATTCAATTCGATTAGATATTTAAAAGCTCGCAGCCTAATGTCGAAAACCATGTTTCGAGCCCACGAATCACAAATTATTACATAATCTTAAATATCAATAGTTAAATGGAATGACATAGGTAACTTTAAATTTTTTCATGTACTATTATTAACCTGAAAAGTTACTACTAGCATAACCGGTTACACTAATATTAGAACGAAAACACCAAATCCGTCGTATTGTTTACTTTAATTTCTATTTTCTAATATAAAAATATCACCGAACAGACTGGAGCACTGCTCCCTCCTCGTGTTTTTTCTCTTTGTTGTCATAGGTACTGAATAATATTATGTATTTATATAATACCCAAACATACACGTCGTGTTTATAAACATTCAAAATGTAAATATTTTCTCTATAACTTACTCTGTTACTTTCAATATTATATTGACATGATCTAATTTAAAAGAAATTATATTATCCAAGGCCCCGTACAAGTTTTAATTATTTACGATTGTTAATGCTAAAAACTTACTTCTAAATTAAAATATTAAAAAGGGTCCAAGTGGATCTACAAATCCTTCCCTTTACCATCTATAAAATGCAATTCCTCTCACCAGCCACCGCCGATTATCGCCTATTCACAAATGCACTGTAGGCAATAGCAGTACAATATACTATATATTTCTAATTTATGCGTGTTTAATAATACATTTTATAAACCTGATCAAAACGCTGTACAAATAATTTTTTTAAAAAAACTTTAAAAAACTGTCAAGTCTTATGTATAATAACAATATTTAACTATCTTTAATCAGCTAAATGCACTCAAAGTTTTTTGGTAATGATAAACTAAAAAAAAAAATCTCGACGTTTGCACACTATGGTGAAGAAAACATTTTTTACCCATAAGAAACAAACGACTAAGAAAACTTTGCCGCTATCCATTACTTCATTTGTCACCATCGTTAACTATTATTAAAAATATTTACAATTCTGTTGTTCTTCCTCCTACTTTGGTAGGGAGACTAATAATCAGTAGAATTTCGGACCACACATAATTTGACTTATCGGTAAGTTCTGTGATTTCAAGGACCAACCAGCCTGAAACAACGTACTGTATTCTTGTCGGCTAAACACCCGGCAATCTGTCTTCCCGTATTCTATCATTGGAGTACTACAACCTGCAGGTTATATATATATATAGGTTAAAATATATTTTTTACAAAATATACCTAGTATATATTTAATAATAATATTAATTAAGTATTAAAATATTTAATGTTGGAACAAATCAGCAAGTACCTTTTACTAGAAATGCGTGTTTTCCTAGGACTTAGTCTTAAATTAAAATTGTACTTAAGAATATTTCGTACACTTTAACGATAAGGATCGCAAATTTAGTCATATAGATACTTCTGTTTTAGTGTCAACGTTCAAATAGTAAACTATATAGTATAAAGTGTATTAAACTACATACAAAAGATACTAAAAAAAGATACTAACATAAGTTTGTTTTATAAATTCTTTTACTCTTTTAATAATTATAAACCTACCTATACGTTTGATCCAAATAGTAATAATTATATGTGACCACCTTGACCGAATAGGCTGGGGTCCAGTTTTGACGTCCCTCGGACTTGGAGAGAAACTTATAGAATTTATTTGCATGTGTGAGTGTATGTACCTATATGTGTGTGTATGTGTGCAAACTTCAAGGACCTCATACTAAACTTTCACATTTGGGTCGAATGTATTATTTTCAACCCATTAATAATAAATCAATAAAACTTATAATTAATTACATCATGTAATTATGAATTGAAAAGCCTGCTAGGTATTTCATATTATAGATTCAAATCGTTTATTAATAAAATATATAGGTATATCTACAATTTTTTTTTTTAAACAATATCAATTATTTTGTTTATATCAAAAAAGTTAATATTGTTGTAAATTTATTCGAGATTATTAACGACACAGTATAGTTATTTTGATTTGATTTGAAAACATGTTTAAGTTAAAAACGAATTACAATTGGATGATTTATTTTACATAACTTATACATAACCCGTATTATAGACGTTTACACTGCATCATCATCAAATAGATCTAAGTTGTAATTTATTATATATTTCTTAATTATAATATATTGCTAACTTAACACTACACGTACTATCTTGATTATTATATATATTTTGTATGTTTAATCGACATTGCATTGGTTTTGTTTTTCATCTTTTAAGACATTTATTTTTATCTCTTTTGGTGCTTTATATTGAATATAAATTTTATTTAATGTCTTATAAAACATTTTCATAGAAGTAGAGAATTTATTTGTACATAGATCAATAAATTATGATATAACGTTAAAAATGCATATACTATCTACTTATCCTACGATTACTATAAAATATAAATATATATTATACAATACAACCACATAGGTGCATTACAATATGGTCTGACTTTTCAATTAAATTTAAAACTATATAATATACTAAATATTAATAATAGATACCCAATCATTATAAACTAATTAAAACTATCGTGATTATAGAATTAATAAATATTGTTATTAGTTGGTTTAAGGATATGTATATTAAAAAAAATTTCGAATAAGCTATTACCAAAATAAATATATCGAAAATAATATCTAGAATTGATTTTAAAATTTAATTGAAAACTAAAAAAAAAAATATGAAATTATTTCAAAGTAGTTAGTGCTTCACTACTTATATTAGAAAACAACACACTCGTATCTATTACATCATAATCCGTCGTATCTTACAATCGTACAACATAGCAAAATATGTATGATCAGTAGTTCCGATTTTGTGTAGTAGATAAGCATTAATAATAGATTGATTTGACTTATTATCAAACTTTAAAGTAAGAACATAGACCATAGTCTCGTGTTTTACGTTTCTTGCTTATAAATTAAAATAGCATAAGAAAAGATAATGTTCTTAACTTTTAGTTTGATAATAAATAAATTCACCCTAAGATTAAATTACTACACTAAGTTATAACTACTGAACACAAATTTGCCATGTTGAAAGACGAAGATAACACATGCAAGTGTGGCGTCCTCAGATATTTTATAAAAAATTCATATATTCATTTTGCATGCAATTATTATTATATAATATTATATTATAATTCCTATTGGTTTCATGTTACATATATTATGTATGGCTTAAATTAAAATAAGTTGTTTACTACGATTGTAAAAATATTGCATATTTTGAAGATTGTTAGATTGTGAACAATTAAATATATTTTACATTCTAAACTACCTTTATGGAACAGGAATGTTCCTATATCGATTTTATCTTCTATCAAAGCACGTTTATTCCATATCGTCAAAAAAAATACACACACAAACATACTTTGTATAACATGGTTATATATAGACTAATTCATCTGTAAAAATGCTCACCTAATTTTTTACTTTTAAAAATATATTTATTTAAATTTTTATTCTTGGAATTTTTATGTTTACTAAAATATTATATTTTAAATTACTTGGATTTCTGTATGCTATTAAATAAGTGTTCAATAGCGATTATGGTTTTCAAATGAGAACCATCCTTTGTTATTGTAAAACGAAATGTTCACGTATTTAACTACATCGAAATTCAAATGAATAACTCCAAGTTATTTAACATTATACATTAAGGGTAATAGTTAATCATATTAGGTTTAATGATATAAGTCCCTGAAGGATTTATAATATGATAAATATTGTAGTCATTAATAATAGCATATAAACATTTTAAAATTTGTAAAAAATACCTGAGTAATGAGTAGGTATAGTATAAATATATAAATAGATAAAATAATATTGCATTTATTTCATATTTTTGTAAAACTCTTTTTAAGTATTACTTGCACCATTAAGTGTAAACATTTATAAACATGTATTATAATAGTATAATCATATACACGTAGACGTAGGTATGGGTACTTGAGCATTTGGCAGAATAAGTATATCGTATAACGTATACAATAAATATATATAATTATTTTCAATATTAAATTCAGAATAATTTCATTTTATTTAATGCAAACTTACATAATATACAGTTTTTTAAATCATAACAACACTTCAAGACGAAAATATTCGTTATGAAACCGTTCAAACGTATGTATCGAGTATAGCTATATACAAGGGAGAGGCGAGTGGAATTAGATATTATTTTAAAATATCGATCGATATTGGACGTCGAATCAATTATTAAAAACCCATAGGTACCTGTTGCAAATCATAGCTATAACGTTATTGATTGATTTATTAATCATTATATTAATAGCCACCGAGCTACTGTCTACCTATATAGTAGCGTTAATGGCCCATATCCAAGTGTTGTACGACTAAATTTCACTTTCAAACGAATATCGCGCCATCGCGTTACACGCACTTACGTATCTACACATAATAATAACAGTAATGCGTATACCTAATATGTGTTTTATTATGATATGGATTGTTTTTGATTGGTGTTTTCCACGCACTTGGATTATTAAAAAAGTATGAAGTAGATAACCGGATGCACTCAGGGACTTTAAACATGACTTTTGATCATATAGACGTGAGCACAGAGTGCGCATGGTGTGTAAGCTGTACATCCTACGAAAAATTGTATATTCTTTAAATTTTCGATTTAGTTACAAATATTATTTAAATTTTTAATTACAAACAAAATAACGAAATTGGCGTACATAATTTGCACCAAAAACAACAATAAAAAAAAATATAATTTACTCCATACCTAAATAATAATTTTGGTAATTATTAATGCCATAAAATAAGATAAAAAATGTAATAGTACTATATTATAATCTGTGTAATCTCACACATACAAAATTTGCAATTTAACTATGCCATATTTCAATATTTTTTGCTAAAATGGATTAAAATACGATCTCCTAGCACTTTGCTGTACAATAGGTACGTGTCGAGTGTACCTCATCATTGAGTATGTCACTGTAATAAAAATGTCAAGTTTGAAATCATTGTTAAATCATAATATACAACAAAAAAAGATTCTAAGTGGAGATAGTTATCTAATTTTTTAATTAACCTAATCATGGTAACCAAATAATAATTTTAACAAATGTATTTTATTGTATAATTTTAAACATTTTTACCTTTGACTTATCAAAGTAAATCCAATTTGTTACCTGAAACCTCACTCAAAATTTATAATCAGAGCATTTTTCTTACTAGAAAATGTGACTTCAGACACAAATATATAAATTTAAATATACATATGCATTTTATAAAATATCACATAATTTTAAAATCTTAAGGGATATTCATCACTCAATTCAGTATCTAAAATTTTAAACACAGGTAAGGTATATATTTTTTTATATACATTTTAAAATAAAAAAAATCGAGGAGCCTTATTTAGCACATTTAGTAAAAAAAATGTATACACTTCTATACTTTCGAAAAAAAATTTTTACTGTATTTTTAGTATTTGATTACAATTTTTACGCTATTAAGCAACTTAATTTTTTGTTCCATTGATGAATAAATTTGTAATAATCTTTTAAATTTTAAATAAATGGTATCCTTTAAAAAGTTTTTTCTCAAATCTTTTTATTTACAAATCATAAATATTAAATCAGCAATAATAAATAATAAATTTTTATAGAATAACTACAAATGTCTAGTAAAAAATGTATGACATTCGATTTTTATACCTACATTCTTATATATACGTGACACGAAGTAATCTTAGTGAAATATTTATAATTATGACTACAAAAATAGACAAAATATTATTTAAATTAATTTATAAAGGTCCACGGATAAAAAGGAAAAATTGTTAATATCTACACTGAACAACCTAGATCATATTTGTATAATATAATACGACAACATGTACGTTGTAGTGTGTACGTGACATTTGGTTCACATCCTGATCGTCGTCGTCGGCCTGAAATAGAATTACTCATGAATCCAACCGCTGTGCTCTCTGCAGTGTACGAATCTAGCTTACCTTACCTCCTTCTATATAATATAATATACCTACCATTATATACCATATAATATTATTAGGGATCTATATGCGCTGCACCGTTGCATTTATGATGCAACTATTCCCCATATTATATCGTCTAGGAATGACATAAGGTCGCACATTTCACACACACACACACACATACACACACACACCAGTCATCCATTTTATATTATATTGTTGCATTGCTTTTGTCGTATTAAAAGTAAAATACGAAAATCCGGTTACGGGGGCAAGTATATATTGCTCGTGCTTGGCACGCCCAAACTGACCTTGATCCTTTGCTGTACCAGCAACAGCAGCAGGTCAACATTTCTAAATGTGGACTGCTGGGCGGATTTTTAAGAGAAATAATTATTGTACCACAATTATTTTTTTTCTTACCGGTATAATAATGAGTTAGCGCAGCTGCAAAACATTACTGAGTATACCTGCAGCTATAATATAATCCATAAACATATTATTATTAGGTACAGGGTGATTGTTTTCGCACGCGAAACGACTATAGTAATTTCAATTGAAAATATTCTAGCCTCTATTTGAACATCGATAATAAATTTAATTAACAGCATAATAACATTTATTTTCATAATAGGTATAGGTATACCTATTATTGTCATTATGATTAAAAATCGTGAATTTGAATGCAATTGAATATCCTTTTCATGTTTCATATTATTGCATATTTCGACAAAATTTTATTTGTATTTATTATTCTATTTTTAAATGCAATTACGTAAACTAATATTTCACAGAAATATGACTGTCTTGTCCATAATTTAGTTAAGTAATTTAACTAAAAAAATATTTGTTCTGCATTAAGTTCTTAAATAATAAATTTATAGTTATTAAATAAATGATTTAATTGTACACATGTTAGTTATATAATTTCATGATTTTTATTGCATTTTATATGATATTATGGTAATTTTTAGTGCATAAAAATCTGCTTTATGATTACCATTATATAATATCATTCTGCGATCTTTCAATGGATTTAAATGTTAGATTCTTAAATATCAAATGTTAATGTTGTATCATTTAGTGATTCGCCTTAAAATTATCACTCTGTATATCTACTATGCATGCATAATTTATTAGATTAGCGTGTACAGAAATTATATGCATATATTATGCAAAATATCAATACAACATTTACAATTAAAAATTACAAAGTAAAATAGATTGGTATCTATATAGATATATATATATATATATTATATATAATATTATATCAGTATCTATAATTCAAATATTAGTTTAAATATAGTACAACTATTATAAAGAATTTCTAAAAAAGTTTTAAAAAATATTTAGGTACCACAAACCTATACTCAAAAGTAAAATAATTCGAAAAAATAAACTTTAAACTAATTATTAGTTTAGATGTTACACACAAATACGTGTATCTAGTAGACAAACATAATATATATATATATATATATAATATACATTATAACATTACCTGTATTATGTATAATAAAAGAGTATCACTATATTATAATTTATTTGTGTCAATAAAGTATTAGTTACTAACTTTTTTAATAGCTTTATAATATATATTTTAAAAATTAAAAACAATTCACTGCGAAAAAAAATCTTAAATACATTATCCTTTTTTTTTTTAATTATAAAAATACAATTTTTATCAGCAAGTGTAAATAATTTAACATTTTATTGCCATTGATTTTTCCGATATAGACTATTTAAATTACATAATAAATGCTTAAATACACAAAAATTGACATTATTATATTGTACTTAAACCCATAAATATATGCAAATATATTCAGCGAACGTATAGCCCTGGTTAAAATAATTTAATAATATATTATGCAGTTGTGATATTCTATCAATATGAAAGTAAAAATAATTCAATTCTTATTCAAATAATAATTATATGCATTATTTATGAATATAGTTGTAATATTCTATTAACATTTAGTATGAAAGTAAAAATTATCTCATTATTATTATTATTATTATTAAAAATTACCTATAATCATTGAACAATGGTCAAAATTGTATTTTGTAAAAATAAATCTTATAAAATAAGTAGGTAAATACGTAAATACAAAAATTACAATAGTTTTAATTGCATAATATATAAATTTAATGATAAACAAATTAATTATACGTCTCGCGTCAAAAATTTTACAATGAAACATTTAAAAAATCATTATATTATGTATAAATATACATATAATAAACATAAAAAGTATAATGAATAAATAATATTTAGAATATTATATTAATATCATGTACTTATATTCCATATGCGCAGTATATTGTATATAACCTAACTATAGCGCGTAAAACGAATATATCAGTAACAATCTGTTTTGCAAAAAACATATAATGCCTGATAAAAAATAAAATATTGGCTTTTCAAAAAATAATTATTTTTGCAAAAAATATACACAGGAACATTCAGTATTCGCAAATGTTATTCCATGTTTATTTATACGGTTGTAATACATCAATTCAGTATAATGATAGGTGACACACAAGTCATAGTATGTGTCGAAATTATTTTATCAGTCAATAAATGCCGGTAACACTATAATAATATGATGTTAATTCACATATTATTGTTAGTATTAACACAACATCGTCTAACTATTTAAATATTTTATCGGAGAAATATGATCGTTGCACATTTGTTGATATGGTGTTGAACATTTGCCATAACCACGAAGTAATATTAAAAAAAGAAAGAAAAAAATGTACAAAAATGAACTATTTTTGACTACTTGGCAGCTGTAAAGATGACAATAATGCATATACATCGTGAATAGAGTGAAGTAAAATTCATTATGATTTTCCGTGTACAGCCATAGAAGGCAATCCAATTAATCAAAAACTTCGCTTAAATTTTCTTAGTAAAAACTTTCGTGTATAAATTATGTAATACTACATTTTCGTAAAATATTAAACTTTTTACTACTTAATACAGTTATTTTTTACTTGTATAATACCGTTAAAAGCTTAAGAAAATGAAGTGGCAAAGGGTACCCACAAAATCTGTGGCTCGTCAATCAACCACATTCATCAAAATTTTAATTGTAATTGTATTGTAGTCATTTAATTTGAATGTTTATTCAAATTAAAGAAGATTATATTTTTTCTCCGAAATACGTTGTTATAAGCACCTACTTAGTTCTAACTGTATAAAAATACTTTCTTAATCGTACTATATTTAGTATGTATCTATAATAATATGCATATAGGTAAAAATTATTAAATTATAATTGATGATAACTTATAAATAACTATTGTAAGAATTTTAAAAATATGATCATCTTTACATTTTTATACGCTTCATATAATATTATTAAATATGATTGTGCCATTATTTGTAATTATAAACCAATGGTAAGTTTATTCAAAGGTGAGGAAGTTAACGAAAATAATGAAGTTAAAAATAGGTTAATAAGTAAATTTAAGTGAACACAAGATTATTAAGTTGGAAATTAGTACTCGTAATTAACAAATAATTAATTTAATTCACCAAGTTTAAATTTAATATAAAAAAATATTAACTTAATTAGGTTTGAAAAAAGTTTACTTTTCTTTACTTTTTTAATCAGTGCGTGGTCACGTGAATTACATAAAGAGTATTTTGTGCCTATTTATAATATGTAATATTATTTTATCAAGAAATATAACATAATATATTAAAAAAGTACACAATATTATTAGTTATTACTATTATCCTAATATTATGTTATTTTTATTTTAAACCGTGTGTACAGTAAGTGATACATATGAAACCACTAATCCAAAAATATCAAATATATTTTTAATTTTAACTTGATGGATTATTTTTAAATCAACTAAAAAAAGTTATTTTAATTGTTAATTAAACTATTTAAACTAGTTGATTAGAAAATGGTAAAAATAATAAGATATTTATTATCAGATAGTTAATTTTCTATTAACTATTTAGTTATAAGCTAAAAAATAATAACTTTTTAACTAGTTAATGCACATTTTTGTATACACTGAGTGATTCATTTAACATAAAACACTCATTATTTCAAAAACGTTAATCGTTGTTGGAAATATTTTTTTGTATAATCTTAAGTTGTTAAGAAACAATTATTTTTTCACTTTTATTATCATTATCATTTTTAATTCCTTATTTCAATGCAAAATGTTTTTTTTTTGAGTACTTACTTTAATATAAACAAAATTGAATTTTGGACAAGAAATTTGTGACCATAATTATAACTAATTAAATACTTTTTTGAAATTTTATTTTTATACATTGAAATACTCCGAATAATATGAAGTACTTCGTAATATTAAATTTAAAAATATATGTATGTAATAATAATTTAATGCAATCGGAAAAACTTAATACGAATATTTTGACGGACAAATGTTTTTAGTACATATCTAATATGGTATTAGGTAAGCCGTACACGTAATATAGATGTATTCCATTCACATACATTGAACTATTGCTGCAGCTGGGTTTTTTTCATTCGTTAATCAATATGTATATATATATATTTATATTTTAGAAACGTAATAAATAATATTATAATAATATACAGGTCGGAGACGATAAACAATAAAACAATAGCTAGAATAAAAACTGAACTTAAAGGTATTTTGATAAACATTTGATCGATAATTTTCACTGTTCGTGGTAAACGATTTAAGTCCAAAATATAATTGATTATTATTATTATTACACATTTTTCTATCACCCTAAGTCTTCTTTTGTTGATTATAAAACAATATGTACAACATCAGTGCTTGTTCCTATTAGTGCGCCGCACCGACGGGTAACTCACTCCACTGAACCATCCTGCCCCGCTCATCTAAATTTTAAACAATTTTAAGTTAGAATTAATAAACTGTTTGGCCGAAGCATGATTTTTTTAAATTGAAATTATTAAAAAAATATTCAATCTCGGAATATGAAATTAAAAACATATGTCATTCAAAAAAGTAAAAATCTTTTCATTTATAATTAATGAAATTTTTTGAAAAATGTTTGTTGTAATAACTTAATATTATACTTAAAAAAAAAAAATCACAAATAAACATCAAAAAATTGTATTAAGTAAATATTTCAACTGTTACAAGAATAATTATCCAGTTTAAATAATAATATATTGTTTATTACTCTCTTAATATGCTATGCTGAAAATAATATATTTTTTAACGATACGATATACTGTATATAGTATTAATTCGATATTTCTTTTTCTGGATGTGGCAAACGTTCAAACATTCTGTTGAGCACGCGTTACAGACAGCTACTTATATAGGTTCTAGAAATTGAATACTAACTTTATTATAATATTATTTGTTTGTTTATCACATCATATAATACTGTAGGCGTACTTTGCCGTATTATGCAAATTACATCGACAATAGACACAATCTATCAATTGTATTGTGAAAATAAATTTTACTATACAATTTATATACAGGTTGATTCACAAATCATGTTAAAACATATGTTTTTACTCTTTCTTTTAATAAATAATATGTCCAAAATCGGAGTTCTGAAACGTTAAAATATACTTTTACTTTAAAGTAGGTACATTACATTAGAACCACCAAATTCAAAGATCGTAAAATAAATTCTTAAAACGATTTTTATTCTAGTTATACACATTTTTACTCTAAATACAAACATTTGTACACCTCCCTAAACGGCCTAAATCTTCCAAAATCAATTTTTTTTCTCGTTAATTCTTTATATAAAATGTAACGTTATGTTAGCACCGTCGGAAAAAAAATTAATTTTGGAAAATTTGGGGAGATTTATAAATATTTAAATTTAGATTACAAATTTGTACAAATAGAGTAACAATTGTTTGAAGAATTTATTTTACGATCTTCGAATTTGATGGTGCTAATGTAACGTACCTGCTAATAGTCATATTTTAAAATACCTTCTAGGTAGTTATACTTTTTATCTACGTTAAATTAGTATCCTTTAATGATTATCCACTTTGTTTTCTCAAATGATAGTCACCTTTTTTCTAGTAAACTGTTAGTGAGATTATTTGTTTGAAAATTTCAAAATAAAATTGAAAATCAAAAAAGCAGATAATTTTTGAGTCACCTATTTAACTTTGTATCATAATGGAACTATGATAATTAATTTGAAAGATGTAAGTACCATGTTGATTTGAGAATTTTAAATTTTCATACAAAACGACATTTTATAATTTGTAAACATTTTCTTAGTATAATATAACATACCGTATTCATTATTCATAATTACAACCGTAATGTTTATGTAAAACACTATTATTCATAGCTTAAACATTTTAATAACTCAAAAACATTCAATTTTTTTCAGATTCATTAACATTTTCAAAAAAATAATTTACCTAACAATTTAGAGTAAAAAAGATGATTCTCAATTATGCGAAAAAATCAATTTTTATTGCCACACAATACTCTTTAAATGGTATAAAAATCTAAATGATTGAAATTCACCATAATCATAGTTAAAGGAAACAATTTATTACGGTGAGAAAGTTAGACGCTAGACAAATCATTCTATATAACATACATATAATATTATATGTGTAATAATAACATAAAATAAATTATGTTAAATTAAAAAGTATGAGAAATAATGATCTAGCTATAAATATTATAATATAGATAATTATAATATTTCATATGATATCGAACTATTGTATGTTATACTATTTAATTTTTAGTACGTTTTATTTGTGCAATCATTCTTGTTACATATTGTATTTTATATTTTTGATATATAAATATTGCAATGATGTGACAATCACAATATTATTAGGTAATGAATGTCAATTGATTGGTTTCAAATGTTGACACTGACAATTTACAAAGCGATAAGATTAAATTATACAATTTAAAAACGTATGCAAGATAACCCAGACAAAAACTTAACTTTTAACATATTATGTATCTAATTCGCCCCATTAAAACTATAACTCAATATATATTTGTTTATATTTTTAGTATGATTATAATTCTATAGAAGTCTAATATTAATATATTTATTTAATTTATTTGTTTAAAATATATGCAAAATTATAGAAAAAATAATAATATACGAGTACTGATAAAATATATCATTATAAATTATAACAATATTTAAATAAAGCAGTTTATTTTATTAATTTATATTATATAACAAACAAATTTAAATAATAAATACATGAAATTGTGCCGACTAAGTATTATAATATATGATAAGTATATAGGTAGGTAGTCCTCCAATATTCTTAATATTTTAGGTAATTAAAATAATAATAATAATGATAAATATTAAAACCTAGACTTGTTGAGAGGGCATGTTGAGACAGTTATTGAGTATAGTATAAAGTATTAAATAAGAGTTTAAGTACTCATAATAGATTACAATAAATAATAAATGATAAGCTATAGCATCTATAGGTATATAATTTGGTATGGGATTTCATTGTAATTTGCATTGTTTTTTGAAGCTAGCTATGCGATGAATAAATATAAATATTTAATAAATAATAAATTTACCTAATATTTGTTATAATTTTTCTTCAAAATAAAAAGTTTTTATTTTGAATATTTTGGCATTTTTTAAATTTGATTGCCATTTAATATTTTTAAAATATTTTAGATTATTTAGGGCATTTAACACTATAATTAAATTTAAAAAAAAAAAATTATTTTAAGTTTTTGTCTTAAAGAATTAACTTTATAATGTACCAACAAGGTTTTTATCTAATCAATTATCATTAAACACCCATGATATCTTGAACGAATCTATTTGGTACAACACAATAATTGAGATTGCAAGTACGGTAACGATCTGTAATTAAATTTGAATATCTATTTTTCAGATATAAATTCTACAAATAGAAGAATAGAGTACAGTTTTGCAAAACTTTTTTAAAATTTAATAAAAAATATTTTTTGTATAAAAAAGCTTATTCGGGATTGTTTTAAGGCAATATTTATCTCTATCTATAATACTATGTATTTGGTATTATTAATCATAATTAATCATAATAAATTGAAGTTAAGCAGGACTATTATACATACAGGTCTTATAAAATGAATAACTAAAAATAAATAAATACCTCTGTCTTCTATCGATTTTAGGTATTTGAAAACACTTCAATTCTCTTGCTTAGTTATCAAAAAAATAAATATATATATATATATGTAATATGTATATATCTAACCCGTGATTATGCTTCATCACAAATCAGCGAATGCGTGTCCAATCAATTTGTTTATTATCTATAAAGTATATGATGAACTAACTAAATAGCTATAATAGCATATTATATAGTAGCAATTACTTATTAATTATCATCAATTATTATTATAGTGCTTACAATAAACATTAATAATAGTATGTTCATACCTGCCACAAATAAAAACGACTATTGGTATAATTTGAATTGTGTAAATACTGCTTTAATTCTTATTTTCGTTTACAAATTTTTAATATATGTAGTTAAAATAGACTCGTAAAAAACCCTACGGCTCGTATTTTATTAATAGTAATTTAATTTGTATAATGAAAAAAAAATTAAGTTCTATAAAAATAATACGACTACTGCAGATAAGCTGGTTTATAATAAACAATAGTTACACTAATTAAACACAAATGAGAAATTTCAAATGCCCAATAATAATAAATTATTAGGTACAATTTTCAATTTAAAATAAGACCGCATGGTATAAATACTAAATTTTATTTGTTTTTAATGTTCAATATTTACGAGCATACGCCGTAATGAAATTAAAATATTATGATTGACTATAGTTACTTGTTTTTTATCCCAATCGAATTCTTATAGAGTGAAAATTGGTATATGTTAAACGTTAAGTTTTTTAATATAAAATATATTATCATGGGTAGTATAACGAAATATTTTTACTCCTATAATATTTTAAAATACAATTTATTTTATAAATACGACGTAAGTCATAAATTATGAATACAAATAGTGAGAACTTATTCACATAAAATATATTAGCATAATGTTTTATTTTTCTTGATTTAAATACATTGCAGGTATCTATACAATATACAAAAAATTTTATTTTTCTTGATTTAAATACATTTCAGGTATCTATATTATATACAAAAACTATAATTTTGCAGAAAAAAATGCATTGATTAAATCCATAAAAATTGACCTTTATTACATTATATTTAAATATTTTTAATTTGCATTTCACATGTAATAGTACAGTGTTATAAAATGGTGACTATAAGATAGTATAATAATGTAAATAAGTACATAATATTATAATAAATATTATTGCCCCCGCGATTGAATTATTCTCTCATATTCTCAGATAATAATAATATTTCAAACCTTTAATAATAGGTCAATTTGGACATCATATTATCATCTTATATCGATCACTTATCTTTGGATGTAATATGATATACCTATTTCATCAACCCTAAACTTTGTTATGTGTATTATTGATTCATTTTTAAATGTACTGTGAAATTTCTTACAAGTCGAACGTCCTTTGTACCTCTGTTGTCCATTGCCTTTTTGTGTTATACTAAATTCTACCTTTCAAGCTTCAGTTTTTGTCATTAAAATTTTTAATAGACATTGTCTTTAGTGTAGCAACGTTAAAACATATTTTCTAACCTTTGAACATGGCTACATAGGTCTTTTCCAAATCCTTTTCTGTTTTCATTTTTTACTATCCTTAACAATGACTTTTCTGATTGATTATTCATTTTATTTTTATTAATATACCTATTTTACACAGCTCTTTATATCAAAGCTATATACTTGAACATACTGAGGTAAATATTATTTTTAAATAATATGTATATAAAAATATACTAAAATATGCTTCAAGTACTTAAATAGATTAAATTAAAAAATAATTTATTCATAATTATTAACAACATTATTAATCCAATATTCGAGAATGAAATAAAACGTTTTAAAAGTTTCTCTTATTGAATTTCTGTCATACAGTCAATTTAATAACACAACCTAATAAATCAATGTAATCAATATTGTTATTTTATTATTGCCTATCCCAATTTGAATTGAATGATACATCATAGCAATAATTACGAGTTTTATAATCATAAAAGGGCACGGTTAGACAATGTCGAAATTGTTCGTGGTAATTTCCCGTAGTAAAATCGTGTATTTTTTTTTTAATCAATTTTTAGTTTTGATGATGAATATACTTTTAAATTGAGTTAGTAAAAAAGATTGTTTAGTTTCTAAAGTTAAAATTAAATTTAAAATAAAATAAAATTACATAATAATTGAACTATAAATATATTTAATTTTAGATCGCTTAATAAATATTATATAGATATTATATTGAGTATGAATATTTTGTATAATAATGTTGTTTACGTGTAAAATTTTTTTAATTATGTTTTTCGATTAACATTATTGATATGAATTCAGAATAATTTGTTTTTAAGCTATTAATTTATATGTAGATATAATCATAGAACCATTACCACGAATATTAACAAGATATTGTGAAATATTAAAATAAATAATATTTTGTATGCACTTTTATGTCATTAAATGTAGATTATTACTTATCTATATTTTAAAGTAATTTTATTAAAAACTATCTTAAAAGCACATTTATGCGTTATCTTATAACTAAGTGCCAATAACAATAAATAATTAAATTAAATCGAAGTACTTGATAAATGTCTAATTTTTACTCTTTATTTTTATAATACCAAAATCTAATTAATCTATTGTATAATAGTAATCAATTAAATTTTATAAAATTTATCGACAACAACATAAAATAAAACTTTGCATAGCTATTTTTAACTTCATCTTAAAGCATAGACAATTTTGTCTTTTTGGAGATTGAAGATCAGGGTACAATAACGAGACGTTTCCAAATTTTGACCTAAGTAAATTTTTCAATTTACATCTAAAAGAAATAAAAACGTACATCGATTGGTGTAACAATCAGACTATCTGATCGTTAGATATTGAAATATTAAAAAAATGGAGATGCCTGATTTATTATTTAATGCAACAACCAGACATAATTTTTTGTTCCTCCAGAAAAATTAAATTTATTTGATATGTATTTTTCCCCCAGGACACCATTGAATACTATTTTGATAATATTGAAATAAATTAAATATAGACCAATTAGGGAATAACATTGTTATGATTTAAAAGACTAATAATTGATGAACAAATATTTAAAAATAATTCATTATTAAATTTAAGTTTCTGTGATATTATACACATAATAATAATAAAAAAAAAAAAAATGTGAATATTTCGCGATATATTAACTTAATTGTTTGATTTAACAGTACAATTAATGAAATAATTTAAAATTCTACTTTTAAAACGTAATATTAAGCATATAATATGATTGCTTGTTAGTTGTAGAGGTATCATTGTATTTTATACAGATGTTTACTATCTTAATCTCAATTTTTACATTTATTATTAAAATAGTTAAGAAAACATAGTCTACATAATATTTCCATATTTAACTGGACATTATAATTATTAAATAATTTATATATTTACTTTATTTTGATACATTTATTTTATCAATATTTCATAATTTTTTTTAAGCTTATCGTTCATTGAATGATCTAAAGTGTAGGTATTATTTATAATTGTAACTGTGGCCTGTATTTAGCGAATATCACACGTTGATTTATACTATAAATAAAAATGTTGTTATAATATTTTGCGAGTAAATTTCATATTATCGTATTTCTTAGATATATTACACAGTGATTCGAGTACCTCGTTATTTTTACAAAAACCATATAAACTGAGGTAATTACTTTGCTTATAAGATATACACTTATATTATAATTATATAAAATAGTCAAAAACTAATCGTACTTATACTATAAAAACTATTAAAAGTGTAAAAATGATTTTTTTAATGATTATCTTCATACATTATTTAAAAATATGATATAATTAAATTACAGCAGTCATGTGCATTCGTTTTACAATTTATTTTCGTATTATTTATAAATAAACACAAATGAAATTATTAATAAATAAAATATGAATATAAAATAATAATACTAAAAATCATCACTAACGTAATATGAATAAAAAAATTAACAAACTCAAATTTTTTGAATAAAATATAAATAGTTTAAGCTTGCAAACAATATAATTATAATATTGAGCAATTTGAACCTGATATGAATTTAAATTTATTATTATTATTATTATTACTTATTAGTAAACTGAAACTTTGTTTTGTATCAATTATCGTTATTGTAGATTACAATATTATTAACGTATAAGCGTATTATAGCTGCAGATATAATAGGTACTTGTGTGATAATTCAAATATGTAACTATATGGAATAATTAATTGAGATAGTTTAAATATGTTTAATTTCCTACGTCATAGGTAGGTTTATACATGGCTACATATATATATTTTATACCTACAAAACGTTTAGGTAACAAATAATAAATGTTCAATGAACCAACATTTCAAATAATATATTAATTGGACTATTAAATTTAATCAGTGAACATTATATATAATATAACCAAAGAATAAATGTATTTTCAACAGTAAGTTAGTAAAAAACATAGGTACTATAATCTTTCTAATATATTGTACTACATATGCATTGAAAATTTATATTTTAACGGTTTCAACATTTTTAAACAATTAGATGTATACTTATGTGATTTTACATATTACTTAATTAAATTAGAATATTTACTGTCTATATTTTGTCGTATTCAAAATAAGACGACATTTATTTAAAAAAAAAACATTGGTAGAATTTGAAATATTGAGTGTAGTTTGATAATTTTATTTTTCAAATGAGAATCCTTTTTTTGTACTGTTAATATTTCAGTGGATAAATTTTTGAAATATTTTATGTAGGTAATCAATTAAAATTTTAACAATTATTTTTTCAGTTATTAAAATGTTTTTACTAAGAATAATAGATATTAAAAATGGTTTTAGATGAATATAAAATATAAATATAATATTAAATAATATTTATATTATTATACTTTTGATTATTTTTACAATTTATAAATTTTGATAGATTAATATTATTTACACGAACTTTTAAAACATAATATCTTTTATATAGTCTATATTTATCACGAAATTATTATTCTTAGTATATAAATTTAAATATCTCAAAAACTATACCCGTTTAAATTTTAATTTTGATATACCAAATCTTCGAAAAAAATATCCACTAAATAATTTACGGTATAAAAGAAGGGTTTTCATATGCATAACAGAAACTTTTATTTTCACATGACACCTTTTAAATAGCACAAAAACTCTTAAAAATTTAAAAATTTGATCTTTGAGTATATGTACAAATTGTGGAAATTAGATTTTGAATAATTATATTATTTAAGAAAAAAAGGAGATGAACACACCTAGTAAATAATAAAAGCATGATGTTTATGCTTATATTATGCTGCTTAATAATTATTATGTCTTTGTTTCCAGTAGCGGATCCAGAAAAATTTTTAAGGAGTGAAGAAAATTTTGAAAAAATATTTATTTATTTAAAATTTTAAAAATCAAAAATATTAATAATACTATTAATTTTTAAATATAATAGTATACTACTAATACCTATATTATATATAATGAGGGATTTGCATAAAATATAGCAACCGTATAAAACAATTATAGAATATTATAATTACGTAAAAAACACAATCCAAATGGGAAGGGGTGTATGCTCCATAAACTCCTCCTGTATCCACCACTGGTTGTTCCTAAATGTATTGATTTAGACCATACTTTCTACTCTGAACTATTTGAATGTTACGTAATATTATAAAAAACAAAGACTTATGAAACATATATTACTTTTATATATTCATACTTAAAACCACAAAATATAATTTATTTAATACACTCATATAAGTTTTAATTTTGTCATGAATCACAATTTATAAATTATTAGATTACATTATAATAAAATGTAATGTTATCATAAAATTAAAAATTTTACAGAAACAAGAAACTTTAAATATTATAACCACTTTTCAAGAACAAAATATATTTAAATAATACATTATATTTTATATTATAGAAACGTTTCAATTAATTATCTTCATTTTTCCATATCTTTTTATGGATGGTGTTTGTATTCATTATAATAATATTAATCTCACATAATCAGTCTTAGTCGATAGGTATGATTTACTTGAGTAAGTGGGATATTAATACATATATATATATATATGTACATAATAATATGCATTATTATTTAAAAATCAATACTCATTAATAGTTTGGATAATATAACTGAATATCTGAATATTACTGAAAATAAGTATAAAATTATTCTGAGTTGTATACCTATACTCTACAGGTATATAAATTTAAAAAATCCAAAACATAATAGATTTTCTTAAAAATTATTATATTTTTGACATGTCTTGTAGATGTATAGCCATCAATACTACTTTGAATATTACTAAACTAGATATCTATTTCAGATGTCTATTTAATAATATATATGCTGGTATATTATACAAATAGGAAAGTATAGGTAAAAATAGGTAAAATATAAGTGCGCATAAAAAGTTTTAAATCGTATTTTTGTTGAAAAATACTCCGTTGAAAACACATAGTTTTGGAATTGTATTTATAATATTTGAATCAAATCATATTACTTTAGAATTAAAATCTATTTAAAATATATTGTGTTGGAAACGAATTCATTCGGGAATGTAATACATTTTACTCGGAAAATATTTTGTTGGAAACTTATGTTGTTTGAACTATAATATACAGTACAATTTTTTGTTTAAATCGTATATATGTTCAGAAACTTATTTTTGTAGAAAATGATTAATTGGAAATATACCTATATTATTGATTACAGTATACACTATACAAGTAAGGTTCCGAAAAAATACCTTCTTTTCTCGGAAAAGCTTTTCGACCAAATATGTTTCTGAACTAATATTATTTTGACAAAATACTTTTTAATAAATACAGTTACAAAATAATATTTTCCAAAGGTTTAATTTATTAACGCAAATATTTTCGAATAAATACTTTTCCGTCATAACCTATTTCCAAATTAATACAAAACCTATATACACACAGTCTAGAAAAATATTTTCTAAATTTTTAACATCCTAACAATATTATTTTCCAATAAAATATTGTCTAATTTTATTAAACTTCAATTGAAAATACATATAATAAATATAATTTAAGTATTTCGTACTCAATACAAATGTATTATTATTTAATACATATTATGACTGCTTTATTAAACTG
Source organism: Melanaphis sacchari (assembly GCF_002803265.2). Taxonomy (NCBI): domain Eukaryota; kingdom Metazoa; phylum Arthropoda; class Insecta; order Hemiptera; family Aphididae; genus Melanaphis; species Melanaphis sacchari. Next base: position 96,623 of record NW_020271135.1, on the reverse strand, counting down.
TATTTTTCTCTACCAAGGTCGAATAGCTGTACTCATAACAATATTGCTAAAATTAATTTCACAAAACACAAAACATCTATCTATAATTGGTATAATATGACATACTCATAGTAATTTTAATTTGCAATATAACAATAAAAAAAAAATTATTTATTAAATTAATTTTATTTTTCTACTTATAATTTCCTGTTTTGAGAACATATAGGCTATTATAATAATTATATATTAGATTCTGAGCAGATTTATGAATGTATTGATTTTGTAATGACGTTTTTTATTTTTTGAGTGTATGTGTCTGTTGGTACTTTTTGAAGTAGTAAAGATGCTTCAATTTTAAAAACTATGGATGATTTCTGGTAGAAAATTGTAAATAGTGAATACTCCGGAGAGTTAAAAGTAAAAAAAATTTTAAAAGTAAATGATATAATCAGGGAATACAAATAAAAATTATATATTAATAAAAATGAGATATTTTTCGCAAATTCAATCTTTGTATAAAAATATTAAAAATACATATAGGTTTAATAATTTTTTACGCGCATTTTAAATTAGAATTTCAATGAAATATATCAAAATAATTTAAACTATTTTTTAGTTAGAAGTTCACAAGAACTTTTATTTATAAGTTTTGAATATTCAGTATAGGATTCCTCATAAGTAGTTTATACTAAAACCATAAAATTTAAAAAGTATTTAAAGATAATTGTTTTTTATAGACATTTTAAGTTAAAATTTGGAAAAAATTATTTATTTAAACGATAAATAATGATGTTGATTATTTTGTCATAATTTAAAAACATAACTGGTAGGAACTTTACATTTTTATGAATATTATCTATATTACTATCTATCTCTGCAGTGCACTTCATTGCCCGTACAAGATGTATCCATGTTAAATTTGATTGTTTATAGTGCTTACATTTAGCGTAACACGTGCTGATTAATAGTATTTTTAGTTTTCTGATTTAGTGAATAGATGATATTTCCAACATATTTCACTATAAGTGTTAAAGAGCTTAATGGCTAACATTTGAACTGGGTTGCTTGTATAAAACCATAAAAAGTGGCCCGTTGTTTGATTCCAGAAATGTGATTTTTATGATGATAAATTTCAAGACATTTTTTTTTAATATTTGTTTTAAATTATAAATTATTTAAGATATTATACATAATACCTATTGCTAGATACTTAGAATAGCAAAAATAGAGATATAGTAGGTACTTATTTTTGTTATAGATGCGTTCACTTATACACAACTAATTCAAATTAATGTTTTTATTTTAATGTAGTCAGCAATTAGGTTTATATTCAATTCAAATTTAGAACTCGTTGTTTTATATGAATATATTAATTTTATATATAATTTTAAGACATTTGTTAGTAACATATTTTTTAGTATATATTTGTAGATTTTGTCGAATTGTTTTTTTTCTTGCTTATATATCTAACATTCTAACAGTAAAATACATAATACTGATATGTAGATAATAAACTGCTGCCAAACTGGGTATTAAATAAAAACTTTGAATTTTGAAATAAATGCCTAAATTGTTATTTCAGTAATAGTTATTTCAATAATTATTATTTGCTATAGTTTTTTTTTGTTTAACGTTTATTTGATATGATAATTTTAAACTATTATTTATATCACTACATTGAATAAAAGTAAATAATTGAATACCATTTATTATTTGTTGAAAACTTTTAACATCCATATGTTAGTTGATAGTTCACGACAAAAATAAAATAAAATATTTAAACTATATTGAGTTACTTTCAAGAAAAAAATTCGAAATACGGATAGTTGAAATTTTTTATTATAAAAAAAATATAACACTTTTTTTTAACTTGCTTAATATTTACTACCAACAGTACAATAAGTGAGTGGTTAACAATGTGTACAAAACAACATTTTACCACCTACATCAATATGGCATAATGCTATTATAAGAGTACAATTAAACAGTGGCCTCTGGCCTAAAAATATCTGTTTGCTTGGTAAAATTTTTGAAACAATTCCTTCCCCCGGTGGCTATAATGCTACACGACTAAATAATATATATAAACTGTAACACGTTTGTAACAATAAAATAACTTAATCAATTATTTATATTTTTATTTAGATTATATCTGAATAATACCTATGGAATACATTAAACTTCGGCTATATGTTCAAGTACTGAGTATAGGTATAATAAAAATAATTGCATTTTGTTCAATAATAATGTTACATATTATATAATACCTATCGACAATATAGCTTATTTTTAGTTATAATATTAATATTGTATAAAAAAATATATTACATAATACTTGCAACAGCAGCCTATTGTCTCCGTATCTATATCTATATAAACTTCGAAGAATAATAAAAATAAACTTCTACATATTATTATACAAATATATCTAAATTGATAAATTTTTATTTTAAGGAAAAAAACATGAGATTAAATACATATGCAAGCATTAAATTTAAATTGTTAATAAGTATAAATGTATGAATAAATACTGCAGCTGGCATTTCTGGCAAAATAAATATATTTCATATATAATATTCAAATAATGGCTGTAAATAATAATTTTAAATAAGTGTGTATCATGTTATAAATTCACCATAATTTGAACAGTCGTATCGCATTGAAATTAATCAATGTCCGCATACATACAACAACATATTATGAGTATTATAATCGTTTACGCTGGTAATAGGTATTATACAATAACTGTAGTACAATAATATTATGGAACACTAAAGGGTTGTGACACTTTTTTGGTTCCAATCCAAATAAACAGGTTATTATTAACTAGCCTCGATCTTTTACGATAAGTACTTATTATATTAAAGTGACCCCACGAGTGGGGATTACGCTGAGCGGGGTAAGTCCTGGCTCTACTGAGGATCTGTGAAGAATGAAGACCGACAGAGCGTATTTTTTCTCGAACAATTTTTCATAATTATTATTAAAAAAAAAAAACACGTTGACATTATATAAGTCATAATGTGTATAATTTAGAATGGTCGGCTATATGTATATTTTATAGTGAATAATGAATAAATTATAAAAACACTAACTAATTGCCATAATTCACTATATAATACAAATATACTCGTACTATTGAAATAGATGCCGGGTCCTAATAAAATTAATTCTAACGAAATTTGAGTTCCATAAATTTTAAAATAACACTTATTGAGTTTATTATGGTATACTGTAATATTAACTATTGAATCCAGTTAAACTAAAAAAATATGTTTTTATTTCTATTATGTCATTAAGTTGTTAATTAAAAAATATTTGATAAACGTGCGTGGAATATCGTATTATTAAATCATTTAAAATTATAAATAAATATATTTTAAAATGTTTATGTCTTACATCGTAAAAATTTATTTTGTATGACAATAAATATGAAAACATATAAATAAATAATTAAATGTAATAAAAACATTTATTACATTACATTTGTTTTGTATATTAATTCAAAGTTTACAATGTTGATATTTCAATTTTATTTAGAGCTAGAAAAATTCACAATTTAAAACATAAAAATAAAAATCTATTGTCTCGGAAGACATGTTTTACTTTTCCTTAGATTCAATAGATATATTTGATTTTTCCTCATTCGAATATGAAACTATTGAGACTCATTTATTATATACATCGATCAGGATAAATTGATATCCCATTTGCGAATGACCTGCTATACTATAGTTATAACTCAGGGTGAATAAAACAAAATAAAAAATACTCGAAAATTGGTAGCAAGATCTAATTGTTGCATTGGGTTATTCGAATTAAAATGTCAACATCTACATAAAATTACGAAAGTAAATTGTAAGTAGTAGGTAAAACAGATAGGTAGTACTACAAGCTAGTGCTTGTATTATATGAGGTTTAAAATCTTTTTCATTTACTACTTTGTTAGGTATTTGCTTAAATTATACGATAGTTTAAAGAACAGGCTACAGACATCGAAAACTGCAGTTATTATCGTCATTCAATACAGTTATTCAAATGTTTTTTAGACAAGTGGCTAGCAATGGGCCATTGTATACAGCCTATAATAGCTGATAATATATATATTAGTAATGGTTGTAAACAAATTTTGACGCCGGGTTTGATCACTCGCGTGTCCATCAAAACGTTTAATAATATCTAATTAAAATTAGGTTAACTGATGAATATGAGATCATTAAGTTTAAAATTAGCAGTTAACAAAAATTATATGTATCTCAATTAGTTTGATCACATAGTATTTTGTACCTATCTATATAGAATATTGTTTTATTAAGAAACATAACCAAAAATTATAGTATTTTTAGTTATTACTAATTACTATTGTTGTTACATAAATAATATAATTAAATTGTTTTTATTTCCAAGCCATGCATATTTGCTGTATGTAAATAAAAAAAAATTCAAAAACATTTAACTTCATGAATTATATTTAAATCAACTGAGAAAGCAAAGTTATTTCAACAGTCAATTAAATTAATCTAATTAGGTATTGAGTTCTCAATCATTTATATAGATATCGGCTATTCAGTATATCAAGTAGGTACCTAACTAATGTTTTGAATAAAACTACTAAATGTCCACTTTCCTTTATTCAAGAACCCCTTTATCGATCTTGAGTCTGTCAAAATTAACAAGAAAATTTTCATTTAAACCATTTACTAAAAAATATTTAAAAACAAAATTTGAAGAGCTGCTTAAACGCCGCAAAATCATCCAATGCCTAGACCGGCTAGGAATATGGCCACTCAAAAATATATTGTGCCCCGCTCACAAATTTAATTATCTGCTTTACTGCTGTCCATATAACCTCATCTAATTCCAAACTTAAAAAACAATCACTAACTTATGTCTTATGTAATGAGTCACCATCCTAATAACTACCTACCGTATCTCAGTGTATAATACAAAAATATCTACAGCGTATTCATCGTAAAGCAATTACCAATTTTAAAAATCTGTTTAAGAAAATAAAATTAATATTGTAAATGGGAATTGGGACCTTAGTACGAGAAATTTTCCGGATTTTCTTAATATTTTAGACAAAAATTTTCCCAATTTCACCCAAAATTAGCTCTTAAATCATTACGTAACAAAACAAACAACATTTATAATACAAACCATCCAATGACATCAGATAACAATGACATTCGCCAACATTCCTCATTCGTAAATGAGTTCAGAATTTTAATTAGTTTTTAAATTCAATCACTATCAACATTAATTGATAAATTAAATCTAAGCTATAAGAAATAATCAAATTAATAATCTCTACTCTGTGATACGTCACAAACATCTCACTAGTCACTACATAAAGACCTAAGTATAAAAACAATTAAAAGCACAACAGCAATTAAATACAGCAAAAATTACCACACCAACCAAATTCGTTAAATCAACTCACTTGTCATAACTCTAGATAAAAAGACAATCCCTGAAAAACTATCTCATTTGTGCTGTGGTCGTCTCAATGATAAAATATAAAATTTAATTTCTAAAGTTTCTATTATTGGATAGTCTCCCTCTTTTTGACAATTCATGTAAAAATAAAATGTCAACAAATTTGCTATAGTACAAATAATTATTAAAAGCTATAAATATTATAATTAATAACAAAAAATTCTCAAGTTAAAAAATTAAATATTTGAAAGTTGCGTGCATTAACTATATACTTTATCTTTCAATAATAATAATCGAATACATACAGGATGCTCCCCAAAGTCAAAAAGGTCGGTAATTTGTACACGGGTTACTTCCCGACATTCTAATAGTGCCCCCAATGAATAGATGATAAATGTTTAAATTGTACTTAGATGATTCATAAAATTCATAAATGTTTTAATAATAATCATAAAATAATATTTATAAATGCAATTATATCATTAAATGTATTTGTATTGACTCCATTGTATTATTATTTTTATTAGTTATTTATTATTTCTATAAATATATATAGATTGATAAATTTTAATTGTACTAAATAATTCAGAATATTTAAAAAATGTGTCTAACACAGTAACACTTATATCATTATTATTTATTCTCAATAATTTCACTATGAAATTTTTCCTAAGCTTAAAATAAAACTACGATATTTACTAATTATTACTTTAATACGATAGAATAATAATATTATAGACACCTATACTTAAATAAGACTAATTTTCATCATTATTAATTAATATTATGTTAAATAAATGTTACTGCATCCTTAAACTGTATTATAATTATACCACAATATATTATGTGTACATAAACTCATCAATTTGCGTGGTATATTTTAGTGAAGTTTATGAACCACAAACATTAAAATGGGAGGCAATAGTGAAATACTATAGTCTATAGTATGAACATTTTCGGAAAGCAACTCGTGTACAATTAAGAATGATTTGATCATTAGAAGCAACTAGTGTAAGTATATTAACCTTTTTATTTACGATAAGAATGAGAGACAATTCGTATATTTTAGGAGCCAACCATAGCATGCACTGTGATAACCGTATTAAAAACGTACAAAATAAATAAAAACGTATTTCCAAGTGTGTCTGAAATGTCACGCAGGTATATGTATTTTTTCTATAAATCACTCAGTCATATTTTCACACGACTGCAACACTGTACATTATTATTATTATTATTATTATTATTATTATCATTATTATTAATACGCGTGTTAAATACAAATAGTTACGCGCGCTTAAGCGTGTTTGTGTGCTGAGTGTTCGCGTATAATTTCGTCGTTATGAAATGTCAAGGTCATCGCGTGTAATAATTATTATAAAAATCACTAGTGGTTTTCATTTTATTTTTATTATTAGGTACTATTTTTATTTTTTTCTTTTATTTTCGCCGAGGTAAATCGCCCGGACAAGGTCGACGTCGCAGCCGAACCGTCCTTCTAGAGGTCTGTCGTCCGCGTGCCCGCCGGCTCAAACGGTTGTAACGGCCACGTTACACATTACAATAATAATAATAATAATAATAATGTAATATAATAGTCATCCGTCGCATATTGCGTTTTTAATTGCCGGACGTGATCGACGGTGGCGACGGCGTTGTCGACTTTCGGTCGCATTTTAAATTTTATAAACGTGTGTGCGTGTGCACTACAATATCGCTATTACCTCGTGAACCGGATGACGTTGACGATTACGCGAATGCGTTGTAAATGCGTTTCAAAAGTAAATAATATTGATATAGTAACAATAATCAGGGCTGTTCAAAAAGGGAAAGGGCAACGAGTCCATTTTGCCCAGGGCCCCATTTTTGAATAATTTCTAGAAACCCTTTAAAAAATTCTAGTTGGATTTTTTGTAAATCAAATAATAATACTTATGATTAAGAATTTATATGAATGCCGCAGGGCTCGGGGCTTAAAGCACTTAAAATCATTAAAATAAGCGTTTAAAAACATCATTTTAAGAACTCAAATAAGTATTTAATAAACTTAAGTTTGACCAAAAATATTTAATAAAAAAAAAAATTTTTTTTTACATGATAAAGTAAGTACTAGACATAATTTTTAACTACGAATGCAATTTAATTAAAGATCACAAAAAAATTTCGAAAAAAAATGATTAGAAAAACTTTCCAACTAAAAAATTAAAAATATAAATAAATCTTTATATCATAAAAAAAATCAAACCTCACTTTCGAGACATTTTGCCTTATTGTTATTTATTCTATTATAAACAAAATTGCAGGAAAAAATTATAAAAAGTAGAAAAACTGGAAATAAGCATTTTTTTGAAAAGTCGTTGAAAAAAGCAAAAAAAAAGCACTTTCAAATTTCATAATTGAACGTGTTGTAACAAGACATATATTTTCATACCACTCTGCTATATTTTAAATCAACCCATAAAAATAAGCAAATGCTTTAAGTCCCGAGCCCTGTGACAGACTATATAATACTTATCTCATGACTCGGTAGTTGGTGTTACCTATCATAGGGCCTATTTAAAAAAAAAATCTTTTTCTTTATAACATTTTTTTAATACAGTTTTATTTCGTTTATGTAGTTTGTAATTATATAACAGATTACGTTTTCAGTTATCTTATATGATAATAATTGTCAATTATATTTATATTATTGTCGCGATGCTAAAGTGCGAGATATCCAAATTTCTTGTAGAAATTCGTTATTGCAAGTATCGACATAGTAATGTGGCTTAGCATTGTAGAACAGTGTGCATAGACTATAGTTATTACTTATCACTTATTACTGTCTAATTGGTTACCCGTGAACAATTATATTGAATACATTTTTATCATGAGATTGAATGACTAGTTGATCAGATTTGCAAATATTTTGAATATTTCTATAGCTATTTTTGCTATAACATGTTTATAGATTTATGATGATTAAATTAAGAGCTCATAATTAATTTCCCCTTGGCCCCTAAAAACTTTGGGATTGCTCTCACCATACTGTAATAATATCAAGTTTCCATGAAAACGAGCATTTTAAACTTAAATTTACATATTAATACGCGTACATGACGTACCTATTAAGCCAGTATATAGCAAGTATATATTAACGCATTAAACACTATTCATTTAATATTAATAAAAAAATATACCTTCAAAAAAATAAATGTGGTTTAACTAATTTATCAACATATATTTCATTCTGGATTAAAAACTTAAGATAACTTAAAACACTCCATTATACAGATAATAAACGAATAACTTAAAAAACATGTTGGGTATCTGTATTTAAAAGAATTTATTGTTTTTAAGTTTAATTTCCGGAAAAGAATATTGATTGGTAAGAATATTCAGTACGTAAGCACAGAAATTATTCTCTATTAACATACTAATTTACATTTACTACTATTATACAGCTATAATATAGTATACTTATTGTCACCGTGTCACTGCTATAATTCACTATACGTTGAACCCGAATAGTTATCTAATAGTACAAATAGATAACCGTGGTTGAACCATACGCATAATCTGTGACACGGAGGGGGCAAAGATATTATTTTTCCCCTCCCTTATTTTAAGATCAGCTAATTATTGATTTATTGTTAATTCATTTATTTTTTTTTTTTATCATTATGGTTAAGCTCGAATATTAAATTTCTATTTGCATTTAATGTGATTAAAAATTGTTTAATAAATTATTTCTATTGAAATCGGTACATTTAAAGTTTTGTTTGTTGTGATACGGATGTGCAGTAACTTAATTTTAATCTTATAAAGTTTCAAGGACTGTTTATAACGTTAACACGTACAAATTTATTATTGGTAAATTATTAGAGGAATGTTTCCTCTTCTCACACTATATTTTAAAACATAGAAGGTAAAAATTATTGAATATATTTTGACCCCTCCAGAAATAAAATTAAAAAATGCTCTAAAATATGTTTTAGCATTGAAAAGCTGCATTATCATGTAACTAAATAGCGGTTAAGTTTACTTTGGTTTTTATAAAGTAAAAGTAAAGTGGCTATCAATATTACTCGGTATGATTATAAAAATTTCTTCCGTTAATAATTTGATAAAAATATTTTAACACTCAAATATACCAAGATAAAAAAAAAATTCCGACCATGGTCATCTACAAAACAATTTAACTGACAATAAAACTTGTGAGAATTTTGCCTTAAACTATACCAATATGACACTTTTAAAATAGAAATACGAAATAAACAAATATGAATTACATTCTATAGGTATAGTATTTCACACTAAATAAAGAAATTTCAATCGTTTTTTAATTAAGTTAATAACTAAAAATTGAAACAAGAATACATTATTATGTCGAACATAAACCTGACATCCAGAGTAGCATCCCTCAAATTGAAAATTAATTAAATCAAAGCCTCTTCAAAAATCATCAAATATTCGAACTTAGCTGTTTAGTGTACAATAAAAAAGTCTGAAAAGATAAAGACCGAGTGTTTATACTTTATACATATATATGTGCTTTATGATTTAGCTGGATAAACTTTTTTTCTACCCAATTTATGCGTGATTTATTTCACATTAAAGTACTTATAGTATCATTACAGTATCTTAAGAAGTTAATGCATATAATATAACTACGTTACCATAGAAACCAAAGGAAAAAAACCAGTTCCACCAAATCTAAATATTTACAATTATTATTTTTGTAATCGGATTTTTTGTAAGGTTGCCCAAAGCAACTTATTTAATATATATTATTTTTTAACCTTTATATTAAAAACATACTAATCTATTATGATTCAATGTTTTTCCGTACATCAAAGAAAACATAAAGTAGTACGCTATGTTTAAAGTAATTTTATTGTCTTAGCATCATGTTCCAAATTCGTGACATTAAGTTTAAAATCAATGAAGTGTTGAAGATGTAATTTCACTTCTCTTTGCTACATTTGAGAATTGGCATCTATTCAAATTAATAAACACATTCTCGGCAAACTCTTTCATCAATTTCCTATAGCATCTGGAATTTACAATCTATAATGGCAAAAGCAAATTAGATCACATAGGCGCATAAACACCCATTATTTGCGAGAAACTTAATCATCAATCTTTGGTATTGTCAAATTTTCTATGAATCACAATAACAAGTCAAGCTACAAAGAGTTCAAAAGATATTGTATAAATTACAACAACAATAACACTTGATTGATCATTCTTATTATTGATGTCCATCTTCTTTTCTCTATCGTATAATTAAGTGAGCTTCTATTCGAGTTCTGATATGCTATAGTATTAGAATTAGAATAATAGAAAAGTAAATATCCAACTTATATGACTTAGATTAATTATTGCTGGACCACGCGCTAACATCACTACATGTCACATGGTCTACAAGTCCAGATTCAAAACTGCAATTAACTTAGCTATATTCTAGGACAGAGTTGTTTTACTGTGTCCATTAATTGTAAAATAAAAAAAGCTTAAGTAAATGCAATATTTTACTAATACAAAAACAAACTCTTCTTTCTTTAACTAATTATTCTACTATTCAAGCGAGAGACCATCCCCAACGTCTCAGATATAAAATATGTATAACGTATTATAGAATACTATATACAGCAACGATGAACAAATTTGTAAAAAAAAAGATTTCAACATCAATTTTTGAAGATCATATCAACACTTTTCTGTTGTTTCAAATCGTACTATCAATAAACAATTCGCAACTGAGAAAATCGGAGAATCGTCTTTAAAATTTAAATCAAATTTTCATTAGAAAACATGCGTAAAATAACAATAATAATATTATGTATACGATTTTTAATACTAGTTAACTACAATCTGATGCATTTACAGAAAAAGATAATTTTTGCACTGATGTATAATAATTTAGCACGTATGTGACGTACACATCATTGTTTTTCATCTCATTTTCGCCAATGTATAATTGATGAATTCAGCATAAATAATTTGTTTACTATTAACCGCTTCTCAAAGTTAAATGTTATTGTTGTTATTGTAGGATCGCGAATAATACTATAGACACGATTCGGAATGTGATACTATAACTTCTATAGAGATATACGTGTACTATGAAAATAAAGTAAACGTTAGTGTAATATAGTATGTGTAAAACCATTAAGAGATATTCGCAATGATTTTCGATAATAAAATCACGGTGGAAAGAATATCAATTCCCCAAGGATACTGCAGTGGGCGCAGTGGTTCATTTCTTGTTTGGCCGCTAAGTAACACGCAGCGTGTTGGATGAAAATATTTTGCTAGCTGTCTTGTTTTTTTAAATCCAGCCTCACGCCTCACGCCCTTGTAACGTAAAATAATTTATTTTCATGTATTTATTAGCTATCATATGTACCAATGAAGTGTGTGTGTATAGACTATAGGACGATTAAAAAGAGGTGTTTTTGTTTTTGAAGTGTCCTCGATTTTCACTCACTGCGATAAAAAAACCTCACAATAACCACAGTCAATTTAAATTACTTTTCTTTTCTTTTTCTTCCGTTCGCTGCAATATTAAGGTTTTAATATATCGTCATTAGTCTGCGATTTTGTATACACACGGTAAACGTTTTACACTAATAACATTATTATTAGGTGTATTTTTGGTTGACAATACTGTTATTTCTTGAATTCTTAAATGCCATTATGTACTTAGAGAATATGCGGCAAACGGTCGAGGTGTTCTTGCAATATCTACTCAACCTATATAAGTAACAAACATCTTATAATTAAAACAACATTCTTACCAGCCAATTTATGAAAACATTTTTAACCATATTTAAAATAAATACTCATTAAAAATTGTTTTTGACGTCTGAAGAATGTTTTCGACTAACCATCCGATCATAATATATTATATTTTAAGGATACAAAAACAAACTATATCCGTAAAATGTAATTGTACATTGTATGAAAAAAATAATAAAAATAAATAACGAGAGAATACCTATAGGTAGTAAACATTATTCCAAAAGTTGATTCATTAAGGTAATGAAGGGCATTCTTACAGAACGAAAATAAAATTCTTCAAAATCATAGCTATTAAAATATTTGAATAATTACGGCTGTAGATACATAATATACTTATTTTAGTTAATTTAACTTAAACTCATAAAATTGTAATAAATCATATCGTGTACAGTATTGTACTATTGTTTTGAATAATTCACCCATTATGTTTCTAGTACAAAGGTTTTATAAATAATAATTCTAGTTTGTTAATCGTAAATGGCAAAAAAATAATAAACCAAAAACAAAACAAACCGGACAAAAATATCCGGTGTAGTACGCTGTACTATGCACTACTGTAACTATATATAGAAGTACTTTACAAAATATCAACTTCTGTTTTTAATACCATACTTTTGTAGACTCTTCAAATCATTTTATAATATATTTTATTTATAAATGGTGAGTACTTAAATACTAGTCATAAAATATTTATAATACGATTATAACTATTATTAATTAATTATTAAAGAACTAGAGGTGTTAGAAACTGTTGGATTTTCTACTTTTTAATAAATGACTACATTCGAAATGGCTTTTATCAAGTAATCTCTCATTTTAGAATTTTTTTTAAAAATTGGCTCATCTAAAAATAATATGAAAAGTTGATGTTTAAAAAATATATGTTATATACTTGTATACTCCACGTACACCATAGGCACATACAAGGAAGTTTATTAATTCGGAAAATTCCTATTATGAATGCATTGACTGAACCAAGGTAAGTTGGCCGAGAAGTGTCTGCCTATATCGGCAATATCTATTTATGTAATATAGATATTAAATATAAGTTTACAATAGTAAACCTCTAATTGTAAACTGTAATAGGAAATAGCGGGCACTATAGGAGAATTTAGTGGATAAATCGAACTGTACCTAACTACCTAAGTTCAAAAAAAGTACTGTTTGAAATACACTTGTTTCAATCATTATATATATAAAATTCATTTATTATTTATTAACGCACATCAGTCGGCAGTTGTAAGAATTTAGGTTACCTAATTTGTATTTTTAATACCTAAAGTTCATTGTTTTTATTATAATAATTACATATTATAGCTATATTTTTTTTTTTTTTTTTAAAGCCGTAAAGTACTTATAAATAATCGCTCTGCTGTACTGTACTACTCGAAATACACCTCGTCAATCAGTAGGTCATTGTAATGGATGTGTTAAATTTGTATTTGATGTTAAATCTTTGTGCACGATGAAAAACGATTCAAAGCAATTGAGCGAGCGAGCTAAGAGTAAACAGTCTAACTTTTTGGTAATCAAGGTTATCTAAAAATTATTTAATAATAATACTATTAAATTTTTATTAAATATTTGTATTTTTTTTTTAAATCCCGATTAATCTTTAAAGTTTAGAAAAAATATTTCTTTTAACCCTTCAATTAAGTACTAACATCATCTAATTTTCTACCAGAAACCACTCTCAAAGTAAAAATACGAAGCATTTTTTTCTACTGTTAAAAGTCCCTTTGACCACAACGATAAATTAAAAAACCCACATCATTGTAAAATCAATACATTCGACGTTCAGCTCAGAATCTAAAATAATAAAATTAAAATATATCAATTTTTTTTTTTTTTTAATTGACTTAATAATGTAGTCATTTTAATACTAATTTAATCAACATATCAAACATCATGCAAAATCTTTAACTAAAATTTATAATCTCTATGGAATGAGCAAATCGAGTGAAACCCGGATATCAGCTATTGAACTACTGAATGCAGTTTTAATATAATATTTTTTAATAATGATTAAGGTAAAGAGTCCAGTTAGACAACCCTCATTAATTTATATCCACTATTAAGGAGTGTCCTAATCTAAGACGAACTTATAGGATACTATACCATGATATGCATTAAAATAATATTACATACAAGTATTATGTATCTATATTTTCTACATTAAATTAAATTTACATATAATTTAGTGGGAACGTATTATTTTGAAAATAATATCAAATTTTGCAAACGTAAAAAATAAATAACTTTTGTGTTTTCAAACGAGTTTCACAAAGCGTGATAAATTTACCGAGTGTATTAAGTATTTGTATTGTTATTAGATATATTACGTCATAAATAGCATTTATATAACTATATGTCTTTACCTATGTTAAATTGTGCAATAACCATTAAATTGATCAAAGTAGTAATCAAACTTAAATTTTGCGTCTCTTTGTTTTTGATCACTTAATGCATTTTTGAAAAATAACTAATAAGTAATAAGTAATAACCAACTTTGAAATCCGTAATTAATTCTATAATTATATCAGATAGACTTTTTTAGATGTAAAGATCTTCTAAGAATATTTTTCTTAAGAAAAATCATAAAAAATACTAACAACTATTTTCAATAGCGGTCACCAGAATTTTTTAAAGAGCCACTAACTGTATATATTCCAACAAAGTAGGATCTACTTTAACATTACTCCATTCAGAGCAGTCAGTACTAAAATCATCAGTTAATATTATTATTTGTATTAAAAATCATAGAGGAATCTCATTTTCTATAGCAAATTTATAAAATGTAAATCAACTTTCGAATGCAATTGTATTATACCCTTCTATTCAGTAAATTACGCCCCTAAATAATAGGAAACTTTGATGAGCTTTATAAGGATATTGAACTAATAAGTAATTATATTGACTCTTTGTTGTTAATCATAATTCACAATATACTAATTATATCGTGTTGATATCCGTAGAAGATACCAAACTATAAACATTTTGAAAAGTTGTATTAGTTATAATTAAACAATTGTATGTGTAAGTTATAAACGTGATAATACTTATTAATGGTTGTTCATTATTTGCCAATCGATCCTAATAACCACATTATTCAGTTAGTATTGTAAAGGTCTTTTCCCCGCACCTAGTCCAAACAATTTGAACTTTGGATCGCCTTCATTAAAGCTGGACTGGGACGTGCGGTTTATCCAAACGTAACAACTGACAACCACCATCATTTCCGGTTTGAAATTTAAACAACAGTGATATCACAATAAAATTCACAATATTGTAATATATAATATATATATATATCGTATAAAAAAAGGTTTTGTATAATGTTTATACCTTCTATATAATAAATTGCTATGACGACTAACAAATAAATTATAATTATTATTATAATGGTTATTAATTTAATGTGTAATTTTAAATATTTTAAATTACAGATGTTAGACTTCTCCAAGATATAAGGGAGCAATCATTATATCATATGATGGAAAAACCCTCAGAGGGTAGGCGAGCGAAGTGATCAGGGAGCAGAGCCCACTAGCACATTATAATATTTATTTTTATTTAAACCTATGCACCGGAAATGAATATCTACATGATCTATATTATGAATCACATAACATGTCCGGTTTTTGGTCATTTACATCGTTCGTATTCGCTGTTCAGTTATGCATACACATTCATTTTATTATCACGGCGGTTGTAAATATAAAAGAACAAATTCATTTAATTATTTTTAGCCACGATGCGTTGCTTCTAAACAATAACAACCTAACCTTTAGACTTATGAATTCTAAAATATTACGTAAATTTTAATACTTATTAAGAGGATGTCAGCGCAATATTTCCATAGATCCACGTGCAACATACCAAGATAGATAAAATGCAATCACATATTTTTTATTAATCTTTAAGTAAATCAACTATTAGGTACAAATATTGTAAATAATGTATGTGTTATTATTTAACTTTATATTCAAATGAAAAAAAAATGTACACTTTAAACAGTTTAAATGAATAATAAATTGTTTTGAAGATTTTTAGACAAATCGATATGTTACAAACTAAAATAATAATAAAATATTATTAATTACTAATTCCTTTGTAATTTTATTTAAAGATCACTCAAGAACATAATAAAATATATTTTGCATATATTTTATCTGTACTCTATATTGCTTGTGGACCACAGAAAAAACAGAAATAGATACTCAATTTGAGTTTTTATTTATTTAAATGCTAAATTATATGGGATTTCTTAATATTTCTATTTTGTATTATTTCTGATATTGCTTGCAATAAAGTCGAGGTATATTAAAATAAAAAAACAAAATATATTTCATAACCGCATAATTTAAGAATAATTTCCTTCTTAAAAAAAACCTACCTAGTCAAATTCCAATACTGTGAATAACTCTGCAGCATAGACAAGTAAGTAATGCAATTTATTTGAATTTTTTTAATATATTTAATATTTATATTTGTATTTAAATTTGTGTTTAAATACCTAAGGAAAATAATTACATACCTTCATTTAAAATACTCTACCAACACGTCATAAGTATGTTTCAACAAGTATACAACCAAGTAACGTAGCCCATGTTACTAACTATGTAAGTGTATCGTGTACGAGTGTATATAAATGACCCTAAAAGTAACGCGGACAACGTACAATTGTATAAATAAAACACGATTACCTCGAGCGAGAAAATTATATTTTCTCTAAAAAACGACAGTTACTATCGTGCGCACGGTCATATTATATTAATACGAACGATCGCGCAGCAATCAGTGACGATAATGAGTGATGACTTCTAATGTATTTTGACAATATAATCTATAAAGAATAATATTTTTATCCTTGGAATCTTCGATGCACCGATGAATCGCCTTCAAACGTTCTAATATAACTAGGTAAATACTTACAATATTTCATGTTTCGTTAACAACAATTCACATCACAAATTAAAATTTAAAAAATGATCGATGTTTTAATACGACATAGGTAGACAAACCGATTGTATGTGGCTGTATGCGACGCCACATAAAAACTAAAGGGATTGTATTTTTGAGCGAATGTTATAGTTACCGCACGGATATATAATATAAATTATAATAGTATGCTTAAGTTCCTACACAACAAAAATATTCTCGTATTATGAGTCATATTATGTAAATTCCTGTACACGAATAATAAAAATGTAAAATATGTAAATTCCTATAAATGATCCAAAACTATGATCCTACGTGTAAATTAAAAAATCACGAAAATATCATAAAATGTTTTCATAGAAAAAAAATTTAAGTAATTTGATTGTAAATAATATGTAGTTTAGGGGACTTTGAGCTTAAACTAAATAATAAATAATTTAAAAACAATAAATTATAAGAAGACGAATGACCCAGTTTTATACAAAAATTATTTTAAGTATAAATAGTTATAATTTTATTTCTATATATATCACATATTTCCCTTGCATAACACAAATATACACATGATATAATAATTTATAATATACAAATTAGATAATCTTTCAATTTTGGAAAAAATTCAAAAACTCAATAAAAAAGCTCAGAAATGTTATGTAAGGTTAATAGTTTCTACATTCTTTTAATTTATTTCTGATCAAAACTGAAACCCATTATGTACAACAGCAAAATTGAAAACTAAAATTTAAAATTCATTTATTTTTAAAATTTGTCATCAATTTTAGAATAAAAAAGAGGCATTTTAATTTATAGGTAACTATATCAATTTTTATATTTCTAGTAAATAATACGATATCATATATTAAATAATTAATTAATTTAACTTATTTGTTTTGCGTGTTAACATATTGTCTGCATGTTTTAGATTTTTTATTTAATAATATTGAACTGGTTAAAAAACTATTTCTCAAAATTGCCGAGTCGTGTACATTTTAATAACCATTAATAGGTATACTATATAGTATAAAAACAGGATACACGATTCCACAAACTTAATTATTTTTGTAGGTACCTATACAATTCTGAACGATTTTAAATGCCACGTTGCCATATCAGAAAACATATATAAATGAATATATTATTGTTAAATACCTACGTAGTGTTTTGTGTAATAGACGGTTCATTACAGTTTTTTGAAAACATGATTTTAGTTTAGACTTTAAACATTGTAGGACTTACCGTATTATAATTTATAATAATGAGAACAAATAAATATAATGACAACATTGCATAAAAAATGATATGGAATCGTGTACGAAGTACCTATATTTATATAAGTATGTAGTTATTATAATCTTTAACAACTTTCTGAATCATTCACAATTATGCCAACAAAAATTAGTTCTGCTTAACACAAATTTGCTATGTTATGAATATTTGTGAGACGGGAACAACACGTAATGCAGTTCCCTCTTTCCGACGATTTGTGAATGTACCACATGTGTTAAAATATAACTACTTAAGTATTAAGAGATAATTTTTGAATATTTAAAAAATGAATATGAATCGTTTAAGCCTAGAATATAGTATGAATTTTACAAAAGATACGTCGTCTTCAGTTTTGCAAGAGAATTATTTTATCGCGATGATTTGTTAAAATTTAACAATTTTATGTAGTCATAATATTTCAAAATATATATAATTTTATAGAATTTAAAATACTGAATAATTTTTTATGCATTTACAGTTCAGATGAGAGGAGTAAAATTACAAGGACAATGAAAAACAAGTTTTAGTATTCGACAAAATTATATAAGTATTTGTATAATATATTTCTTTTTCTTTTGTAAAATTGTTAAGTTGTATAACTAGTAAATACTTAAAATCATAAAAAAAACTATATTTTAAATACCAAAAGTTCACATAGAAAATTAATGTATTTACTTTTCACAGTAATAGCAATAGATTTAAATATAGAAGTAAATATTACTATTATTTTAATAATTTGTTTAGATTTGATCGGTTCATCAAGTCACGCGATTTGAGCCCCACACATTTCTATCAAACCTTTAACATCCAATACTGTAGTGAGTTGGAAGATGTTGTTTATTTTATTTTTAAATAATATACAAATTTAATTTAAGGAAAATGTAATTTGTATTTACCTACCTATCAAACTTATACTTCTGCACTATACGATAATTTGGTAAATACCAACGCGGCACCCACTCACTAAAAAATATAAACGTTTAGTAGAGGATAAAATATTTATAAACGTGTTGAAATAACACGAATTTGCAAGCTTTAGGTACTTAAATATAGAAATGTAAGACACTAAATTCTACTAAACCTCCGCACACTGTATACATAGTAATTCGGAATTTTCATGCGTGGGTTTACCTTCATTCTACAGACGATAAAATATATAGTTAAGACTTATAAAATATAATATGTGCCCCTCTCTTTTTCATCATTTTACACTTACACAGATAGTACCTACCCAATAACTTCAGTAGAAGATTTAATGATTTTCCGGCTATAAGTTTTCACCAACCAAAAGTTATATTTTTCATTCTGTGACCGAAAATCACAGTTGCGCACGTGATAAACGTGATATACAATATTCATTTTAAAACAAAACGTATACATGCAAACATCTATAACATGTAAATGTAAATATTCCAATTTCCAATAAATCAACAAAACATAATTATTACACAAATAAAATGGTTTATTTTTTGTTTAAAATATTATTACATAGTACACTAAACAAAGACTATCTAATAATAATTAAAATATTCTTTTATTTAAAAATGATTTAACGCTAATGGTTCTCTTTTTCGTAACAATATTTTGAATATATGTAAAACATCATCAATATACTTTTAAATTTTTCATTAACACAATATCATAAAAGAAAAAAACTTAAAAAGACGTCAGCCTTATTATTTTTATATAAACATTTTTTTTTTTTTTTTTTTACAAACAGTGCGTATATTGTGGTTTCACTCTAAACGCCAAATCTGGTAATAATATAAATAACAAAAGTAAAAGGGAAGGGTATCAATTATAATAATTATATAATATTATTATTACTGGAAGATGTGTACCTTTAATAGTACGTACTACGTACAGGTCTCGGCAGACGGACAATAACCGAGAATATATCGTCACAGACGATAATACAATAAAAACAACATAATTCAAGAAGAAAATTACATTAAATTTATAATAACAATAATATATAATAAGAATATTTATATAATAATATAATATAATGATGATTATAATATAATAATAATTAATAATAATAATAGATTGACATAATAATATCACAACATTGTATAACTCTAGGACATTCAGAATTGCTCGATAAAGACATTAGATAAATATATATTTTAAAATAATTTTACTTAGTTTCTCTTTTAAAAGTTTTAATACTGAACAAATATTGAATTGGAAGCTTTAAATAAAAAAAATATTTATAAACGATTATAATTTTATGCTTATTTCATAAGAAATAAATTGTAACAACTTGCGATACACGCGTGATATTATATGGATGATATAATAATTATATTATAATCCGTATTTATCAAATAGTGTACGCGCTTTAAATGAAAACCGTCTGTTTGTTTTTTTAATAATCGCGTGGTTAACGAACTATAGCAGAGAGATGGTACGCGCGCGCGACACGAAGATGTTCATCTTTTTTTTGTAAATGTGTTTCCTTGACGTAATATTATAATAATTATAATTATTTACACGTTTTAAAAATCGGAATGTTTATTACAAACAATGCAATGTTATAAATAAGATGTTTAATTAAAAATTTTTTTTGGTTTTTTTTATTTTAATTTTTTTTTTTTTTTTTGAGAAAGAGGGAAAGTTTAATTAATAAAAAAAGATTAACTTCACACACAATATTTGTAAGGGAGACGATAAATAATATTATACAAGAATGATATATTATTATACGATTTAAAAACTTCTGCGCAGTATACTAGAGTTCATATCATATATATATATTTTTCAGTATAATTTTTTCCCCGCAACACGCACGATCTCTCACCGGTTGAGATATAATCATGAACGCGTGATATATTATATTTCCAATCTTGAGTAAAACAAAAAAAAAATTTGTAATTGCATGAAGTATGCGCGTGTTTTGTGTGTTTGTTTGTATGTATGTATATTATATATACAAATATATTAAAAAGAAAATAATAAGAATAAGTCTCTCATACTCGGGCCCAAAACGTTTTTTCTTAGCCTATAAATAATATAAATACATTTATGAAAGAATTTCCTGATCGAATTTTACTCAATTATTATAAGACGTTTGCGATAAAATGCATACAATATTATTAACCGTCTAATTTATTGCTGAATTATGGATACATATATTAATATTATTTTGTTTTTAAACTAAATATTGAATTAGAAAAAAATAATAACACAATAATAAATTTGGTGTTTCATTTGTTGACCGTTCCGCTCTATATACTGCAGAATGTATTCCCTACTCTTTTGGTTCATATGGTATATATAATATGCAATAGTCAACGGTGTATGCCAAAACGCAAAAAAAATTGTGGCCAATTAAGTACGTAACGAAAGTATACATTTTTTTTTTTTTTTTGTTCAACTTCATAAAGTCTAATACATTTTTATACACGGAAAACGTACCTAACACTCAAACACGTTATTAAAATATATTGGACAACAATTTAAATAAATTAATAGACGTTCAAAGATTAATCGTTTTAAGTCGTACGGACAATATACAAACGTGAAAATTTGTTCACTGGGTCGGCGCCGTTACGCGGGTGTCAAATAAAAAATTGTTGTGATGGAGGGGACAGGCGAACGGGGCAGAGTGTGAGAGACTTGTTTTTTTAGAGATCATGTATACATAAAATAACATAATATGATGAACATTTTGTTGTTAAATTGTTAAACGTATCATTTTTCTAAAAAAAAAAAATAATAATAATAGTAATAATAAAATTTAAAAAAATCAAATTCAAACACACTTATGAAGGGCAATGTAGTTGTGCCGGCAATTGGCTGTGGTGTCCTATGGACATGGTCAGCTGCGGCTGTGGATGGTAATAGTAGTACATGCCCTGACCGGCCATTAGCCGCCACGATAGTTCTGCGATCAGCGACAGCGTCTGATGCCTCTCGTGTATCATCAAACACACTGTGCTCTCTTCAACCACCTGTTTCAGCACATTGAGGTACTGGAGCTTCATGTATTCCTCTTGAGGTGCACAAAAGTGATTTTTCAAATAGTTCTCCAGCTTGGCGCGCTGCTGGTGTATATCGGAGAAGTCAATGAAAAACCTAGAGCACATATACCGCTCCAACTTCTTGGTGCCGTCACCGTCGTAGTCAGGCGCGTAGTTGCGTAACAACAGGTTGCAGTATTTAAGCAGTCCGCCGCCCCGAATCTCTTCCGGGTTCCTGGTGACGATTAGCTTGTTCTCCAGGTGGTACATAGCATCCCGGAAGTCACCGTACACGGACTCGCCGACTACTGTCGGATAAAAGCTTTCGCTGATCGGCACACCGCTGGAACACTCGTAAAACAGCAGCAACGAGTCGAGCACAATCTGGAACGAATCGACGCTGAACTCGAACGGCCTTTTCATCCGGTCTACAAACTTGAGCTCGACGTTTCGCTGGCCCGGCAACGTGCCCAGCGATATCAGCGACCACCGGTCGCCGTCCTTGTTCACTTTAACCATTTTGCTCACGTATGCCTCCTTGATGCTGCACGGCGTCATCCTCTTGCGACTGACGCCTTCCGGCAGCAGATCAACCAGTGCCCGGAGCACAGCGGATTTGACACGGTCGAAGTCCCGGTTTCCGGTCAGGCTGATGTTGAATATCAAGTCCAGGTCGTTGTATGGCTGGGTATCCGTGGTCAATACATGCGAAGCCGCCCCGCCGTTCAGTCTAATGCTCCGTACCTGAAAGCACGTGTCGTCGGCGCCCGGCGACGGTGCCGCAGATCGTTCGGTCGGGAACGCTACGTCGTCGTCCTCAGGACCGGCCTGAGCGCGCAGTCGGTCGCGCACCATCGCCACCAGGTCGCGGAGGCGCACCTCAAGCGTGGGAAAATTACCGCGGCCATGGATACTGACTGTCTCGTCCATCACATCGTTTAGTCGGGCCACCTGTTCATAGCTTAAGACGGCCAAGCGGCTGAGATCTGTTGATTGCGCGCGACTACCCGGAGTAGTGGCGGTCCCACGATGGCGGTCATCGCACGTGGACAACATGGCAGCGGGTCGCACGTGATTCAAGTCTGTCGAAACGTTTAGACGTCCGTTCTGTAAAAAAAAAAACACGCAGAGTTACGGTTAACCGAATCGAATAGAAAACACCTATTTATAAAATATAATAACATGTAATTGTGACATGCAAACCCTAACCGCATGGCGGCGTCGATTCAAAGGCGATATACAAACGTATGTTACATCATGAAACGGCGAGTTATTCAAGGGCAAACGAACAAAGGTCGACGTTATACTATTGTAATATATTCTACTGTAAGAAAAGTCGATTTCAAAAATATTGCTCGAGTGGAGCATGTGTGTTGCCATATGTGTCGAGTCGTCAAGCCTAACACAATACGTACTAACTAGTACTACAATATTGGTGACGTACTGAGTTAAAACCGACAGGTTTAAGGCGGGTTCATAGGTACCTATGTTTCGTCTGACGTGTCTCAAAGTCAAAATCTAAAAAAAAGTCCAACTCTGGAAACTCTTAGTAATTGAATGATACATTGATATTAATGATACCATATGATTGCTACAGTCAATCAGAATACGATTAAAATCATCCGACGTAATTGTGACTCCGACTAAATATTATAGTCGGAGTCACAATTACGCAAATATGCGCGAAAACTTCAATTCACGTTATTTCGCGTATTTATTAACGATTCATGTTTACGCACGTCGTTTTGACAACGATAGGCGTTGACTTCGGGAATAACTATAGGTACAACAGCTGTGCAAACCGCTTGGGACACACGATTAGCAACATAGGTTACCAGCAACTTTAATACTTACGTCGACCACAGCCGACTGTGACGATCAAATACGCGGAGAATGATGCGCACGATGACGTACAACCACAGTAATGTCAACCGAAATTTGCGTTTGCTCGGAAGACAAAAAAAATACGTTCAGTCGACATGCGTGCAGATTTGGCGAATATTTTTTCTATCAACAAACTGTCGAAGCGATCGCAAAATCAAAATATTATTATTACGTCGATATTATATTGTTTTTCAAAAAAAATGCCATAGAGCGGAAATATAGATCCACGATAAAATAATATAAAATAGCCAATATAATAATACGGCGCTTAATAATTCATAATTTGTTCAACAAATTGTTTACTTGCCATTTTATTATTTAGACCGACGTCGTAAACAATACGATTTAAAATGTATAAATAACTGACTGGTACCTACGAATATTTTAAACAACAGCGACGTTTTTACCAGACATTTTGGCTAATTTCATAAAATTATAATTCGAACTGAAGAATTACGTCAACAAATATGGACCATTGTGCTTCATCGACCTATAGCAAGAACATTAAAAGTCAAGGACAGCAATGATACAGAATTTTATTTTTTTGGTCAACTTTTGAATTTTTGAAACGATTGTATACCTATCTATATACTATACAATACGTATATTACAGTAAACAACCTTATGTCTGCAAAATTACACAGTTAACGAATTGGAAATAGAATTTGCATAGCATACTTGCTATAAAATAGAGAAATTAGACTACCTAATTCAAATCAAGTTAAAACATTAATCTATTTTATACAGCGTAAACGATTTAAAAAATTATAATTATCAATGAGGCTCTTCTAATCATATGTGCTAATTTATTTTTTTGACATTTCAACGATAAATAGAGGAAAAATCACGAAAATACAAAAAACATGGTAAGGCACTTACGTGCGACCTTCGCATATGGTACGATTATAATATTATCACCGTAATCGAATTTCCGGTAACCGATAAAATAAAACACAGGCAAAAAAATATCGACCATTCACAATCCGTTTATAAAACCAAACAATATGTCACACACACACGTAGTTAATGTTAATATTATTATTAAAGAACACTAATATCAAACCGCTCGATATCAATACCACTGCAAGTATATTATTATTATTATTATTATTATCGTAGTGATAAAACCGAGGAAAACACGACGGGCGGCGAGGACGAGGTTTTATCCGAGAGCAGCAGCTGCTCGCTTACCGTGGGCGCGGCGGCGACGAACCTTCTGGAACATTCTACGCGGCGCGTTCGGCGGGGTAGAGGAAAGAGGAAAAGCCCTGCGGGGAACGGTGCGGTTTCGCGAACGTTCGACGATAACGTCGGTGGCGACGGGACACCGCGTGCGCGGATATTTCCATACATGGATGTAATAACAATAATATATAATATAATAATATTTAAATATTTTGTAATTTTTCGAAATTCGTGAGGGACGTGAATTTGAAAATGAAAAAAAAAACAAATAAATGCTATGCAATAGCTTAAAATCTTAAATCATCGTACTTTGAGGTAAAGGTCTTTTTCCATCGTACAACGCGCCCCAGTCCTAGTGGCAACTTTGAAGCGAATTCTGGCAAGCGTGAACAGCACACGATTTCGACGAGGAGCAGAGAGTAAGTAAAGAGCCCACACTTAACCTCCTCCTGCACCGGTGCGCGGTGGTTAGATGTTTTTGATCGGCAAAAATAACGTCAATTTAATGAACGCACCACACGCGACTCGGATCACTGACGACGGCGAAACACGTAAAAATACGAGTCGGCGACGACACAGCAGCGGTAGCAGCAGCAGCAGCGGCTACTTGGCGACGAGCGTACCGGAGGGCGCGCGCACACACGTCGTGACGATCAGACACCGCAAACAGAACGGAACTACTGCCGCGGCACGGCCGATCCGCGATCAGTCGTCGCCGGCGACGACCCGCGCGCTGATCCCCCACCCGAACCATTGCAGTGCTGACGACAGCGACGACACCACCGCCACCACCGCCACCACCACAAACGGTCAGGTTACCGCCGCCGCCGCGTTTGGTATTTACCGTGTGGACCGGTAATTATTGTACGCGAATCTTAGTCGGCGACCAAACGGTGCCGGCCACGCGGGTGTTACCGCGCACGGTCTAAAAATATCGTTCAAAGGGCAAGGCGAAACGGTAGAGCGGCGATGCCAGAAAAAATAAATACCAGCCGTATATCTAATTACTAGATAAGTCTTTCCGCTTTATACGCCAACGGCAGGCACTGTCTAGTGCAATACATACCACTGCGAGCTACCCATCGTTACGCGGCGGCTATAAAACAATAATTATCAAACGTGGGACGTGGGTGTGAATAGGGTGGTTGAAAGAGTAAAAACGGGTTAGCGGGGTTAAGACCGATTGATCTGTGAAACTTGACTTTGTCCATTACATAATTGCAAAAAAAAAAAAAATAATTATAATTTCCATAATATTGAAGAAGATAATGTTTAATAATTATTTCCGTTTCTTTTTTTTTTTTTTTACCTCCTAACCTCCTGCCGTCGAAGATCTATAAAAATATTGTCCAATCACCCCAGTAAAAATGCCTTAACATGCATCTGTTGTGTAGTCAATTTCGAATGTTTGTATATAACACGGCGCTGTCGCATCGATTATAAATTACAATTTATCATAAGCGCAAAAAAATCTAATTAATGTTTTAACGATTTTGTATTATTCGTTTTCGTAATAAATCTTCTTAAGGTGCCTATACAACATAAAATGTTTTTAAATCAAAATAAGTAAGCTGTACAAATAATGGTAATAGACAGTTATTTTAGTTAAAAGTAAATGTTAAACATTAAACTACGTCATAACATTATATCAATACAAATGTATAAATCTAAAATGGTATTTTATATAATTTAGTACAAATAAACTTCAATACTTAAATTTAAAATTTAATTAACTTAATATTAATTTAAAAATATGTCAATTAACTTTTTGTTAAAAGACTCGAAAACAAGCGTCTTTTAATTATACAAATTGTATTATTTAGATTAAAACAAATTTGAAGTGGTATAATCTAAAATTATTTCGGCGGGATAAAACTTGGTTTTTAACTTGTTACAGCGATCAATTTACGTGATAACAGGTCAAAAGTCACACACAGTTATTTAATCATTTATCAAGGTACTATTAACTAATAACCAACATCATATGGTATTCGTGTGTATTGTATTTTAATAATTTTATCATTACAATATTTTTGAATACATTCTAGAAACACCAACGAAATATAATGGAGAACAGTGACGTAAGCATCAAAAATGCGCTTCGTTTAATGAAGGAGGGAAAGGAATGAATAGGGATGAAGAGGAATAGTGGTGGTTTATGTATTCCATCCTTTTTTTTTTTATTATAATCCCAAATGGTCTGACGCCAACGGGAGTAGCGTGGGCGTCAGACGATATGACGTCATTTGAACGACGAGAACTACGTCATAGGCAACACAACCATTCGGGTCGGGAGCTATATTCCAAAATTCCTTAAATGTGCATTTGAATTAACTCTTTACTATTCAACTGTTATCTTTTTTATAATAATTTTAAGATTGATTTATTAAAATATTAATTTTGTTGAATTTCTCGATCAGTGATGTATATTTTATTCTTTTTTTTTTTTAATTTAATAAAAACCCCAAAATTTATTTTTTATACATAATAAAATTAATATGCTAAAAATCTAAGATTTGTCTACTTAATTATTATTAATAAATTATTGTAATATGGCTGTTGTAAATTTTATTATTATTTAAACACGTATATAATTAACTAACAGCTTATAATAGTATTAAGACTTAGAATGTAAAGATGTCTTGATTTATATATATAAAAAAACACTAATTTAAAATATTATACTTTTGATAGATATTTATGAAATATTAAACGTCTAATGTAAATGAATATATTTCTAAGCTGTGGGAGAGATAAATAAATTATACATAATAAGTGTGAATAGACAATTATTTTATGCCTTATGAGTATTCAAGAACAGATTTATATTTAAATTAATTGGTAAACATTGAATTATCTGTGACTTTCAAATATATTTCTTAAGGTATGAGATATTTAAAATGATTTGTGATGATACTTTTACATGAGTAATCAGGTCAAATTCAATTTAATTAAGTCTTCAAACGTTTCATAATGCTACTCCTGGTCATTATATTCGATAACCCTAATTTAAAAATGTCTTTGTTGAGTAATAATGATTAATCAACGAATATTTACCATTCAATTCAGATGTGTTTACTTATAAAAATTGTAAAAATTTTAAATTTTTATTCAAATGTACAAAAACCTCATGTACATAAAATATATATGTTTATATTTCTATGGTCAAAATTAATTTACAAAATATACTATTTATAATGCTTAAAATTTTAAATCCCAATGCACTTTTGAACAATAATAACTAAATTAATATTAAATTATGTAAACATGTATAGGTGTCAAAAAATTCATTAATTACAATTTAGCACATAATAAAATGTATATTAAGTTTTAATGTGGTATACAAAGGGTACACTTACTAAATATGAGAAAAAAACAAATAAAAATAGATAACCTATAATTATTATAATTTGTAAAACCAACCATAAACAAAAAACCAGAAAATTCATAATTAAATAGTCAATTCTTTTAAAAATATGCTTAAATTTACAAAAATCTAAAAAAGCCAAATAAAAATTTCAAAATTAAGCACAATTGTTTATATACCTAATACCTGCATAATTTTATTTTTATTTTTTATTAAAAAGTTAGAAATATCAAAAATATATTTTTCATTTTTAGACATTAAAAATCGAAATATATTGGACATCAAAATATTTCACGGACTAATCGTAATATTAATAATTGTTTTCAGTTAGTGACCGTTGCATAATAATGTTTTAATATTGTTCTCAAGGTTGAAATGTCAAATACAAATTATTTTATCTCACCTAGTGAACTTCACTCACATATTTATGAATTCGACCAAAAATAAAACCAGGTTGATATGTTAACCATAAAATAACCGGGAATAATAAAAAAGATCATATTATTTTTTTAGCTACTCCTAGAGGGAAACGTCAATTTGAGTCATTTGATCAAATTACCTTTGATAAAATAAATCTTATAAGTTTCAGGAAAAAAATGAATGAATTGCTTAACTCAAATTCCTAACGCTAACACTATTCTTAATGTTTATTTTTACTTATAAAGAGAATTTCAAAGAAAATTAAAAATTTTAATATTAAGAAAGCCAAAATGATTTCATAATTTTATCATTATCATCTATTAAGCAGACTATAAAATAAATAATATTTTCCGAGTCTAGTGAGTTTTTAAACTATGAGTGCATCTAATAACAGATACCAGTTAACACTTATACAGAATATTCAGATATTTGTCGAATGATAGAAAATTATTCATTCATAAACTTAAGAAAAATCTAATTTGTCCTATTCAACAAATCAATTAAAATCTATAGATTATATTTCCTAAAATATATACTAATAACGGAAATAAAACAGAGTTTTCTGTTTACTAGAAAGTATTAACATCAACAGACAATAAAAAATAAAAAGTATCAACCTACACAAATTACATTCCTCTAATTGTTAGGAGTCAATACTATCTATCAGTGGCGTATTTAAGTTTTTGTCATGGGAGAGGAAGGGATATGACTTTATAAATGAAGATACCAATGAGAATATTGTACAATATATCATAATATTTTAATTCTTGCAAATTCAATCAATTATTGATAAAATAATAATAATAATAATTTTTTAAATAATATGATGACTATAATCATTTGTGTGTATACAGCCTATGGGTGGGGGATTTATCCCCTTGATCCCCCTGTAAATACGCCACTGCT
The DNA here is from genome assembly GCF_002803265.2 of Melanaphis sacchari. Taxonomy (NCBI): domain Eukaryota; kingdom Metazoa; phylum Arthropoda; class Insecta; order Hemiptera; family Aphididae; genus Melanaphis; species Melanaphis sacchari. The sequence continues at coordinate 66,485 of NW_020271135.1, read as the reverse complement.
ATCTATTAATGTAATGTCGATTTACATATAAATAAATTCAATCAGAGAGACTAATAATTGAAATTGTAAATGTTAAAAAGTGGGTATTCCAAATCAGAAAACATTGACAATAATAATTAATAACCAATAACACACGGTTGAACAAAAATAAAAATTCATGGTGGTTAATTTTACACGTTAATAACGGTTTGATCCTCTTAATACATAATAGAATCGGTTAATACTTTAATACATATATGATGAACAATAGTATTTCTAACATTTAATTGGAGTGCCTTAAAAATAGATTTGGAAATATTAAATGGGATATGTTCTAAAGACTGAAATAGATATTAAATAATTGTAGTTTAGTTTATACAATATATGTTTACATAGTGCAAATATTTAACATAACACAAAAATGTATTATTAAAGTGCAGTCGAAACTCCAAAGACAATAATTTATCGGAACAAAATTTTTAATAAGTATTATTTATTTTTTTAAGTGCAATCTACAACCTATACCAGTTGGGCACAATAAGTAGATCTGATACAGATTAGTTATATACCAATTTTAGAAAAAAAATACATTATATCCTTAATAACATTTATATATAATACGTGACATTTTTTAGGAAAGCAGCCACCCATTAGTAACACTTTCAATGCGAGAATTGAATTTGAATTTATTTTCATTGAAATTACATGTACATTAATACACAAATGTGTACCTTACAAAAATATAACATATTATATTAATGAATAATTAAAAAAGTTATGAAATATCGAATAAAATGATACTATAAAAAATACTTTAAATCAATTAATGAGTGTAAAAACTTATGTTTGTATTGTCATTGTACATTCAAATGCTTGTATTTATTACAGTTTAAGAAAAGAAAAATTATTAAAATACCTAACCATAATAACCCTATCTACAAACTTTTTTTTTCAAAATTTGACATTAGATGGAAACAACACAATTAAAATTATTTTCTGCAGTCGCATGACAAATGTTACTACCGAGTGCAGAACACTATTGTCACATTAAGAGATGACGTACACAATACAAATATAAACAGATTAATTACAATGATGAACAGAAAGAATCAAATCATAATATTAATATATAATAGGTAATACCTAATTGTATTTTTAAGCAATAATACATTTATAAAAAATTAATGATACGTATTCAAAAATTAATGTTTCATTTCTGAAAAATTATTATGAGTACTATCTAAGTATAATTAGTAGAAGCATAAAATAAAAAAAAAATGTAGTTTTATTAAATAAATAATACCTGCAAAAAAAAATATTTATGCAATATTTTAATAATAAAAATGTTTAATTTCTGAATTTATATCCGGTAGGTATCATTATTAATTATATTTAAATATATAATATATCCATTATTCAATTTAGTTAATAAAAAAATACACCAGCAGTTTTAAGATTGCAGAACAAATAAATTACAAAATATGTAGGTGGTAAACTGAATTATTTAGATTCAATCGAACCTATTGTCAACAACTAACAAATGACTCATGCTAGGTCATTTAAAGAAAACTGTTTGGTATCGTCACAACGGTAACATTTAAGGTGGTTCTCCTCCGTCGATTAATTGTGGGGGAGAGTGTGTCCACCAAGGTCTTCAGGAGAACGTGCGTTATTACACAATCATGCGTTCGAATTAATATGCGAACGGTTTATTAATCTGAATCTCCGATCACTCCTAACTTAAATAAACATAACGAATTAAATATTGCATATAATGTATTTTAAACATAAATGAAATATTATAATATAGATTATAAATAGACACACGTAATATGTATATTAATATTTGAAATAAATCACTAATTGTTAAGAAATAGAAGAAAAACAAAAATATTATATATATATATATATATTTTAATATAAAAACCAATGTCAGGGTAGTGGGTTAGTCTTTCAAGAGAGAATGGCCACGGCCTCGAAATACCTGAACAGTACCCGTGTATAATCGGCGGTTAAACGCATGCTAACTATACGGCTCAAAATTGATGTAATTGGTGGTAAAGGTTTTTATTATTGCGACTATCTCCTATGAATATTTAGTGTTGCATAAGGATATTCTAAAATTTAAACATGAAATATTTATTTTTATAAATTTGAATTTAGGGAAAAGAAAAATTCAAAAACCACTTTTTTAAAAATTTTTTTTTGACATATTTCAAACTAGGTACATTATATTTTTATATAGTCATACAATTTTGTTTATATTATTTTAAGTACAATAACAAAGATGAGTTAATTTATGTTAAATATATCAGCTTAAATTTAAAATGTTATAGTCAAACATTATTATCAAATATGGAGTTGGGCATCTAAAATATGTGTGGGCGTCATAGAAAATAAAACTCATTTAAACCTTTTGATGATACTTTCCCCGCTGTCTTTTCATTATCAATATATATATAAGGAACTGTTTAAGAAGTGGGTGAAAAACTTCTAAAGAACGTTAATCGGAATGAGATGACCCGTTTTCTTTCCGGTGGCGTACATCTGAGTTGTAACAATTTTAAAACCACTAACTTTAAGTATTATGTTTATAAATGAAAATAGCAAAATTTATTTAACATTTAAACTTTAATATGTTAACTTCAAGTTTTACTGTACGTACAAGTTTTAATTTTTATAGCAATTAATTTATTTTATATGTACTTTTATAATAGTAATTGTTATGTAAAAATGATAGATGTATAATATTATTAAATACATAAATTATAATTTTTTACTTTATCAGTGATATTCTTAGTAAAAATTTTATCATTAAAATAAGTTTGAAACTTTCAATTTAGTATACGTATTGTAATAACTCAATTCTATAGAGAATGTATTAAATACCTGTTATTTACGTGCATTTATTACAATCGAGGTCCCGCGAATAAAAACGAATTTCCGATGGAATGACCTTACTGCGTCATTGGGTACAACACAGATCTGCCAAAAACAACGTAATATTACGTTTTTTTCCTAATGTGGAACGTCTCGAATAAACTTCAGTATAATAAGTACACAAGGTAAACAATCAATATAATATAGGTGCGGTTAAAATTATAAAAGCTTCTAGAAAAATACATAATTGAACTTTTTTAATAAAATAAGGGTTTAGGTATATATTTTTTTTAAACGATATTAATCATAGCTAATATAACGCATTTAAAAGTGATTTATTGTATGTCTATAATGATAACTAACCAATTTAAGTTTATCTCATTTACCACAGTTTGCGTTTATATGGACTATATAAACAGGATTAAACCTGATTAAACTGTGCATGACTACCACATTTTATAACATAGATGAAAAACAAAAACTACTAAACAATTTTTCTTTTTAAAACACTTGACAAATTATCGTCTCAAATTCATTACATAATAAATAACTTAAAACAATTAAAAATGTGTTTTGGTATTGGTTCAAATTATATCTATTTCCTAAAGCAATAAAAATGAACAATAATATAAATGACTCTGCTAAGTTCAACTAGGGTATACCACAAAGAACAGCATTACATTAGATCCTCGTATATTATATTTTCAAACTCTATAAAATATTTAGTATAACTATTTAGAAGTGAACAGTAATGTACTACTAGGTATTAGATTTTGCATATTTATTTTTTAGTGGTGATAATTGAACTAAGCCACTATAGTAGGTACTCATTTCCCAGCAAAAACTTTTTACAGAGAGCATATAATTATAATGTGGTATGTATAATATTCATATAATATAAAAAGAAATATGTAATAAAATAAATAATAGGTATTAATCCTAGTTATTATCTTAAATCTATACAACTTCTACCTTAAAGGTTAAACTTTCAATGTAAAATAATTTAAACATTAAACTATTAGAACTTTAACCAATAGTAGACAAATAAAATAGAAACATTATTAAAATTTTAAGTAGATATCGTTTAATACTGAGCTAAACTAGAGGTCATGGCATTTGATGAAATAGTAGTTTAAATAACATATGAGGTATGCTAATACATAATATTCATAGCTGTCCCTCGATAATTTGCCAAATTTACTATAGCAACATTGGTTAAGTGGTGTACCTAAATATACGTGTTTACGCTAACGTGTATACAGACAATCTATAAAAATAGAACTAAGAATAATTCAAATGTTTTTTTATTTGTTTTCTAATATGTTATACCTGGCTTACATCAGACTAATAAATCGATTTTATGTAATTTTGATACCTAGTTTAAAAATCAAAAAAACTTAAAACTAAAATATTTATACATAAAAACTATGTAAATCTCGTGAAAATAAAAATGAGTAAATAGGTATTTATGATATTCTCCAAAACTAATTTAACAGTTATAAGTAAGTCCATATATAATTGCGTACCTAGTACTACTCTAACCAACATGAACCAATATTCTAGTATCTAAATCAGGAATGATGTATTAAAAATCAATATTTTATATTTTTAATAACAAATAATGTATAAGATTTGCGAGACTAAGTTGATAAATTATTCTATTTTATTACAGTATTTATATATAAAAAGTCTAAGTATACGACAACTCGTAAAATGAAATTTTTAAAATTTAACATTTTGATTCAAGGTAACTTGACGGTGAAATGAGCTTTTTTTCGTACAAGTTAAATATACGATTATAGTAATATCTAAAGCAAACTATTTTTTGTTTAATCAACCTTTATGTGTTTTAAAATAAATAAATGTAACTAATAAGAATAAAATCACGACTTTGTTTTGACTATATAGTACTACAGTTCCCTGTCCTAAAAAAAAAAAACAAAACAAAAATTTTACATACCTAATAAATATTTACCGTTCTCAATGTAAGTGCTAAATTTCTAATTTGTTGCCGATTTATACTTACGTTAATTTAAAAAATAACAACATGAAATCGCTAATATTTCTATGTTGTATTGTCAGCATAGACTAAACCCATCAGCAAATTTAAAATTTTTTTTGTTTTTATTGAAAAAAGAATTATTTTATTAATATATATTTTTTACTTTAAAAAGTTAAAAAAATTATTTAAGAAGCTAAATTAATTATTGATGTGAATAGCCAAACTACTAATCTACTTATTAGTAATACTGTGTTTATTTATCCTATTTATTCAAAACAATCAAAATTACAAAACTTGAATTTGAAAATATACTACAAACTTTGGATTAGGAATTATAAATGAAAAATAATTTTAATACACAACCATTAAATTTTTAATATAACTAAGAGTGTGGATAGATCTAGAATTCTTCTTCATTTTTATCAAGTAATTTTCATTCAAAATGTCAATAATTTAAAAAAGTAAGAGATATATAATAAGTATTGCTACTTCTGAAAATTTAAAACTTTTTTATAAGTTTTTCAAGTTTCATTATATTTCATTGGATTAACATAGATAGTAAAAATGTGATTCTAAATCTTTTTACTACCCAATTTAAACCGTTAAAGAAAAACAAAAAAATAACCAATAAAAGTAGGTATATGACTGTATTAAAATACATTTGTATTTATTCTTTTCTCCAATAATTATTATGATCAGTTAGTTTATAAAGTTTTACAAGTAGATCTTAACTGGCTATAATGTAGTAAGTATTACTTGGTAGGTAAAAATGATCCTTTACTAATAGAAATCTTCACGAAAAAATAAATTAGTGAACATTTATAATTATAGATTACACATATATCTCGAAGAAGTAATTTTAATGTGTTTTTCCCACATGTGGTGGTTTATTATAGAAAAATTCCTCTTCTTTGACAATGTATAATAATAATTTAGGAAATAAATTTAACAAAACAATGGAGGATGTAATTACAAAATTGGTTCCAATACGAAACAAAATGACGACAAACTATTACTTAACATCATAAACACACGTAGATTGTATTTCAGTAGCAGTATGAGATAAATCTAATCTAGCTTATTTTTCAATAGCACATTTGAAAAATAGAACTCTCGGTGTACTTTGTTGAAATAGGTTACGCAAATTCACGGTAATTATTGACGTAAAAAAATATTCGAAGTTGAGTTTTTTAATTATGGGATAGGGATTGCTTTACTAAATATTAAAAGAAAAGATCTCATAATCCAACATTTTAAAAGGGGGATAACTAGAAATTTTCCTACAATTTTTTTTAGTAACAATGTATGTACAATGAACGTAATTTATGGAAATTTAATTTTTATAAAGCTACAATTTACTGAGTAAATATATATATTATATTACAAAGTATTACTAAAATACTATTAAATAATCTACTTATTTCAAAAAATTGAATTTAAATTACATGAAACACACATTAATCGCAGTACGATATTAATTAAAAATGTGTACTTCAAAGCTCGTAATTTCACTTAACCTAACATTCAAGGATTATTAGCGGTTCATTGTGCATCAGTTAAACAGTAAACTAAAACAGGCTGTCTCTCGAGGCAAGAATTTGATTAAGATTCACGACAAAGTATTTTTATTTAAATTTGTGTAAGTACCTACATAAACTGAAAACAATTTGACCTATTCATAAATAACTTCTTTCGTTTTTAATCAAAAATGACCCAGCCATGTGCCCATGTATAGGATTCCTATCGTGAATATGTGTGAGAGCATTACCTACATTATATTATTAACGACTTTAAAATGAAAATATAAATATTAAATCAAACACGACGTACTGTATGAATTGTAAAAACGTATAGTTCTTATCACATTTGAAATGCATCAACTGATATCAGTGATAGTTTTACCACAGAATATGAATGGTTTTGCAACGGTATTATAATATTATGAATAAATCACTAACTACCGAAATACAAAAATTTGAAATTATTTGTTAATACAGTGGAACCTCGATAACTCGAATCGGTTGGGGGCGAAAAAAAAATTCAAGTTATCAAAAATTCGACTTTCAGAGGTTACACATATGATATGTTATAAAGTAGGGGCCAAGACATTCTTTCGAGTTATCGAAAATTCGACTTATAGAAGTTCGAGTTATCGAGGTTCCACTGTATAATTATTTAGTTAATCGTAACGTTATTTAACGTAAAATAATATAGTTAATGTTTATTTTGAATATATTTTCTTTATTAATGTACGTATTGTCGTGGTCTATAAAAATGGTGAAGGTACGACACGACTAATCATTATGACCTGTTGTTATTCGCTAGGGTCTGACTAGTTTTTTAGACGTGACCACTGTGAAAAATAAAAAATAATAGCACAAATAAATATATTTTGATTCGTCCGTAGTGACTGGAAACAACAATAACAATAAATGAACAATAATTAAAATATAATTCTATTATTTATTAGAGAACGAATGACGTTAGCATAATATTATTGTAGTGACGACTAAAATAATAATTAATAATATTTGGAAAAACATGTGAAAACCCGGACTCGCAGAACTACAAATAGAACTTGTAAACTAGAAAAAGGAGAAGGAAAGCGAAAACTGCTTATAAACGCCTACTCGTACTAACCTCCCACCAAGTAAATCACTTCACGACCCAGTCATTGTAACCGGTCCGCGGTGGTCTGCCCCCGGACAGAACCAAACTTGGTAATGCCGATGGTGTACGAACAATAATTATCCAAATATGTTAATAGAACATTTTACGAAAATAATATTCCGCCCGCCAACCATCCGCACATATTATACTTATTACTGATTAGTAATTAATAATTATACAATTATTATTATCACATGTCATACTGACCTGCATTATAGGTAACGGCGTGCCTTGTTCGACGGATTTCATTTTCGACTGAAAGTCCTGGTATACGTGCCTCCTTCTGTAGAATGAACAGATACCGTTTCTGTTGCAACTGTGATGATGGTAACCGTCATTCCACATATTGTTATATTCTGATGGAAACAATGCACGTCAGTCTGAGGGAATAAAAGCTAGAGACGGCCGACGATTACAGAGTTATGAGGTTCGATTAAATTATTAAATTATTTAAATTTATAAAAGTAATGTCGAGTAGGTAGTGTGTAAAAATAAAACGACAAAAACAAAAGGTTAATTAATTAAAACAATAATTTTTGGACAAACACGGTTTTGTGGCAACGACTACGAAAATTACAATCGCAATGAAGTACAAAAGTCCGAGTGTTGCGGTCGTCACTCGTCAATCGACAAACTTTTATCTTCGATGTCGTTCTTTTTTCGTTTGAAAAAAACGTCCGGAATACTGGCATTGCGCTGTTCACCGGCTGCGACGGCTTCGATTGGCGCAGCTTGTGGTCGACCTAACGTACTCGTATTTTGATGGTGGAGGAGTACGCGACGTTGCCAGTTTTCCATCGTAGGCCGTATGTTTGTGACAATAGATAAGGAAGTTCACTATTCAGTACCGATACGTGACATTTGAAGATAATAACAAAAATTTGTCACCGTCTGTAATCACAAACGAAATAAATCAAAACAGACGGCAATGTCGTAAAAAAATATACCATTAGATTACTTAACAAAAATACTTTTTTGTATTTATTATTTTTTCAGCCATGATCCCGCGGTTTCAACGAAGTCTGATAAATGTTATCAAAAGTTTCCTGTTATCGAAAAAAAAAAATAATCAATCCGATATTCGAGTGGACGATAACGAATAACGAAATAAGAAAAGTGAATTTACAGACTACCGTCCGTATCCATAAACGACTCTCCGAAGTCTTAAGGCTAAGTCTAGACTTTTGAGGCTTAGGTTCAGAACAAAAACGAAAATGTGAGGCGATTGAAGGTATGTTGGGCCGTAAGCAAAGCATCCGGACGGATATAATGGCTCCGGACTATGTTCAAGATGAATCTCTAAACGAAAATGCTGAAATCGATTGGGTTAATAAGGTAAATAAGTTAGCCAAAACGAACACAAGAATATTTTCTAAATTAATCTAATACATTTGTTCTCTGCAGCTTTGGGTCCGACGGTTGATGCGTTTTTGTGCGCTGCTGAGTTTACTCTGTGTCAGTCTCAACACTCCAAAAACTTTTGAGGCTTTTCCATTTCTACAATATGCAACGTTTATCTGCGATTTTGCTGTCACTGGTTTATATACTGCTGAAATGATTGCAAAGATGCATATTCGCGGGATTTTAAAGGTATCAGTGATTTTTTTGACATACCAAATGAATTGTATTTTATTATTGTTATTTTTGTCCAGGGAGAATCACCATATATGAAAGACCATTGGTGTCAATTTGATGGCACGATGGCATTTTTTCTTTGGGTGTCTGTAATTTTACAGATTTTTGAAATTGTGGAATTTTTACCAGAATTTAGTTACTTATCAATACTAAGAGCGCCAAGGCCTTTCATAATGATCCGATTTATACGTGTCTTCCTAAAATTCTCAATGCCAAAATCTAGAATAAATCAAATTTTCAAGTACTTAACCTTCAAAAATATATTATTTTTAATGTTTGATTTATTTTTTATTTAATTTTTCTAGACGATCAAGTCAACAAATCTACAATGTAACACTGTTCTTCCTGTTTTTTATGTCTTTATATGGTGTACTTGGTGTTCAACTTTTTGGTGAAATGAAAAACCATTGTGTTCTTAATACAACAGATCCAGCGTAAATAATCATTTTTAAATGTTTTTATTTCAGTATATTATATCATATAATATGTTATAAATTGCTCAACAGGCATGTAACTCTTAATAATTTAGCCATACCAGACTCATTCTGTTCTAAGGAACCGGGTGCTGGATATCAGTGTCCAGAAGGTATGAAATGTATGAAATTAGAGTTATCAAGGTACATAACTGGCTTCAGTGGATTCGATGAATTTGGTAAATTGTTGTGCTATTATATACTTTTAATGTCTAGACTTAAGTATTTATATTTTCTAGCAACAAGTATTTTCACTGTATATCAAGCTGCATCACAAGAGGGTTGGGTATACATAATGTTTCGAACATTTGATAGTCTTCCAGCCTGGAGAGCAATTTTTTACTTTTCTACATTAATATTCTTCTTAGCATGGTTAGTTAAGAATGTATTTATTGCAGTAATAACAGAGACATTTAATGAAATGCGTGTGCAATTTCAACAATTGTGGGGAAGTAGAAGACATGTTGGAAACAAAACTTCCACTGAAGTAAGATTATATTATACAGTTTTTACTAGTTTAAAGTTTTTATTTTTATTATTTAAGCAATTTTAAATTTTTATTAAATTGATATATTTATATACAAAAATATTTTTATAGATTTTAGTTAGTGATGAAAATGGTTGGAGATTAGTTACTCCTGAACAAAATAAACATCGAACGTTAGCATCACCGTTAGGACATAAAATTCTTAATTCTGCTTGGTTTCGATTACTTGTCATGTGCATTATACTTAGTAATGGAATTGCTATGGCTACAATGAATTTTAAACATGATGGACGGCAAAGAGAAGAATTCTATCAACAATACTATTATATTGAAGTAATTATTTTTAATATTTACTGTAAGTTAAATATTTACTTTTCTATCTTATTCCAGGTTGTATATACAATAATATTTAACTTTGAAACATTATTCAAAATGGTTTTACTTGGATTTAAAGAATATTTCAAACATTCATACCACAAGTTTGAATTAATGTTAGCTGTTGGAACTACATTACATATTTTTCCACAATTTTATTTATCTGGGTTAACTTATTTTCAGGTTTGTCATTCTTCATCAGTAAAGTAGATAATTAAATTACATTATTCAAGTATGTATTTAATTTAATTTATGTTTAGGTTTTAAGAATTGTTCGATTGATTAAAGCTTCACCTATGTTAGAAGATTTTGTATATAAGATTTTTGGACCTGGAAAAAAACTGGGTAGCCTTATCATATTTACTTTATGTTTATTAGTAATTTCATCAGGAATTTCCATGCAACTATTTTGTTTTTTATGTGATTTTCCAAAGTTTGAAACTTTCCCAGAAGTAAGTTTATTATTATAATTTATTTAAAATTTTAAAATGTATTAATATTTAATAGGCCTTCATGTCCATGTTTCAAATTCTTACACAAGAAGCCTGGGTTGATGTTATGGATGAAACAATGCTAAGAACTCGTAAAACATTAGTTCCATTAGTTGCTGTTTACTTTATACTTTATCATTTATTTGTCACACTTGTAAGAAAATGATTTATGTTTAAAATTCAGAAATTTTAAAAACGTTAATATTTTTTTTATTAGATTGTGTTAAGTCTTTTTGTAGCTGTAATTTTGGATAACCTTGAACTCGATGAAGAATTAAAAAAATTAAAACAATTACGTTTTCGTGAACAAAGTGCTGAAATCAAAGAAACACTGCCGTTTAGACTGAGAATTTTTGAAAAATTTCCTGATCGTCCTAAAATGACCTCCATACATAAGCAACCATCAGATTTTAATTTGCCTAAAGTAATATTTCAAATTAAACTGAATTATACATAAAAAAAAGAAAAATAATATAATATACAAATTATTTTTAGGTTCGTGAAAGTTTTATGAGACAGTTTGTTTTAGATAAAAGTGATGAAGAAACTTCTCCAGATAGTATAAATAAAGTAAGTGAAGTAGTCAAACCTCCTTTGATTACTCGTAAGCAGCATCCAATGCGATTATTATCAAATCCACCAAAAGTACGAACAGTTACACCAGAAATTCGTAAATCGATTATTTCTAACATAATTAAGTAAATATTTTAATAATAGAACTAAAAGTTAGTTTTTAATTATATTCAAATAAAATAATTATTTATTAATCATTACAGTGATTCTAATAACCAACGTTTGCTTTTGGGAGATTCAACATTTTTACCTCCTAATTCTAGTAATAAAGGCAGTGGTTTACACGCTCAAGGTACTGTTAATAATATGCAACATACACGCATGGATCATAAAAAGTATTAGTATTTATAAATATTACATTTTTAATTATTATTCATAAACTTATACATTTTAATGATTTCTAGATCCATGAGACATAGTATTCGCCGAGGATCAATGAAACTCAAACAGACTTATGAACACCTTATGGAAAATGGAGATTTAGGTGGTATGAATCGTTTAGCTACAGCCACAAGAGCTAGACCCCATGATCTTGATATCAAATTATTGCAAGCTAAACGACAGCAAGCAGAAATGAGACGTAATCAACGAGAAGAAGATTTACGAGAGAATCATCCATTGTTTGACACTCCCTTATTTATTGTTCCAAGAGAATCCAAGTTTCGGAAATTATGTCAGTTAATTGTATATGCTCGATATGACCTCAAACTTAGAGATCCACTCACAGGAGAAGAGCGTCAGGTTAAATATAAAGGGTTTCAGTAAGTTAAATAGTTTATTCAATTTTCCCACATTTTTTGTTACACCCTAATTTATTTTAATGTTACTTTTCTAACTGTGTCTCAAGTTTATCAAATAGGTTATAATTAGAGTTTGGATTTTATAGCAAATGCTACTTTGGCAGAGAGTATGATAGTAAGATAGCTCTTGTGTACAAATATGTTTTGAATTATTCTAATTTTAATGAATTTAACTTTATTTCGCTTTTTTCTATTAAATGTACTTTTTCTATTTTACATAATTTTAATGAAAATTTCTTATATATTTTATTTTATTATTATTGCCAAAAATAAGTTAAATTAAAATAAATGTAACACTGATAAAATTAAAGTTATTTAGCAAAGTTATTGAAATTATATGTTTATTAAAATTACCATAATTTTTTCATTAATAATAAATAATAAATCATTACAAAAAATTTCATAATAAACTAAAAGACCACCCTAATCTCTTAATTCATCAAAAGTCTAATAACTATACCAAACAACCCGTTGTCTAAATAGGACTGGTCTTTTGATCTTTTAAATCCTGTGTTGTTGTAATACTGTGGGTCATAGGAAAACAAACTGTTAAATAACAAATTATGTAACAAATATGGTAGGTGTGGCCTGTGGGCTTCTTATTCAAGTTTTCATGTCATTATTGTTATTTTTATTTATAAAAATTGATTATTATGAAATGCCATCACAAAATGTAAATTTCTTTTAATTGATAAAAAAAAAAATTCTTTTATTTAAGACTTAAGGAAAGGGAAAATTGTCTGCTATATTATTTGTAAATATAGTGTATTTTTATAATACATTCAAACACTTTTGTTGATCAGTTAATATAAGGTTACTTTCTACGTATTAATATAATACCATAATAATAGCACCTAATAAAAGATAAGTTTTAGCGAAAATAACTTGATTAAATATATAGTCCTAAATTTGTTTTTTTATAGTTAAATTAAATAAATGCTTTTTAAGGATTTATTTTGCTACAAAATTCAAACTCTAATCATAGTAAAACAATTTATCTTTAATCACTCATTCAATTGTTTAAGTATTATTTTTAAGAGTATGTTGCATTCATATATGTTGTCTCTTTCTTACATACATACAACATATTAGATTTCTGTTCATCAGTTTCATTAGTGTGCTTTTAGTTTTTATATTAGAGTGAATTAATCTATTATCAAACTTTTAAATAAAAACATTATCTGTGTTCACTCGTTGGTTTTTTATGATATTTTAATTTTTAAGTGAATTATGAGCATTTTTAAATATTTATATTTTTCCTACTCATAGCTCACTTAAAAATTAAAATATCTTAAAAAACTAATGAGAGAATACAGATAATGTTTTTATCTAAAAGTTTAATAATAGGTAAATTAACTCTTAATATCAAATTTAAAAGCACACTATTGAAACTGGTGAACAAAAATATAGTATGTCATACGTGTGTAAGACGGAGACATCACATGCGGGTGTGACGTTCTCTGAAGTATTCTATATTATAAAAATACTAATTTAATTGTCTATGTTGTTAGTTAATTATGAGACATTGGTTTAAAAACCAAAAATAATAATTATATAAATATAATTAATTGCATTTATAATTGTTTTCAGTAACTTTTTGGGATTAGTAACTTACTTAGATTGGTTAATGATATTGGTGACCACATTAAGTTGCATATCAATGATGTTTGAAACACCTTTGTATCGTGTGATGGAAACTCCAGCTTTGCAAATAGCTGAATATGTATTTGTTTGTTTCATGAGCATGGAATTGGCTTTAAAAATTTTAGCTGATGGAGTGTTTTTTACTCCTAAAGCATATATGAAAGATGTTGCTGCTATATTAGACATATTTGTTTATGTAGTAAGTTATGCATTAAAGTTTTAAATTATGTTTTTATATTCAATTTGTTTTTACTTTAGACAAGTTTAGTATTTTTATGTTGGATGCCTACCAATGTGGCAACAAATTCATCTGCTCATTTACTAATGATTTGCCGATGTGTACGCCCACTACGTATATTCTCACTAGTTCCACACATGAGAAAAGTAGTTGATGAACTTTGTCGTGGATTTAAAGAAATTTTATTGGTTAGTATAAATTATATTTATATTTTAATCAATTTTAAATAAATATTTATTTATTTTTAGGTATCTGTACTGTTGATTGTGCTGATGTTTGTATTTGCCAGTTATGGTGTTCAAATTTTTGGTGGTCGTTTAGCTCGATGTAATGACCCAACAATTAAAGATCGTGCTCATTGTACTGGAGTTTTTATGCGTCAAGTTTTTGTTACAAAAATGAAAATGAAACCAGGACCAAATGAAACTTATCCTGCCATCTTGGTGCCAAGAGTTTGGTAAGTATAAAACTGTTATATAATATGATGCTACCCATGGGTACATTTTAATAAAATTATAAAAAAAAAACAAATTGAGGAACTATATATTCACAATGAAGGGCGAACCCGAGGAGGTTCAATTTCGATAATATAGGCTACGCAATGCTGACGTTGTTTGAAGTGTTATCATTCAAAGGCTGGCTGGACGTCCGTGATATACTGATCAGCGCTTTGGGACCAGTAATGTTTAATTTGTTTGCCATGATTGGGCATGCATCTAAGAAATTTTTCATTACAAAAGCTTAGGGGTTTAGCCCTAATATAGAATCAAAGCATGGCTGGAATTGTATATTACTCATATATTTTAAGCCTTAATTTTTTATATTTTTAGTGTAATAAGTCAAATAGCTTTTAATGTTATAGCTATAAATAATTATTTTTCCAATATTTATTGGCTATTACGACAGTCTAAGGGAATCTAGATTTGTTAAATTTTTGTGTTAAAAAGTCAATACCTATGTGGTCGGATTTTATTTGATTCTTATAATATGCGCTTCCTAGCTTCATTTTTCTTTTTATAATTATTTGTTTTATGCTCAGAAAAAGATTGAATTCTTTGTTTTTCATTTAGTGTGAAAGCATGATATTTATTCTTATGAATACAATATAATAAAATATTGTAAAATTAATTATTTTTTGTTTTATTAGATTCATGCAATATACATTCACATATTTATATTCTTGGGATGTATGATTGGATTGACTTTATTTGTTGGTGTCGTAATTGCTAACTATTCTGAAAATAAAGGAACTGCATTACTTACTGTAGATCAGAGACGATGGTAAACCCAAAAAAAAAAAAATAATAAAGGTACTTACTAGATGGATATTTTAAAATTCATAATTGCAGGTGTGACTTGAAGAAAAGACTGAAAATTGCTCAACCTTTACATTTACCTCCTAGACCAGATCGTAGAAAGTTCCGTGCATTTATATATGATATTACACAAAAAATACATTTTAAAAGGTTTTTTGCAGTTATTGTGTTAATTAACAGTTGTTTACTATGTGTTTCGGTAATTCAATATTTTAATATAAATATTACACTGTATCTTAATTATACAATATAAAAATAAATTATTGTTATAGTGGCGAGCTGTAGACAAACATACTGAACCTTTATCATTGGTTAGTGCATTTTTAACTTTAATATTCGTAGCTGAAGTAATAATGAAAATGATAGCATTCACTGCTCGTGGTTATTGGCAGTCACGTCGAAATCGATATGATCTTTTAGTAACCGTTCTAGGAGTAATTTGGATAGTTACTCATTTTGTATTCCATGTAAATATTTGAATACACCTAAATTTATATGATTTTAATATTTAGATTGTATTTATGTTAAATCATCTTTTAATTTCAGAACGAATTATCTTTCTCATTTGGCTATATAGTAGTTGTATTACGGTTTTTTACTATCACAGGCAAACATGCAACACTTAAAATGCTCATGTTGACTGTTGGGGTTTCTGTGTGTAAAAGTTTTTTTATTATATTCGGTATGTTTCTGTTGGTGTTTTCATATGCTTTGGCCGGAACTATTTTATTTGGTACTGTAAAGTATGGTGAAGGAATTGGCAGGTAATTATTATACTGAAATATGTTTAAGAATACCTTTGATTTTACACTTTTATTTTTGTAGACTTGCAAATTTTGGTTCTCCTGTGACTGGTGTAGCTATGCTATTTCGCATTGTTACTGGAGAAGATTGGAACAAAATCATGCACGATTGTATGATATTACCACCACAATGTACACCCGCAGATAATTATTGGCAAACAGACTGTGGAAACTATGCAGCTGCTTTAATTTATTTCTGTTCATTTTACGTAATGATTACATATATTGTACTTAACCTTTTAGTTGGTAATTTATTTTTACAATTTTAATAAGACCACTCAAGCTCTCAGTATGGAACAATAAGCTAACTTTCTTTTTCAGCAATTATCATGGAAAATTTCTCCTTATTTTATTCCAACGAGGAGGATGCTTTACTTTCATATGCAGATATTAGGAATTTCCAACACTCGTGGAATATTGTTGACGACACACAAGCTGGAGTCATTCAAGTATACAAAGTAAGTTAATAGAAAGTAATAATTACTTTGTATATTTTTTGAAAGCACACATTTTAACTACATCTGCCAACTGTGTTTGAAATTAACATCTTAAATATAAATACATTTTTACAAATCACATATTTATTTTTATTAAAATTCAAATATGTTTCTTTTTGTTGTTTTTAAATTTTCATCACAAAATATTTAAAATATTTTATACATAGGTGAAGTTTTTGTTACGCCTATTGAAAGGTAGATTAGAAACTGATCCACAAAAAGGAAAAATGTTATTGAAACACATGTGTTACGAATTAGAAAGACTTCACAATGGACAAGAAGTAACATTTCACGACGTTTTAAAGTAATTTAAAAATACTTGCAATAGCATACGTTGATACCTATATTTCAAATTTATTTATTTTTACGTAGTATGTTATCATACCGCACAGTTGATATAACAAAGGCTTTACAACTTGAAGAATTAGTTGCTCGTGAAGATTTTGAAGTCAATATTCAAGAAGAAGTCGCTAAACAAACTATACGTAATTGGCTTGAAGGATGTTTACGAAAAATGAGAGCAGCTAATGTAAATTTTTTAAGATTTAAGCATTTCTCAAGATATAATTATTAAGATTGACATTTTTACAGAGACAACAAGGTAGTTTATTAGCTGGTTTACGTGCGACAAATGAAATGATGCTTAGGGATTTTGAAGAAAAACAAGCTGCCAATAATGAAAAAGAAAATGAAGAAAAAGATTTGAAAGTATGTTATTTTAAAGGGTTTTAAACAATTCATGTTTTATTATTACTTGATTTCAGTCTGATACAAATCGTTCAAAGCTCAAATCAACTTCAGGAATTACACGTTCGGATAGTGTTGGAAGTGGATCTGGACGCAAATTTTTGACTCCAACCTTATCAGACCCTTCGGATAAAGAAAAAAACCGTAAAGCCTCGTACAGAAACTTAAAACCATTAAATATGTCTAATCTGAATGTTTCAACTTCTTCGAGGGAACAAAGAACAAGTACGCCTAAAGTTTCAAATGCAGTGAAGGAAATTCATGAATGGTGGTTAGATCAATTAGACCATTATTCAGATATTTCTTCTAGTGATGATGATAATTATTAATAGATTAACTATTTTATTTAGTTAACTTTATAATTATATTTATAATGTTGGATTCACAGTATAAGCTTCTATCATTCATAAACTCAATGATGTACTATCTTCAACTATTCTAATGGTACATTTAGGGTTAGGGTATAATTGTAAATTTTGATAATATAATATTTTTTATGTATAAACTCTTTAGTTTTATATAGTGATCAAACATACATAATTTTTATATTAAAAAAAATACTCATTTTAGAATGGTTGCTCTTGCTATAAATTGGCAGTTAAGGCTGATGCTATGAATTCCACATGAATTTTTTATTAGTTTAACACAAAATACATATAAATAATTTTAATGTTAGAAATATATTAGTAAAAAAATGTAATAGTAAATACTTACAAAATAATCTATATCTATTAGCATTTAGCTGTCAAATTATAAAGTCAAAAATGTAACAAATGAATATGTTAAGTTTTTAAAATTGAAGTGGTAACTTTTTTAATAAAAAACTGTTGTTTATTGAAACTTCATTTGGAATTGAATAATAACTGTTTACCAATCACCTTCTAGTTTTAAAATATCTTTATACACTTAAAAATTAAAATATTAATATTAAACTTCTCCTTAAAAATATTCTATAATTCCCAAAATTGGTTAGTTATTTTCTGATTGTCCCTTTTCCAAGTAGTTGACAAAATCCAAGTACCGTCTACGTCCATCAATATAAAGCATTGAATCTAAAAAAAAAAATAAGTTCATTTTATTAGTTTAATGAATCATATAATTTATTATTTTTACCATGATAATTCTGAGGTAATACTGAATCAACATCATTTGGAGCGACATAAACATGATAAAAGGAGTTTGAAGTTAAACTTCTTTTACTTTCAAGTTCTTCAACTTTTGCAATAATTTCTACAATCATTACTCTACCACTGGTATAACATATCTAATGAATTAATAAAGAAAATGTTGACATTATTATAACTTCAATAATAAATTAATAATAATTAAGTTATACTTTTCCATTTAACTTTAACTTGCTACCAATTGGAACTGGTTTACGAAAAGTAATACTATTAATTGATTGTAATGTTACTCTTGTTTTGCTATGGGCACTTGCTACTAAAAAAGCAAGTTCAGTAGCAACACGCATCAAATAACCACCAAAAACAGTATTATGTAAATTTCGATCCTAAAATTATATTAAAAATTAGTATAAATAACATAGTATTATATTACTTGTTAAATGTATAATTTACTTCAGGATGACAAAGAATGTTAGTCTCAAGCATAGTATCATCCATCCACACACTATTTTCTGGTAATACTTTATTACCAATTATGGGCTCTTTTCTATCAACTGTTTTCATAAATGCGTCATATATAAGTGATTGTTCTTCTGGTGTTGGCATTTTATTCAATATTGAGTTTTGACGAGCCCTTTTTCTATCTTCGTTTTTTTCTAAATCAAAAATTTAATTAATCCAATCAATAAAACATGAAGTTTATGTGTGTTTAAAAACATCAAATTTTGTATTTACTTGCAGAAAGAATCATTAAATTTTTTTCGCGCTCTCCTACTGGTACTAAATTATTTACCATGACCGATGATTTATTTGTTGGATCTCTAGCAACAAATACGAAATGAGCTCTAGTAATTCGCTCACATTTATCATTATTGAATTGTTCCAGCCATAAAGTAACCTCTAATGAAGTTTTTCCAACATGAGTTACTTGACCACTTAAAATTAAATCTTTATCTGGCTAAAATAAAAAAATCTTGATAATTATTTTTTTATTTTTTTTATTTTAAACAAAAATATTAGCTTACAAATCGATTAGCATTTATGACAACATCATCTACTAGTAATGTCACAACAACGTATGGTGTTGGAACATCTAGTGGTTGCAGTGGATTATAAATGTGCTTCATAACAATCCAAACTAAAATTATAAATAATAATATTAATTATTTTTTAACATTATTTTTTCTTATGTTTACCTGCAAAAAGATCCATATCTTCTAAAAGGCGTCCTATTCGTAAACTTTTGAAAGTAGTAGTGTACTTATTTTGCAATGCCAAATTAGTGCTTAAAGGAACTATAGCTCTATCAAAACTGTCCTAAAAATATTGTGTAGAACAGATACTATATAATTCATTATTAATCAATCAAATCATAGTTGCACTTAAAGTATCAATTTTATTGCTTAAAATATAAAAAAAAGCACTTTTTTAGAAATAAATATAATGTCATAACTTAATATTATCTTACATTCATAGACCGAGGGGGTAGATCACTTTGTTCTTTTGGCAAATACTCAGATAACCAACCTCTCTCTTCATTTTCATATTTTCCAGATATACCCATTATATTGGATAGTTTTAGTTTAACTTGACAAAATTGAATTATAGTTATTTAATCCATTAATAATTAAATGAGTACTTAAAATATTATAGTAATAATTACTGTCTTGCATAGTCTGTAAATTAGAGTAATCTTTTGGTGGTTGATGTGTTTCATTCTTCCAACGTTTATATATCTGCTGGACATATATTCCATGTGTAATGTGTTTGTTAAATCTGAAAATTAATATAATCATTATCAACATACTGTGTTATTTATAAAAATTTAGAAAATGACTAGTATTAATTCTTGTTAGTCACAAATTTGTATTAAAAACATTCTTAAATCAATATGATAAACTACAAAAATAAATTATATTTTGTAAAACTAAAATTATCATCTCAGAAAAATCTAAATATTAAATTTAGAATTAATATATCTATAGTTGTAACTTTATATAGGTCTGTAATTTATAAGAAAAAAAATATTTAAATACATAATTTAATATAAAATTTCATGATTTAAAGAAGTCTATGCTTTAACCAATTTCTATCATTTTTATGTTGTTAAAATTCAAAACAAAACACATTTTTTAATTATTAATATGTTAAGTTTTTAACATTTTCTGCTTATTAAACTATTAAAGTGTTTAACTAGACATTTGCCAACAATGTTTCAAATTTATCTTCAAAAGTCATAGGTGATCATGTGATTGAGTGTAAGTGACATTACTAGAAAGAAATTTCTTGATTTAGCTTTAACTTAACAACAAGATTTGATAATGCACTTTTTTTAATTTAAACTTGTTAACCACTTAACAACTAAGACTATAAATCAGTTACTATGTGCATTTTTCTTTTCTATGGTTTTGTATTTAAATAAAAAACAAATAAATATTCAGTAATTAATTATCAATAAACCAATAAGTAGTCTCTTAGTCAGTTTAGAATCTTGAAAGCTTACTCAGCTTATCCCAATAACATAAAATACAATTAAAAAATAATCCTATACTAATTGTTTTCAATATTTTAATTTATAAAATGAGCAAATTTTTTGCAATTAATATTTCACCATCTAGATATAATTCTCTAATTAGCTTATTATCAATATAGTTTTAATAACCCATATTTGTTTATCATTATCTACTGAGAATACTATAACAATGGTATTAAGCTTAAGCAATAAATATAGAAAAGATATATTTATAAGTATAAAAGTTTTTAGACCATTTTAAAATAACTCTCCTCTACTTAAGTAAATATTTATTTTTTAATTTATGATTATTAGTATACATAGGTATAACTATAAATACATACGTAAATATTACGAGTAAATTAATTAGTCCTGGTCAATTTTTAATAAGTATCTTGTTGTTTTATACAAAGACAGTATATTATAGAAATATTATGTTCTCACTTTTTTAAATGTTAGAACAAGTGTTTTCTAAAAAAATTTATTGGGTAATAAATAATTATTGTAATTAAATACAAATCAGTATTACATTCTTTTACTCAGAATAAAATTAACAAATTACTTTACTACAATAAATAACTAATAATAGTAATAGTATTATAATTAATAGTGTTTGATAGTTTAGTAAAATTAAACAAATTATTAAAAATATATTTGTTATACTTACAAAGACTTAGGAGAAGTCAAGATGTTAACAAAAACTTTAGGACTCATTTTATTTTATTCTTTTTTTTTTACTACGAAGTTATTGATTTTTCGATAACTTTTTGCGTAATGACCATGTAAAGTATGAGATAATAATAATCTCTGTAGACTATACCACACCTACTTGCAAGTTAGGGAATAAATCATGAATCATTATAATTATACAGTCCAAAAGTTTTTTAATAAGGCAATTAGCTAACACTTGTTAATTTAAGTTCAAAGATTATTTAACGGTAATTATTTGTTTATAGATAATACTTTGGTTTGTGAATGACGATTAAAATATTAAATGCAAGACTATTTAAAAAAAGCAATAGATTAACAATTGACATTAAATTGTAAATTTGTAATACCTACATATTAGTATATTACATAGTAAGGTCTAAGGAAATTTTAGAATGTTTAGAATGTTATCATAATATCAAATATCTACAATATGACTATATGAGTGTATGACAGAAATATGATGGACTATTCACAGCTGTACTAGTACTATACATACAGATAGACGATAGTACTATGGTGTGTAGATCACATAGGAGTACTTTCTATTGTCGTGGTATGTTATCAGCAATTTTTATCGTAAACATAGATAATAAAGAAATTTCAAATTTATTGTATTACAATATTAGATTAAATTATTTTTTCTATAGTATTGGCTAATTGGCTAATGACAACATGATAAAATTGCCATGTATCAGTAGACCTGCAACGGCTGCAACTTACATTTGCCAGCAGCTATGCATAATATGCTTATAAGTATTAAAGTATATAACTAATAACAGTAATAACTGTACAATATTATGCACAACTACTATATAATGCGAGCATACAGAATTATTAACTAAGGTTAACTACACCCACAAAGTTTTGGATTACGTCTACAAAAATCTTCTGAGACCGTATTTTTAACTGAGACACCGCGGCGGTCGGCGATAATAAAATTTATGATTAGCGTTCTATAGTTACCCAGTTGGGCCGTAAGTTGGGTGGGGCTTAAATTCCCAAATATGCAGTATACAAACATTTCAGAAATATCTAAAGGAATATGTTTATGTTTATATAATATGTTTTATTTTCTAACGAAATATTTGAAATTAATTTTTTTTTAACACTTAATTAAGGTATTAATGATATTGATAAATAGTAGATAAACATTACTTGAGTTATGAATTTATAGAACAATGCCCATTATTTTTTGCTTAATGCAAAACATATTTTATCTATCTTCTTTAACACGTAGATCGAATAAGGTCTTAATTAATTCAATTTGTACCTTTTATTTTTCAATTATTAACATTTTTTATTGATAAGATCTTTTTGGCTTTTTAATGTAATTTTTTCTTTTTTTTTTTGAGATTTTAATGCATGTATAAAAGTTCTTTATGCATTTTTCTGGATTTAAAATGTAATTTTTTTTGTTTTTTTTGGAATTTTAAAGATTTTTTAATGGATTTAATTCATAACTTTAATGCCCTAATTAGTAACCATTTATTACAATTAATATTCGTACAAAACATACATGTCTATCGCCTATGTAGCAATATTAGTTGATTATAAAACATTAATTGTCGCCGAAATTCTGAAAATATAAATAGATAATGGCAATAACATTGTATAAAGTAGGTATTTCGTATCAAATCGGCAACTGGATGGAGAACGAAGACAGACGAATGACGATGGGTATATAATACGTATTACGAACTTTTAAATTATTTTATTCTTAAAAATCAAAAGAAATATGTTTGGATTTTGAATGCATTTTAAAAAAGTAGAGTAGAAAACATTTTTCATTAAAGATTCTATTATTTTCCAATATCTATTATCGATCATTGACTGTCAGCCGATTATATTTAGTGAAAAAGTAAAAAGGTTAATATGTTATTTATATACATACTGTTAAAGTGTTAATGATAATTAAATTATTTAAATTTAAAAAATAGATAACACATCTGCCATAGGTTATTAAACAGCTGTGATATGCTTTTTGTTTCATGATTTTAATCAAAGATAATTTCTTATCATTCCGTTTTTTAACATTCGTTTTACTTCAAAGTTACTCTAAATGTAAAGACGTAGAGTACAGATTTTACAATTTTACATGTCATTTTTCATTAACTAAAATTATCCTTGTAGATCAACGTTTTGCGATATTGTCGTTATGGGACACACTTGGTCGGAATATGTTGCTCCAGAAACGACCCCGTTGCGAGACAAACCATCGCAGTTTGAACCTCATTTTGGTTTTTCGACGGAAAGACGAGAGAAAAGTAATATATCATCCAAATGTTGATTATATAAATATCGACATGCTTTATAAAATATATGTAAATCTCAAACTGAATTCTTCTTCAGAAATGATCGCTTCTTTGGCAGAAATGGAATCTGCTAAAGTTCCGTTGGATGCCAGAGACTTTTGTGCACATATGTTGTTGAATCTAAGAGGTTGTATCAGAGAACATTTCCCATTCAATCACCATTGTCATCACGAGAGAGAAGAATATTACGAATGTCAATATCACGAGTAAGTCATACTTATTAGGATTGCAGACTCTCAACAAAGTTATAAGTTTAGAATATGTGTTACTCTATTTGCCCTTTGCTTCTTCATCGAACTATATGCCTTCATGATTATCCAGATTTTACATATTTTAAGTCTAGATTCTACTAGGTGGACCACGGGAATAGGGACAAAAGTAGGTGGGTTTTTCTCAACATTGAATATGAATAGGAAAGTCTAGATAAGCTCATTCGATTCGTCAGATAATGCCGTTTATTGGTTACTATGACGCAGTTGAATGTCGTTCTCCGTGTGTTTGCGTAGAACGTGTTTGTGAAAAACAATAAATCCAGTAGTTAAGGTGCAGGGCACATTTAGATTTCATGTCGTGGTGCTGTTCCCATTTGGGACTAGTTGTTTTTTTATTTATTTATTGTCCCTGTTGTTTGAAAACTATCAACCCAATTTATAATTGTTTTCCCATTGGGAATAGCACAAAGACGTTCGACACCAAAGTGAAATCTGAATGCGTGCTGCACCTAAACTATAGATTCATTGTTTTTACAAATGCTTTGTACCTAAACATACAGTGAAAGATACTCCACTACACCAGTAACAACTAAACGGCAATATCTGACAAGTCTAATGAGCTTATCTAGACCTTCCTATTTACATTTAATGTTGAGAAAAACCCACCTACTTTTGTCCCTATTCCCGTAGCCCACATTGTATATGATATATACTTAACTCACACTTTTTTTGTAGTACTTATAAAATAAACAAGTTGATGAAATATTGTTTCATTTTAATAGCAATTATATAATATCTTTACTAATTCTTCTACTTCTGTAGATAAATTCTAATTATATACATGTAAAATATCCTATACATCTTTGGATATATATCTTTGATAATTTAAACATAACTAATTTATAAAGTGTTTTCAATTATAAATTTTAGTTATTTGGATCGCATGAAGGACTATGAAAGAGAAAAGCGATTATTACAAAGAAGACATCAATTGAGACAAGGAGGTGCACCAAATGCAGAAGAAGGCACTGTCAGTGCTTAAATGGTATAAATATCATTTAATAATTTAGGTAATTATAATTTCTATTTAGACTATAGACTATAGTTACATTTTGTTAGATTTAAGTATTTATTTAAACTCGTGTATCTAATTATATCATGATTGAAATAATATTTAAATCTAACGTTTGATATTTTATTTGTTTCATAATAAAATTATTGTATCAATACTTTTTGAATATTTATGTATTTTATTTAGTTATACATTTACATAATTTCATTGTTTTTGTATGTTGTAAAACACTACACTTGTTAGTATTTAAAAATTAATCTACAACAATTAATTTTTAAATGTCACAAAATGAATATTTTTATTATTTTATGGATGGTTTTATGTTTTTAAGCATAATTAAATATTTTAGTCTGGATAAGACAGATAAGACACTGTATTTCAAACTAATAACTTATATGTTGCTAATCTTCTACTTTGTGAATGTGTCAACTAAAACTAACGATATTTAAGTAAAACATTGAAGTTGGTTATAATCTAAAATATGAAACAAATTTTTCAGCGTCAAATGTCATTTTCATTAATTGAGGAAGAATATCATGAGAAAAATATTTTAACCTATGTTCTACTATTACTATATCAATGTCATCTTCCAGTCTTTTTTAATATAATATTTTTATTTTGTGTTTCTGTTACGTCAATCAATTAACTATTGGATTAAAATCTACAATGTACAATTGTGTAGCAAAGTTTATTTGTAAAAACAACATTATTTACCAGGTCATTTGTTTTTTTTCAAAACCAATGCATTTTGATGCTCACTTATTGTTATGTGTCTTATAAAAATTCCACGATTTTCTTTTTATTAAAGCATTCATCATTATTTCTTTTAAATAGTAGTGGTTAAAATATTCTTAAAATTTACACAGTTCTTTGAAAACTACATTTTAGTAAAATATAAATTATGTAAAAAAATCTATTTTTATTATTGACATTTAAAAAATGTAATTTTTCAAATATTCAACATTGTGTTATTAATACAAACTAATAAACTGTTAAAATTGGAATACTTACTGTTATTATTTTATAATTCTATAAATTAAAAAATGGTTTTATTATATTAGCTCAGTCAGATAAAGTATATTGTTTTATGATATAAAATTTACAATTTAATTATTTAAAGTATACAATTTTTCAAAGTTATATACGAGTATTGATTAATAATATTAAAATAAAAAATGTTGAATTCATTCAGCATATTTTATTAATAGTTATTATTTAAAAGTCAGATTAAAAATTCAACTAATTTAGATAATATTACGTTTAATGATATTATAATGAATTTATCATTAAAATTATAATTAAATGCAATCTCTAAATGTTTACCTTCTAGAAATTAAATTGCTGCACTAAACTGAGTATGTAAAACTAGATTGGTTTTAAATATGAATAAATATTATAAAATCCGGTCTTTAAAAAACAATTAATATTACTTAGAAAGTTGATTTAAGTTGATACAAAGCTTCTAAATAACTTTCTATTTTAATTTTATATTGTCACAATAACAATTGTATTATAGTCACATTATTTACTTATGAGTAATGACTTATATTATTTTATATACCGTTTTATATTTGTGAAAGTTAATATTAAGTCTTAGTATTTATTATTATTATTATCATTATTAAATAATTTGAAGTTTTATATTACCAAACATGAAATGAAATGATATATCATACTTTTCTTACTATATTTATAGTCCTTAAAAAATCTGAATATTATTGGGAATTCTTCATATTTTGCTCACCTCAACATAAAATTTGTGATATTTAATTATAAACTATTGATCACTTAAAAAAAAATGTAGTAAATTATATATGTCATATTTCTTTATACTTATAAAAACTATTTTAAATATTTTTACATACCTATTAGATTACTTTATTATTTCTAATCAATTATTCTGTTCTTATAATTATTTTATAAACATTTTACAAATACATGAAATACATTAAAAAAAAATAATATTTATGAATTGAAAAAGATTGTATTTTAAATTTTGGATTATAACTTATTTAGCACAACATAATATTAACTAATATTTTATGTATAATTTTTTTTAAATATTGAAACAAAAATTCTACTATGAGCATTTTAAATTATACCTTTTTAACCAACTAATGGTATTTATTTATTTACAGAATTAATAATAAAATGATAATAAACATTTGAATGTTTGAATCTAATTAAGGATAAGAAATTAAGAATTTAAAATATTTTTCAAAAAATTTGTTTATACAATGTACATGCTATTAATTTAAGATAAGCTGATAGATGAGAAAATAAAAAATATCTCTTCAAAGTTTAACTTTTCTTGTTAGTAGGTTGAATAAAAATGTATAAAATATACAATAAATTACTTGTAAGTGAATAAATCTTCATAATTTCTTCCTATTGGTTTGAAAAATAATTGTATTTATTAATTTATTATTAAAGATATAGATAATCTAATAAATAATAATGTAAGTATAATATAAAAGTCATTTAAATTAAATTAAATATTTTACACATCTAAAAAGTATAAAAATTATTATAACAAACTTAAAAATTTACAATAGAAAATTATAACATAAATGTTGTTTAAGTATAACAATGATTACACAGTATATTATAATGTTTGTTAAAACTTTTTTTTTCCAGAAAAATATTGAATATAATGAAGAAACACATGCCAATATATGAGCAATAGGTATGTTTAGATTATGCTATAGATATTTTGTTCTGATTATATGTTATATAAAATGGTAAATAAAGCTCACTTTGTATTGATATAAATGGAATATGTACTACTTAATTTTTAACTACATCATGAGAATATAAACAAATCAAAGTATGAAAGAAAAAAAATACAATTTTATGTATAATATATAGCTTAATAAGTACCTCCACTAAATGAATAAGTTCTTCTAGTTGACATCCCGTCAATAAGTACTGGTTTCAAATGGTGCTAGACAAGTTTGAAAATTAATACTTCTATGCACCAATACGAAACCAGTATTCACCGACGTTTAACCATTCGAATTCTGAATACATAGCTCTCGTTATGTAAACAATTTATAGAATATACTTTGATACGTCCAAAAGAAGAGTCTTGTGAATACTGTGCTTGTCCTCCTGGAATCCTTTGACTTATATACGCAAAATGGTTTTGTTGTTCTATGTTTACTTATGCTTATTATCGCATATAGAGGGAAAAAAGCGTGCAGCAGCAATGTTATATAAAATATAACAGTAGGTACTTATTTGTTTCCGTCTGCTTGATTCATAAAAATCATATTATATTCTTAGGTATTATTATTGTTTTAAAATATCTATCCTTAAAACTCACCATGCGAGTACAATTTCCTCAGGGTTGATGGGTGGGAACACGTGGTAATGCAAGACGACTGTCGAAACTCGATACCTGGTGGCTTACGGTCTCATACCACCGGTGTCTGGTAACAATATTATAAGGTTTCGTATGTTGGTCAATGAATAAAACTCGTTTTTCTTTCTTTTTTTGTTTTAGTTAAATCTAGCGAAAATTTTTAACTGAACGCTTGTTTTCATTGTTCTAATCTTGTGATGGGCGATTTGTCTAACTGTAAAATATAATATATTAATATAATAGCCTTGGAACTATGTAAAATATATTAATAAAATATTGGTATTTTCTATCTCTTTGTTAAAAAAAAATTTAAAAAAAAATTGGTATTCGATTGAATAATCAACATATAATATTTAGTTTTGTTTCGTAAGTCTAAATTATTATATATCAATACTGTTAAATTAATTTTATAAAAAAAACATTAACTGCCAATTATTTATCTTTAGATAAATGAAATTAATTAGTGAATCTTTTAAGTATTGTACACTCCGTATTAAAATTGAATGTAGTTACGATGACGATATAATTGATATGGTTTATTGATTTGAATTACAGTACTACTAACAAAATTAAATAATATAACGCGACGCGCGTATATTTTGTATAGACGTAAAACTTATGGCGCACACGATTAACTAAGAGACAATAACGCAACTATTTGTCATAGTTTATATAAAAAAAAAAAAAAATGTTTGATGTAACGTGTGTATGTCATATGTTATGAGTACCTATGTATAAACCTATATTTTGTACGAAAATTGCCAAATTTTCTTATTTCCATTGGGTTTGATCATAAATATATATTCATATACATTTACAATGACCTTATAACCTAATATATACAAAACACTATTAAACCAATTATGTCCACTGAAATTTCTCAAGGCTATCGGAACTTATTTAACAACTAATATCGATATGTATCCATGTATTTCGGTATACAATGACTAGTTGTTTTTGTTTGAACAACTTTATTCTGTGGAATAATCGTAGCACAATTTGCTAAAACATAAAACTATCACTCAATTTTATATTAATAACACTGAGGGTCTAAAGTTTGATCTTATGATATCTCTTAAATTACATTAGCTAATGTTAATCGTTTATTTATGAAAGTTAAAATAATTATTAAATTAGATTGATCGTCTATCCGTATAAATTATTAGGTTTGTACGTTAAAATTTAAAAATATTCTATTAATAAATATAAAATAACAATTTTTTAATAGTGATATAAAATTCTAAGTATTAACTATCAAGCATGTATATAATTATCATTAGTATAGGGATTTTCTTTGTTTAATGTAAATTAAACAGTTTTCTTAGTACCTACAACGTTCTTAATACGAAACTTTAAATTTACATTTTTTCGTATTTTAAAATAATTTATTTCATTCTATTCCTGAAAATATTAATGGCAATTTCACCAATTTTGTGTACTAAGAAATTGTTACAGTAGTATAACTAAGGTTTATTTTTAAATATTATTTAATTTAAAATTATGCATTTTTTTTTTACCTTTCGTCGTGTGGTAAAATTTTGATAAAATCTCGGCTGTAAAGCACGTTAAAACTTGACGTGTTTTGTTTTTATGAAATGTGAATAATATGTATTTATAAAAATTAAATATTTTGACACCCACTGCAAATGATCATCTCATGTATGTTAATTTAACAAAATTTTACACGAGAAAAACTAAATTATAACTTACATAAATAATAACAAAACATATGCAGCGCTCAGGTATGAAATAATATAATACATTGCTCCACTTCGCTCCACGGGTAGAACTATAATAAGGTACCTACACACATTACAGATTGCGGTGCTCTCGCGACTTCCCTTATATTATTTTCGTAGGTATACGTGTACGCAATTCACGAACCCACCCCCTGCGGGTTTTTTTAATAATCCACAACATTCCACCGGAGCACCGGACCATTATTATTATTATTATTACCATTGTTGTCGTTGTTGTTGCATATATAGCGCCGCTCAGAGGCAGACTCTACCTAGTACCTACCACCTTATAATATTAAAATATAATGTTTACCGGGGAGATATTACATATGTACAATAATAATATGAATTCGTGCAAATAAACTAAACAATTATTTTATATAGTCTAAAAACTATACAGTACAACATGAGAAATAATAATTTTAATAATAAAATAATTACGATGTATAGTAGTTTTCAGTTCGAATTTTTAACGATTTATTAATTCGCAGATATAATATATATTATTGTTATTATTATTATTATTATTAGTAGTAGTAGTAGTAGTAGTAGTAGTAGTAGTAGTAGTATAAACTAATATAATATGACGTTACCTTTATTTATATTGTATCAAGGATATATTATAAGAAATCTACTTATTTACTATTTTAATATTACCAGCGACGAGCACGATATCCTGTATGGCCGGCGGTCTTTCTTCGGGGGTGTAAACGCCGCCGTGAACAAATGAACGACGAGTCGAGGGATAGAGAAACGGCAAACGACAACGACGAAAACGATCGGACTACGACTGAACGGCACACACCGCGGGCGCGCGCACACTCACGCGCGATCGGTTTTTAAGGTTTTTTTTTTCTCCTCTTCTTTTCTCGCTCGCTTTTCCTTCAGCACACGCCGCCGTCGGACGACTCGCCCGATCGGTGCCGGGTGCCTGATGAATGAACTCGCACACCCGCCGGAGCGCGCCCGGCGACGGACGCGTTTCGGTGGGAGTACTGGGAGTTTCGGACCAACGGGCAACGGCGACAATCGACTGGCGGGAAAATAATGTCGATTATTTTTTTTTCATCATCATTTCATTATTATTATTATTATTATTATTATTATTATTTATCCATCGCTTCTTGTTCTTTGCGCGCGCACTCACACACATACACACTGAAATATGCGATCGCACGCATATCATATAATATTATACAGGTTGATTCATCAATAGTACCTATGCTCATTGCTCACCCCCCTTTTCTTACTTAAATAATAAATTTGTTAATTATATTCTGATTTTTTGAGTAAACAAAAGAAGCCATACTTTTAATTACGTATTTAGATATTTATACTTGAATTGAGGAGTGTTCCGCGTGCGTTTGTTTTTTAAACGAGCTCAACCGACATCTGACTGTAAATAGCAGACGATATTGTTAAAAATGTTAATCTTCTTAAAAAATTTAAATCCGAATGGGTAGTTTCCCAGTTATTATACATTATAAATTAATAATAGGTTTGAGGTCTATAATATAATATGGCAGTAAGTATTAGATTAAATATTGCATATATTTTATATTTTTGTAAACCATTTTTGAGGGTTACATAGTTTTTAGTATGAATATTTTATTAGTTCAGAAACTATACTAGTTTAAATTTTGATTTAGAGATAAAACAATGTTTTCAAAAAAAAATTTTATAATTCACAGTACAAAAAGGTAGATTAACATTTGAAAAAAAAATCAGAAGAACGTATTGCCACAAGACACTTTTAATATGGTACTAAAAACCTAAGTATTTTAAAATATGAACTATAGGCTAAAAATAGTAAGTATACACGAAAATTTCAATCAAATCAGAATTTGAACATGTTCACGATGAGTATGCATAGTTGATCACCCTGTATATAAGTACCCGCCGAAAAATCGTACACAGCTTACACACGGGTCCGCGCGCGCGCAGATTACACAATATATATTATTATTATTATTATTATTATTATTATTGTTATGGGGGAGAGAATGTGTGTGCGCCGAGATCCCTTTTGGCAGACCTTTTGTTTGCAGTGGCGTTCTGGAGTCGTCGTCGGTGGCGGGGATATTCGCAGCTATATTATAATACACTATGTATAGTGACGCGCGTGTATAGTGTTTCGGAGTTCGCTCACACGAGAAGCCAAAAAGGGGTGTGGAAAGGGCGACGGAGAGTTAGTGAAAAAAATAAATAAAACCGGTAAAATAGCAGCACCCCGCTCCACTAACCTTTTGCGTGTTTATATAAATTATGTATTATAGTATTATTATTTACATATACGTACGTATATAAATTATGTAAACTTCTCACTGCAGTGGTGCAGCGGCGTCCGTTTCTAATATCCGTCTAAATTCTAGACCTATTTGTACTTAATGTAGGGAAGGATGGCATTTGCATATTATACTTTTAAATTTCTTATTAAAAAATAATGTATCAGTAAATTATTAGTATCTAGCGTTTTTTTATAAATGTATTTTAAAAGGATATTTTTATAACACCCACAAGTGTTATTGAATATATTCTAACCTAGTAACGCACTTAGGTACGCACGTGGTATATTGTACGTTAAAAATAATCTATTATTTACTCTATTGTTTTTAATATTTTATTGAAGCGACTTATTATTACACTTAAAGGTAAAAACATTTGTTGAGCCCTTCAACAGACTTTTAAGTGATTTTAAAGCAAGTTATTATGAGTATTTTAGATATTTGGAATTGCTCATAAATTGTTTTCAAATTGTAATAGGTATTAAACAAGTCATTCGTGGAGCTTTAAGTAATATCTTTACGACCTTACCATTTAATTTGAAGTAAAATAACTGTAATTATTTTAAAAAAACAGTAAAATGGGTTATTCTAAGCGTAAAATGTACTATTGTGCGTTAACTGCTATAAATGAAGACAACACATGCGGGTTCCGACGTATAACATCCTGTTAAGAGATTGAATACTCAATTTCAACTACATTTTAAGAAAAAAAATATAGTACTTATAAATATATTAATATGTAACCTTTTTTTATTAGTAATTAATATATAAATATAATATAAATGTATAATAAAATATGTAAAATTCGTTCATATTAAATAATTTTATCAATATTAATTTAATCAGAAATAGCTTATAACTCCAGAAAAATGAAGTGCATATAAAACTGAGAAAATTCCTTAAAAGCCATATAGTATTGGGAGCTAACTCTCTTGAAGACTATATGATGATATTCACATGAGATACCTATCAGATATGATTTCGAATTGCGATATATAGATAATTATTATAATAGTATAATGTTGTATACCTATTATATTACTATTATATGTATTGGTAAATATATTTATGGGTATACTATATACGCATTACCCAAAATATGTATATTCAATCTAAAAAATGTTTTCTCGCTCCACTCGAATATTTTTTTCTTGCTAGTTATTACTCTTGAAAAATTAACCTTATCCCTTAGGTACACCATGTTTATATCTATTAACTTCTAATATATTACTAG
Organism: Melanaphis sacchari; assembly: GCF_002803265.2. Taxonomy (NCBI): domain Eukaryota; kingdom Metazoa; phylum Arthropoda; class Insecta; order Hemiptera; family Aphididae; genus Melanaphis; species Melanaphis sacchari. Next base: position 32,310 of record NW_020271135.1, on the reverse strand, counting down.
AAAATTAAGGACCGGTAACTTGAAGTATCAATGTCCGTTCGTTCGGCAAACATTGTTATCATATATTACATATTTTTGTTTCAACATTGTGTCATCAAAATATTCAAAATTAAAAACAATAACCGATTTTTAAATTAAATTTTTTTTGAGTATTATTACTATTCATAGTTTTATAATGTATTAATAAATAAGTAAACCTCAACTTATACTCATTATTACAATAACAATAATTTATAAGCAAATCTATAAATAAACATTAATAAACCATTCAATAGACTTGTGAGTTGAGACTAATAAACACTTAAGAGGACGTCACGGTAGTCATTTTCAATGGTAAAAACTTGTTCACGGATAACAAACAAAACGGCATCAAAAAGTGGTTTTAGAGTAAAATCCCTACTATATTAACCTAGTATTGGTGGTTATAAAAATTCACAATACCGCAAGAAATACATTTGCTGGGTGTTATAAATTACATAATTATACAGATTGAGAACCATGGATTGAGTGTCCATACTCCATATTATGTATTTTAATAATATATATTTTTCAAAATGTAATTTAATAAATTTATTTTAAAATACATTAAATACAGCTTATACTGATAATAATCATTAAAAATTTTTCCTAAGAACTATAAAATAAGTTTTATTTGATTTTCAAGTTATTTTAACAATTTATACGTTGAGTATACGATGAAAATCGAAAATCTGCTGACGAGTATACGGCGTATAACCGCGTACCCATACCAATATACCACTGCTTATACATTTATTATTTCAAATTTTTGGAAATGGAATTTAGACAGGGATCGTAATGGAACGATTGCGGTTATCTGACCTGCATGATGATCCCTATCATTTTAATTCACAAAATGTTTTTAACGAATTATGACTCCGTCATATCTATATGTATAGTACCTCAATAGGTATAGCTTGTTTAGATATTTTCATTAATGTAAATCGAGAGTTAAAAATAATAAAATTTAAAGTAGAAGGGTGGGTGTCATTTGGAAAACAGAAGTTTGTATTTCCACAGGTAATTCTGATTAATTATTTTTTTTTTTTGTGTCATTTAAAGTTAAAATGTATACAATATACAATATAAGATACTTAAACGAAGTTTACTTACGATTTTAGTTACTATTTATTATAAATTAAAAATATTATTTGCAGGTACTTAAACGTATACCTATTATTAATTACTATTTTTATTCACTTATTAATATTGATTTAAAATGCAGTTTTTTCAGAAAAAATTAATTTAACCTACTGTATTAATAATAATAAAATAAATTACATCAATAAAGCAATAAAAAATAATCATAAAATATATTTATATGGGCTGATAGGCCGTCTTCGTTCAGAATCATTTTTCGTTTGCAATGATTTATTATTGAATTCAAATTTCTCGCATACATTATAGTGAATTATTTAATGACGAAGTACACTCGATAGCACCTTTTGTGCAGCAGAGAGATTATTTGAAATTTGAACCAGTTTATAAGTATATACTTCAGTAAATGGCTATTTCCTGTGAGTCTTTATTTTATATCATATTCCAATAAAATCTAACACTTTTTTCACGTATCAGTTTATTAATTTAATAAAGTGTTTAAGCTAAATAGTATATTATAGTGTCTATTGCCTATACCTATTAGTTTATACATTTTTTAATTTTGTTATTCCATGTTAGCTGTTTACCTATTACCTTTAACCTTACATCATATCATATGATCTAAGCCTTTAACCTTGCAACTATGTTTTTTCAATCAGCGTTTTATTATCTAATCGACATAATATATTAGCCGTATTTGTTTTTGATTTATATTCATATACGTACTTATATTACACTTATTACAGTGTATATATTTTTATTATAATTTTGATCTCGCATATTGTATTTAATATTTATATCAAACCTTACTTGGACAATAATATCTCCCTATATTTAGTGATTAGTCTTTGGTTTATAGTAATTTAAAAATGACGTGTAGAGATTAAAGAAAGATAATAATATACTGCCAGATATTTGTTTAATATCTAAATAGCATAATAAGCGTATACCTAGTTACACTTTCTCCATGTCTTATGTACCGTTTATTAGTTATATTTATCTGTAATTATAAAAATAATGTATAGTATTCTTTCCTTTACTGGTTGAAAAATATGGTATATAAGGTATACAAAAATTAAAAAAATAATGCATTTAAAATTAGGTGAAAATGACTAACAGAATATCCGTACTTGGTGTCTCTGTCTTGTACAAGTACACAACATAGCAAATTTTCGCTCAGCTGTTCACGTTTAACTTTGTTAATTTAGTTATTACTTATTAGAGTGAATTAACTGACCTAGTTGGTTAGTTTAGGTCAGGTTAGGTTTCAATTATTTCTATTTTTAATTGAATTGTGAATGTGATAATGTAAATATAGTGCCATAGAAATTTTCAAGAACTTACTTAAAAATTTAAATATTATAAAACTTCAACATACAATCACAAAAAAATGTTCTTAACTTAAAATTTTATAATGAATTAATCATCACTATTATTAAAACTAATTAACGTGTTAACTGCTATACTAAAATATTTACTATGACGTTATGTTATAGCTGTTGTGCACTTGTCGAACGTTGTTTCCTTTTAACTACAGAATTGTAGTTATAATTTATAAATATTTAAGTAACTTTATGTGATTAATGGCTACCTATACAATATAATATAATACACAGTGTTATATTTTATTAAGTGTGTATATAAACGTATTTATTTGCGAGTTGTCGTTTTATGATTTTTATTGAAATATAACACGTGAAAATATGGAGCTGTGATGGAAGTATAAAATGAATTACTATTTTTATTATACATATTATACCTAATATCGTATTTCAACAATATATACATTACAATATTTAGAACATTTAACATTTAGAAATACTTTTACAGTAATATTTATCTGGCTATCCATATTGTTAAAAATTGTAACTCTATAGGGATACCCGCTAGAATTATAGAATTAAAATTTAAGAATCAGTTTCTAATTTTGTAAAATTATCAAAAACTTCAACTAAAAGCCTTAGTCAATTAACGTATTATAAATAAAAAATAACTTGCAAATAGGTATCATTATTAAACAATTAACTTGTTTATAAAGTCACATTAATATATTGTGCAATATTTTTATATCAACTGCATGAGACACTTCAAAATAGGGGTCTATATTTCTAAGACGATATACGAAATAACAAATTTAATATACATATATCTACTGTAAGTTTTTAAAATATTTAAGCGTATTTTTTGTTGTGTTTGCATTTTTAATAATTTATAAAAAATCAAAAACCTAAGATATATATTTACATAAATTTGTATTTATATTCTATTAGGTATAATATAGTTACAATTTTTTCCAAATAACTAAACTTAAATTTTCTAGACAAGATCTAATTTTAGAAATATTTTGAGTCTGAGTTATTTATAGATATTTGAAATGTTCTACTTTTTTTTTAGTTTTTATCAATTTATTTCGAAAAAAATCTTAAAATATAATGATATAGGTTTCACATATTGTAGAATTAAAAAAAAAGTTGAGCATAATCACACACATATATATTAGTTATTAAATTAAAATTTTAATAATATTCAAACATTTTGGCATAATTTATTACGATTTATGTTATTCATCAGTAAATTGTATTATTTTAGTTAATTGTTGCTTGGTAGTTAAGAAAAATTAACTCCATTAAAACGTTATTAAATGCATCAGTATATATTTTTATTTTTTAGAATTATTAGTAAAATTATATTATAATACCTACAATATATATATATATACCTATGTATATATATATAACCTATGTAATAGGGCTTATTGGCGTAATGTTTATTCTTTTGTCTATTCCTAATTCTCGTATCATTATAATTAAATATTATGTTATATTATAAATTATAATAGACAATAGTGTATACTAGCTACTGCAGAACATGAAACATGTTTTGTATTTATCTATTATATATTATAATAGATATAAAATTTATTGTATATATTATAAATTATTAAACAAACAAACACTATAAAATGAATTTGATATTACTTGTACACTTTTAACTATATATTTTAAATCACATCATTATTTATGTAAATGGATACGTGCATTGTATTTAAAATATTTTAAATATTCTAATTTTTAATCTATTTGTTTTAATTTAAGAACTTGTACTTAAGCTTATACTATTTAGTATGTATAATATTTAACCCGAATATCTTTAATTTACTTACATTTTTATTATAGTTGGTTCCACATTTTCTTACTGAGAAAATCATGTATAATCTTATATCTACGCAATAAGTGTGTAGTGCGTACTATTATAAATTTATAAATATGAATAACGTATAAAGTATACACATTTATTCACAATATTATATAATATTCTAATATATTTTGTGGTACCTAAAAAAAAAAAATTATCATAAAATAAATCTTAAATAATATTCTGAATTATTCAATATTGCATTATAAAGTAATACTTAAATTGTAAATGGTCACACGTACTATAGTACCTATTAAATGATTAAATAATATTCAGCTTATTTAATATAAAGTAAGTACAAATTATAAATTGGGTGATTCATTTATAAAACAAAATCTATAATTTCAAAATCTATTAAATTTTTTGAAAATGTACTCGTATTTAACTTCGAGTTGAAATACAGCATTTTTTTTCTTAATGATATTTTTTCAAGGTTTTAACTTTTTTGAATGACAACAAACATTTTTGATTTTATGCCATACTTAGAATCAGAATATTTTTTTGGAGAATTTCGATGTATTAAAATCAAAATTTGAACGAGTAGTTAAAGAGTTATTTAAAGTTTAGGTACGCGTCTAGTTCAACATTTTGCAAGGTATCCCCGTACTTCTCCTTTCCGCTCACTAACACTTTAAATACAAATAAATATTTCGACTTTTGTGTATCGAAATACTCCAAAATATATTCTGTCTCAGAATGGAAAATTAAAAATTAAATTTGTTATTCAAAAAAGTAAAAACTTATAAAATTAAAACGATAAAAAATATTAAATATATATATATTTTTTAATGTATTATTTTAACTGGTAATTATGTAAAAAAATTAATAGATTTTGAAATAATAAGTGTTATTTTATAAAAAAACCACTTTGTATATATAGGTAATTATATCGCCATGTTAGTGTAGGTAGGTAATGAATATGTTTATTTTTGTGTTCTTTTATTATATTGTATAATTATGATAAATAATTTTTCAACAATAATTAGAATATCTTCATAAATATTGATCCATATAGTTGAATTTAAAATATCACTATGATTTAGTTTTCAAATAAATACATTTTGTAATGGAAAATGGGTTGTATCTATTGTATACATATTATATATCTTATAAATTATAATATTGATTATTTAAATAGGTACAACTTTCGATTTCGAATTAAAATTATGATCGAGAGAATAAAATTATTGTTACTTTTCTGTTTTCCAGACGCGCAATTTATAAAAAGAATACTTGCGTCAAGGGCCCTCGGACATTTCCCCCTCAAAAGGAAAAGACCCCCAGTTTTTATTTTATTACATTTTATGACGATGGAACAAAAGAGAGCAGATGTTAGCTAAAAACTGGTCCCATTCTATTTGGTTCTTCCTTATGTAACGTCTTTCACAGGAAGAAACATAAGGCAGCGGCCCCGTAGATTTAAAAAAACCAGGTGTAAAACGGAACTACTGCAGTATTGTAATACCATTACGTACTACCTTTAATAATCCATGGGTTCTAAAAACTGTGCTATAGGTATCAAATGAAGTAAATCATTGGTTCCACGAATTTCTATATTTTGTGCTTTCATCATAATTTTAATTATACTCAACATTGGACAATAGATTCTGAAACAAATTGCGTTCCACCCCTTTTTTTTCTCAGCTATACATATTATTGTACATTATATTCTGTAGGTAGATGGGTATATAGCATGGACCATATGATGGTGGAAGTTGTAGTAGTGATGGTGATGGTGGTGGTAGTGGTAGTAATGGTTATGGCGATGGTGGTAGACCTCTATAGCGCGGTGACAGGCGCGTAAGTGGCGGGTGCTTGAAGCACGCACAAAAACGCTCCTCATTATGATGTATAAAAAAAATCCCTTACGTGTGTTTTAACGACAAGGCGAAGGGAGTTGGCTTTTGTCTTATAGTTTGATGAAAAATAATAATAATTGGCGTAGAACAGTACGCACCGCGGACAAAAGTAGTAGGGAGATGTATAACAAAAATGAACAAAAAAAAAACTTCTTTTGTTCAATGTACACCAGCAGCTACTATATATTATATTATATATATATATATATATATACTCTCTTCGACATTACGTCGTACCCTATGTCACTGCCGTCAGTGCATACTTGAAAGCCACTCTTTTTATGTGTCGCCCAGCAGTTGCATTTTTTGACATTTTCTAACACACATATATGCATTTCCACAATAATATTTGCAGTCATTGGAGTAATTATTGTAACTATGTCTGCGTCCTTCATTGAATAGAGCATTTACTTTTGCAAAACATCAGGAGGATTTTACTTGTCTGGTAGACACTTTTTCTCTTGATGAGACGGTTTACTTAAAAAGTGAAAAAGTGCATAAACTAGGAAAATAACTTGCCAGATTTTACTTGAACATAAAACTGTAAGCGACTCCAAAGTCCTAGAGATAATAATATCTTTATTAAATACCAAACTATATGCAATCATACATAATTATTGAGTTGTTTTTTTATTTTTAATATACGCGCGCTTAAAAAATAATAAATAATGTAGATACTCGTATAAATGTATCATGACGTGTGTAATATGCATATATACTTTTCGTCTTCACCAGATTAATAAATATTTATTAACATATTTTATCTATTTATTATTTAGTTTTTACGATATTTAAAAAACTATATTTATATTATCATAAAACCCCACTATTTAAACCTCATTGAAAGTTTTATTTTTTAGCTTATAAAGTAAAAAAGGCTAATTTTTTTCTATTCTAGATTACATTAGGGTGAGTACGAAAGTTCACGGACTGGTAAATATTCATACGTCTCTCTTTGTAAACAAATATTCCAAAATTTTTAAATTTAAGTGTTTTGACTAACTTTGACAAAATCTAAAAGCCAAATGCTTTAAAGAAAAAGTATTCATTTTTTTTATTTCTGTAAGGACAACTTATATAAAGTACCTATGTTATTTTAAAGTTCCAAACTTTTTACTCACGAACAAAATGTATATCATACTTATGTAAAAAACGTGTGTTAAATATTTTAAATATCTATAACAAATGGCTTTAAAAAAGCGAAAACGTTTTAAAAATACAAATATGAATATTTTGATGACAATTTTAAGTCTCTGATGTTTATGGATCTTCATTTTTGAATTGCAATTCAATTTATTTTATCATTATAACTGGTGTGAGAAAATTATATCCTCCTTTGACTTGCTTATAAAGTACTGGAATATTTTTAACTTTGAATCCCTCAAAGAACAAATCAGATCAAATTTGTTACTATTGAAACCACTCTTAATATTGGAGATCAAAGTAACTTTTTCTACAGTAAAAAATGCAATATTCCGCACAAAATTCAAAAAGGTTTTTTCCAATTAATGTACTCAGAAAACGATGAACATGTATAGACAATTTGGTGTCAAACTAACAAAGTTTTGGAATTGTACATACAAAATGCAAATAATATATTAATATTATATATTATACAGTGATTTCCACTTAATGTGAACAGTAAACACTAGTTTATAGTCTATAGAAACGACCGTTCATAGTATAGTTGAATTAAAAAATGAAAACCTAAACCAAATAATATGTTTCAATTGTTTGTGCTTATAATGTTAAATAAGGAAAAAATCAATAAAAGCATGACATTTTTAATTTATCACATAAATAATAAATTATTTTTACTTTTTTATACACTTATTTAATAAACATTTAAAACAATCATTTAATAGAAAAAAAAATTAATCTTAATAATAATTAATACCTAATTTAAAATATTAAGTAATATAAATAAATTTAATAGTAATGCAGTGAATTGTCTGGATAGGTAGGTACCTACCATATTAAATTGAATGATTGATTTTCTATTAGCTATTATTCGTAGAATCACTATGTCTATTGACCGAGCCCCTTTTATGGTTTTAAATAGTCAAAATTTATTCAGAGTTTAATATTATCATAACATTACGATAATTGTATATAAAACAAAATATGGTAACATTTCTCTTAATCGTTTATGTAAGTAGATTCAGAATTTCAAATTGTACATAAACCACATGAAAATCACATTTAATGTAATTGGAAAATGAAGCAATTTTTTTAAATTTATTATTTTTTTGTGATAAAAAAATATTGTAAAATTCTATCCTCTATTGACGAAAGAACTAGTTTCTTAGTTGTAGTTAATACTTTATTGTATATTATTAGCGAAATTAAGCAAATGTGCGTAATATTGTTTCTAAACCATTATAAGCAGAAATCATAACTGTTTTGTTTAAAATATTTTGTTATAAACACGTGTTTCAAACATGTTTAAAACAAATTGAAATTTCTTTTAATCATTTAAAACAATTGAATAAAACAACAACAACAAAAAAAAAAAAAACAAATATTTAAAACAACAAAAAAGAATAAATTATAGCTTAATTTTAATTTTCTTAATTTTTTTTTTTTTATTCGAAACATATATTATTATATTCGTATTTAAAATTAATTTATATTTTATGATTTTATGCAATCTGTGAAACAACCTGGTATTTATTTTCTCAAGAAATTTCTAGCAGAAAGAAAAAAGTTAAAACTTCAAAAAATGTCCATAAATATTCGTATTTTTGAATTATAAAATATTTTTCAATTCAAGAACATCTAGTGATAGGCTTAAGGGGGGAGAGTGCCAGTTGCCCCCCTATTGAGCCTAAGATAGCTTTTTTTTAAATGCAACAATTTTTCTATGATTGACTCAATAAGAATCTATTTTATGACAGTGTTGCCAATGTTTTTTAATCAAAATACCTCAATCTAAATTTTTAATTACATTGAATTTTTTCAACTTTAAATATTAAACATATTTTAAATTGTTTATAACCGTTTTAAATAACACAAACAAAACAATAAATATATAAATTTGTTTAAAACAAAAAAAAAAACGTGTTTTAAACAATAACATGTTTTAGGTTCTTTTTAAAAAAAACTTAACGCGTCTACTTAGTATAAAACCCTACACTTCCTGTTTTAGGCCGATTTTATCAATTATGTTACCTTAATTTTCAATGAATTATTAATTATTGTAATGAATTGATTACTAAACATAAAATATAATCTGTTAGTAAGAATTAGCTTTACATATTTTTATTTTTTTTTTTATCTTAAAAATTCTTGCCTTATTTTTAAATAGATTAAATTTATCATAAATATTATCAATATTTATTATATAATAGTATACATATAAGTTATAACTTATAACCAATGTAGCAATCGGTTACGTTCCATTATTATTATGCGAGATAATTATGTATAAATTATAAAACTATTTTTTAATTTTTTTTTTTTTTTTGACCGTAACAAACAGCCAATCAACTATGTCAAGTCGTTTTAGAAAAAAACATAATACTTGACATTTGAATGCAATATTGCAATAATCATATACATCACTGACTTTAAAGTATAAATTAAGGTTTTATTTATGGGAAAAAAATTATCATGTTATGAAAAATCGTTGAGTGGTCCTAAATCTGTGGTTAATTACTATTTTTTACTTTTATAAACTTTACTACTGTAACAGTGTAACGTACATTGCTTTTACTTTAATTCGGACCTAAATAATATTTAAATACATATTTAAATTTATCAAAAACTTAAAAATTATTGTTATTATACATTTGGATAACTTAGGGCTGTTGATATTTTTGGTACATTGGTAAATATCAATATAAAATAATAACTTTATTCGGTATTTTCAGTTTCTACCAATTTCTTGAAAAAACATAATCAAATATTTTGGAATAATACCAGACGAACAGTTTTCCTAGAAAGTTCATTTTCATAGTTCATATCAAAAGAAAAATAACAAATTTTAAATTAAATAATTTATCCCTTTTTACGTTATTGTACAGAGATCTACAAATAATGACTGTTATTAATAGTCTAGTAAAATGTCATTAGAAATCTTTTTATTATAAATATTAATGACAATCATGTACTTGTTTTTTTTTCTTATTTGCTTTTGAAATTTGTTTTTAAAAATGTTAATTCGGCCCGATATACATTTCAAAACAAGAAACATAAAATATAACGTGTATACATTATTTAAAACCTTGACCTCGTGTAGTTGTGTAAGGTGAAGTTGGAATTAGCAGATTTTATTTTTCGAGAATCTTAAGAGAGGACGGCTAGTTGAGGCTTGTACGGTAAGTCTATGAATTGTACGCCTGTACAGCAAATATAGGAAATGAGTGTAAAATTACTAGAAATAAAGTAAGAACGCTAAATATCGGAAGTTCTAATGACTTAAAATTTTAATCACCAAGAAAAAATTACAGTTGAAAGAAATGTGTCACTAAATTAGACGATTTTAACAATGAAGTGGTCAGAAGAGTTGTTCATAAGTTTTATGACAAGAATGAATATTCAACAAGTGCTAAAATATTAGTGATAGTGCGAGAAAAAGTAAATTACCAAGGATTGAAATCATCGGTGAAAATAATTTTAAAACAATTTAATTTTAAGTATACAATAGAAATGAAACGAAGGTCGTTAATTCTGAATATGGAACGAACGGATAATGAAGGAATAGTTGCGCGCGTTCAAATTCTTAAAAAAATAAATGAGTTTCATAGAAACAACGATACTCGGTAGATAGTCTACTTAGGTGAAATCAGGGTTCACGTATTTGACAAAATAGTGAAAATACGGGAAGTTTAAAAGTACCAACGAGAAAAGGCATTCATTCGCTTCATCATTTGCCAGGCCGGATCTCCTTCATATGAACTCATCAATGAATTAAAACTTATATTTCGATGCAATTCAAGTAATAAAGATTACCATAACCAGTTGAATGTGAAATTTTTGAAGATTGGTCTTTGCAAACGTTACGTCACTTAGAAAAGTCAAGCATTTATGTAATTAATAACGCATCGTACCTGCACTCTTTAGTTGAAAACTATTCAAAATCCAATGGTAAAAAGGCAGATGTTCAACAGTATAGTAACGAGAAAAAAATGTAAAATTTTCTTTTGTATAAACCCTTGATGAATTAAGGGCAAAAGTGAAACGCACAATGTTGCGTAGAAAAAAGTATAAACTTGATGAACTAACATTCTAAATTGATCACAAAGTAGTAAGGTGTTACTCCTCACCTTTGTCAATATAAAACCAAAAAAATCTCATTTGGGCACAAGTTAAAGGCAGAATGATCGAAAAAAATTATACTTTCAAAATTAAAGATGTCGAGGTTTTTGTGAATAAAGAATCGATGCAGTAACTCCAGATCATTGGGACTAATGTATAGAGAACATTACGGTAAAATTCAAAAGGATTTCGTTAAGGTGGGACTAAGGGATGAGATATTAGAACCAATAATATTGACTTTTAATTCTGATGAATGTAGTTCAGGTGAAGATGAAGACGACGATGAGGACTAAATTATTCCATTTGGAAATATAATTTTTTTTGTTAGTATTTCAATAATAGTTCTAAGTCTTATAAGCTATTTTGTTTTTTAATATATAATGTACATACATATACGTATAATTGTATAAAAAATATAAAAAAATTTTACCAGATGTATGACAGCCATCCGCCTAGTTCACTGGCCGTACTTAATTTTTTTTATAGTCTGCCCTAGTATACTTTCATAGAAGTGACATTGATAAAACATTTTTTCAACAGAATTAATGTCTTTTTTCGGTGATGATGTTAATGTTTTATTCTATAGGTATAAAATATGTAGTAGCTTAACGCCTTAAAGATAAATATCCTTTAATTTTTATTTGGTATTTTATGAAACATCGATTATAGCTGTCAATATAAGATATAACTGTTACCAGTCATTTTAAAGAATATAATATAGATATAAGTAGTATTTATGCTTTATAGTTTATACAATAAATTGCAAAAAATCTAAATAAACTGAAAATTATATGTGCTTAATTAGGTGTCAAGGTATGATATTTTTAAAGTTGTTAGAGTAGCTACTGCATTTTAGATTAGTAACCAACAGTTAAAAAATAGTTCAAACAATTTGGAAAATGTTTTCAGTTCTATATTACTATTTATATTATGTTAAAAAAGCTCAATCCAAGTATATCGGTTTAAAATACTTATACAAAACTTTATAATTTATTATAGATTTGGCAATTATGTGCGAAATTCTCATAGAATTGTCTTATTTATTTAATTAACTTCAGAGTGATAGAATTACATTATTAGAAGCTGATTAATTTATTAAAAGTACTATTAGTGTTGGAATCGTTCAAAACTAAGGATAAAAACATATTTCGATAAAAACGATTTTCGAAATAACCACTTTAACCAATAACCAAAAATTAAGTTGTATTAACTCAAATTAGTTAATAACTAGTTTATGTAAAACTTCACATTTTAATTTACCTAACAGCAATAGAATGACATAGAAATGACACGATATTCAAATTTTAAACAAAAATACATGGCCAGGAGTTAAAGAAATAAAATATGAGTAGTAGATTTTTATTATAAATCTGATTTAATTTGAGAAATAAAAAAGTTTTTTCATACAAACAAAATTGTATTAATGAAGATATTAAAGAATTAAATATCTTTTTATATCTATGGTTTCATATTTGGTCTTTTTTCCGCCCATTATCAAAATGTTATCACTTATCAGTAAATACCGAATAATGTTTATCCATGATCAAAATTCCCGCCAATTTGTTCAATGTATTATCATAATAAAATTAATTGTTTTAATGTATTCTATATTTTATATTCTTTATATTTTAATTTTCAGTATTTGGTATTTTCAAACTGAGTAATTTTGTATTTTAATATTGCGTATTAACGGGGACCAGTATCTTTTAAATTTTAACATGCAAATATGGCTCCTGCGAATACAGGCCGTTTTGTTAAACCCTTAGAGAAGTCATTTTTCAAAGTATGTATATAACTATGGATCTTACAAGTCGTGTATAATATGAATTTAATTTTGATATTTTTTTATTAAACCAATTCAAAGAAGATTCCAATGATGTTCGGTTGAAGCAATCCATAGAAAATGATTTGATTGACAATAAATATGGTTTTGTTCGCGTTAAAGATTACCAAGAGCATACTGGTTATCTCATCAACATGCATAGCGTAAATAATATTTGTATTAAAAGCATAATATTCTTTGTTATAGGTTGTTATTAGTGATAATTAATAATATTTTTTGTAGACGGAAATCGTTGATGAAGATAAACGTTTGGTAGCTGCTGTTGATTATTATTTTATCAAAGATGATGGATCTCGATTTAGAGTGACGCAACCATTTCAACCATATTTCTATCTTTTAGCTAAAAAAGAATATGTTCAAGAAGTTGTTGCTTATATAAGTAAAAAGTTTGCCGGTAGTTTTACAAGTATTGACACTGTCATGAAAGAAGACCTAGACTTGGTAATTATTGGATGAATGTATTTATTCTAGTTCATAGCCATTTAATTTTATTGATCATTTATAATATTATATTTTTAGCCAAATCATCTAATAGGTTTACAACAAAGATATATAAAAATTTCATTTGCAACAGTTACTGAAATGAATAAAATGCGTCAAGCTATAATGCCAGCAGTACGTAAAAATCGAATGGCACTAAAAAATAATTCTTATTACACAGAAATGTTGACAGAATCTTTAGCCAATTTATCTGAAGTAGCCTCATCAAAAAAGCAAGTTGATCACATGGAAAATATAATTGATATCAGGTATATATCAAATTATTTTATACTTATATTTATATGTAACAGTTGATATAATAGGTACTAAGAATTTACTATTTTACTTAACATTCAAATTTTAAATACTTTTTATACTTAACTTACTAATTACTAATTATATACTTACGATATTTTTTTTTGTTACTTAAATATTTTATTATTTTTCAATTGCCATAAGAAAAGCTTATGAGAAACATTATATTAAATTAAAATTCACAATTAAAATGGCTTTAAATAGCTTAAAAAATGTCCAAAATATTTTTAAAGTTGTATCATTTATAGAAAATGTTATTTATATTTTGTTTTATATGAAAATATAATAAAATATGAAATATTTTTTAGAGAGTATGATGTTGTATATCATGTCCGAGTATCTACAGATTTAAAGATATTTACTGGATTGTGGTATACAGTTCAATGTCGTGGACCTTATAACCAAGCTACATTTACTCACCGTGATGATATTATAGACCGTCCTGATATGATTGTCTTAGCATTTGATATTGAAACCACAAAACTTCCACTTAAATTTCCAGATGCAAATACTGATCAAATTATGATGATTTCATATATGATTGATGGTCAAGGATATTTAATTAATAATCGAGAAATTATATCTGCAGATGTTGTTGATTTTGAGTATACACCAACACCAGAATTTGAAGGTAATTCATTGGCTTCACTATAAATACTGATATGAATTTTAATACTTGTACATTTTAGGTTTATTCACTGTTTTTAATGAACCTGATGAAGCTGCTTTAATTAATCGATTTTTTGAGCACATCATGGAAATCTGCCCTCATATAATTGTAACATACAATGGTGACTTTTTTGATTGGCCATTTTTGGAAACTCGAGCAGCAGTTCATGATTTAAATATGTTACAAGAAATAGGATTTTCTAAAAATTCAACAGGAGTTTATAGTTGTCGACCAGCTATGCATATGGATTGTTTATGGTAAGAAACATTAAATTTATGTTTATTTAAATGTGGGTAAACTATATATTTTTTTATATTATTTTTAAACATGAATAATATCTTAAAATAAGATTAGGTTAGATTAAACAAGGTTTATAAAATTTAAAATTATAATATATGTAGAAATAAAGTATCAAATGTTTTTACTAAAAGTTAAAATATTTATCACATCAATATTGATATGTCATTATTTTAATGTTTAAAAACAAGATTAAGATATTCAAGATTAGATTCAACTCTACTTTTTAGTCTATCAAAAATACTTAAAAGTATTTTTGTAGGAGTATATTAGTAATTTTTTATTGCTTTATAAAGCTATATATTTTTTTAAATGTTAAATGTTTATTATTTTAATTTTTCAGTTGGGTAAAACGAGATTCTTATCTTCCAGTAGGATCACAAAATTTAAAAGCTGTTGCTAAAGCCAAATTACGTTATGACCCAGTTGAGCTTGATCCAGAAGATATGTGTCGACTAGCTACAGATGAACCTCAAGTACTTTCTAATTATTCAGTATCAGATGCCGTTGCTACTTATTATTTATACATGAAATATGTTCATCCTTTCATATTTGCTTTGTGTACAATTATCCCTATGGAGCCTGACGAGGTATGGATTTTAATAAATATTGCATTTATATATAATCATAGTTAAGACTTTATTTAGCTTCTAAAAACATTCTAATCTATTTAATCTTAATTAGCACAATAACCTTTTAGTTCAGATAATAAACAGGGTCTGCGACAGCATTCATCGATGATAGTTCTTTTAGTAGAGCGTACCATACGTGTGGGCATAAATAACATTCCTTCTTGACTTGTTTGGTATGGGTAGTCAATATCATTATAGTCTTCTAGAGCTTTGGAATCCCATACATCTGAATCTATTAACAAAATATTAAATATTTATTATTTTAATAATCAATTTTGGAATGTAATAAATAAATAATTTTTTCCTCTGTTACAGTTTTATTAGAAAAAATTATTTTAAAATGTTTTATAATCCTCTCAGTAAACTAAAAATAAATGTTTATAATAATACTGTTAATTGTCAAAATCTTTCACTTAAAAAAAAAAAAAAAAATCATTTTTTATTGATATGGCTTTTACATTTTGAGTTACAAGACATTATTTAAGTTTATCTAAAGGATTCTAAATAGTTATTTATCATTTGATTTGATAATAGAATTAACCAATACTTTTTGAAATATTATTATTAATATTATTATTGTTATTAATATTTTGACAACAATAGAATAGTAACATTTAAAAATATTTTTAAGTGCATTACAATAAGTTAAAATGTATTTATAAGTTATTAGTAATATTTTACATATTATGTATTTAAATTTCTATGTTTAAAACTCAAATATTCTAGAATTTAATTAATTAATTGACAATTATATAATGTTTTAATTTATTTTGATATATTTTATTTTATTAAAAACTTGGAATTTTGTACGTATGTACAATTACTTATAAATACTTTAAATTTTCATTAAAAACAATGACTTCGTTTTATTTTATTTAGTTACTTATTATTCCTATAGGTTAGTTTAAAATGCTATGTTTGTATACATATTATATAGACTTACCAATTTCATTTCGTTTTCGCCCATGTGATGGTCCATTGTACTTGTTTTTACATACAATTTGCATTATGTTTGCCAAACTAGAACCACAATACTGTTGTGGTGGTAGTTGTAGGTTAGCATTAGTTATTACAATTTTGATTACTAAAGTCAAGAGGAGTAAACTCAAATATACACTGATTTTCATTTTGTTCTAAAATGGTATCAATAACAAAAACAAAATTAATTTAAAAAAAGTTATAGTTACATTTAAAAAAAACTAACTAACAATTATATACAATTTTTACATATCAAACTAAAGTATTATATTATCCTTTAGTTTGATATGTTGACATGTATTTTGTTTTTGAGTATCATAGGTATTATTATAATACTTATAATACTCTACGGTTTAACATTAAAAAAAAAAATTACATACCTTGAATGAATGTTTAAATTAGTGTAGATATGGTTAGCAGAAAGGTGATGAACTGATTATTATTAACAGTTGTTGGTCTTATATATAAGGATTTTGTCCCTATTTTAAATTAACATAGAAGTTTTAAGTAAATATTCAATAGTTTTAAATAATTAAAATGCATCAAATAACATTAAGGTGATGATTGAACAAGGGTTAAGATTATTAAATTATTGAGAGAAAATTAATTTAATTTTTTGATTGACATATATGAAATAATGTTATTAAATTTTCCCATTACTCAATTACAATCTCTAAAGGCAAATAACAAAATATTAATAACATGTCAAAGTGTCATGTGTCTTCTGTTGTAACAGTTGAATTTTAGTAAATTATTCAATATGTTTTTATTATAAGTACATTTTCACTACTTATTTATAGGAAAATTGCTAGAAAATGAACAGTTATGGCTAGATTTTGATAATTTTTATCATAATTATTATTTAAGAATATTTTATTAGAATGTGTATTTTACACATTGCTATACTATTACTGTTTATATTATTCATCAACCATTTCATTTGGCATATCTGTTGAAATATTATCAAGATATTATTATTAATAAGCTAAAATAACTGATTTTGTTTTAAATAATAATGAATATAGACACATTCATCCATATTAATAATATAACTTTATATATATATATTTTTTTTGTTATTGTTAGTTTTTTCATAGTAGTTTCTGTTTAAAGGTTCTACTGTATACTGCATTATCA
This sequence comes from Melanaphis sacchari, assembly GCF_002803265.2. Classification (NCBI taxonomy): domain Eukaryota; kingdom Metazoa; phylum Arthropoda; class Insecta; order Hemiptera; family Aphididae; genus Melanaphis; species Melanaphis sacchari. Next base: position 14,529 of record NW_020271135.1, on the reverse strand, counting down.
TATTTTAACACTCAAAACTATTTAATTTTTCATTTATCTGTGTTAGATTTTATAAGTTATAACTTATAACAATGTTGATTATTCCAACACAAGTGTGTGTGTTAGTTCTAATTTAGCAAATTAATGCTAATGAAACAAAAGATTTAATTTCAATGTTATACTTTAAAGTTATAGTTTTTTAATTTATACAAATAGAAAAGTTCAGAAGTAAAACTAATAAGTAATAAGCTGTCTTTTATTTATTTATTTATTTAAATATTGATTTAAACTAACATTTAGTACTTAAAATACACATTGTTATTTATTATTGGTTAAATTATTAAATACATTTTTAATCTAATCAATATATTATATAAAAAACTTTGACTAATAATTTTACTTTTAGAAAATGTATTTATGTTAGATATATAAATTTTAGGTTTTAAGAAAAGGTTCTGGAACTTTATGTGAAAGTCTTTTGATGGTAGAAGCATTTCATGCAAATATTATCTTTCCAAATAAACAAGAACAAGAATTAAATAAACTAAGTGATGATGGGCATGTGTTAGATCAAGAGACTTATGTTGGTGGTCATGTGGAAGCTTTAGAATCTGGTGTATTCCGAGCTGACATACCTTGTAGATTTAGACTAGATACATCAGCTTTTGATATGCTCATTGAAAAATCATCTGAAATATTTAGATTTGCAATTGAAGAAGAAGAAAAAGTCCCTATGGATAGTGTGACAAATTTAAATGAAATATTAAAAGATGTTGTTAAAAAGTTGGAAGCCCTAAAAGCAGATCCTTATCCATTATTGAAACCATTAATATATCATTTAGATGTTGGTGCTATGTATCCCAATATTATACTTACAAATCGATTACAGCCCTCGGCTATGGTCAATGAAGAAATTTGTGCTGCTTGCGATTTTAATATTCCAGGTGCTAAATGCCAAAGAACTATGACTTGGCAGTGGAGAGGAGAACTTAGTATGTTATAATCTATTGTTAAACTGTATAATGATCATTAATCGACTTATTTTATTTTTAGTGCCTGCCTCAAGAACCGAGTTCCAACGTATTCAACAGCAATTAGAAACTGAAAAGTTCCCTGGTCAATTTCCTAATGATCCTCCTAGAGCTTTTCACCAACTAAGGCGAGATGAAAGAGCGACTTGGGAAAAGAAACGTTTGACAGAATATTGTCGGAAAGTATATAAAAAAACTCATATAACCAAAATTGAAGAACGTTCTACTACTATTTGTCAGAAAGAAAATTCTTTTTACGTTGATACAGTACGAGCATTCAGAGATAGACGTTATGAGTATAAAGGGCTGTGTAAAGTTGCTAAAAAACAAATATCTGAGGCAATAGCAAATGGTGATCCTGTTGAAATCAAATCAGCTAAAAACCGTGAAATATTATATGATTCACTACAGTTAGCACACAAGTGTATCCTTAACTCATTTTATGGTTATGTCATGAGAAAAGGGTAATTAGTTATTTATAATAATTCACTAATATAACATAAGGCTTTCATTTTAGTATTTTTAAATAGTTTTTATAATAATTTTTACACTTTTAACATTTAAAAAAATATATTTTTTATTGATTATAATCTTATATATTATATTAAAATATTAATTTTCAAATGAGAATAATTCTCTTTTCTCTATAATCAAATTCTGAAATAAGTTTCCTTTATAAATTTTATTTTAAGCTACATAATTAAATAATTTTGTTTAAAAATTATTTATATTGTTTCATTTATAGTGCACGTTGGCATAGTATGGAAATGGCTGGAATAGTGTGTTGTACTGGTGCTGCTATAATTACAAAAGCTCGTGAAATAATTGAAAAAATTGGTCGTCCTTTAGAATTAGATACTGATGGTATATGGTGTATACTTCCATCAACATTTCCTGAAAATTATAATGTTGAATCAACACATGCAAAAAAATCTAAATTTACTGTATCTTTTCCAAATGCAGTTTTAAACTCAATGGTCAAAGTTAGTGGAATAAATTATCTTATAATTATATTTACTTAATTTATAGAAAATAAGCTCAAGTTTTTTCCAGGATCATTTCACCAATCATATTTATCATGATTTAGTAGATTCAAAAAATCTAATTTATGAACAGAGAAGTGAAAATTCTATTTTCTTTGAAGTTGATGGTCCCTATTTAGCAATGGTCTTACCAGCTTCTAAAGAAGAAGGAAAAAAACTTAAAAAGCGTTATGCTGTGTTCAATTTAGATAAATCATTGGCAGAATTAAAAGGGTATATAAGACTTAAAAATTTAAAACTTTTTAAATGAGCTTCTAACTTTTAATAGATTTGAAGTTAAAAGAAGGGGAGAACTTCAAATTATTAAGATTTTTCAATCATCAGTGTTCGAAGCTTTCTTAAAAGGTGATACATTAGAAAAATGTTATGAAAGTGTTGCAACTGTTGCTAATTATTGGCTAGATGTTTTATACTCCAAAGTAAGCATAAAATAATTCAACTTAAAAATTTTAATTGAATAAAAAAATCTAAAAAAATGTTTTGTCATAGGGTAAAAACATGCCAGATTCTGAACTTTTTGAACTGATATCAGAAAATCGTTCTATGAGCCGTAAACTTGAAGACTATGGAGCTCAAAAATCAACATCTATATCTACAGCTAAACGTTTAGCTGAATTTTTAGGTGATCAAATGGTAAAAGACAAAGGACTTGCTTGTCGTTTTATAATATCCAAAAAACCTGAAGGTACTCCAGTTACACAAAGAGCTATACCATTAGCTATATTTCAATCTGAGTTAAGTGTGAAGAGACATTATTTAAGAAGATGGCTTGGCGACCATTCAATCGATGATATTGATATCCGTGATGTTCTTGATTGGGATTACTATATAGAACGTTTAAGTGGTACAATTCAGAAAATCATTACTATTCCAGCTACTTTACAGGGAGTAAGTGATGTTTTGTTGCTCTATAAAATTTAATTAAATCTACAAATAATCAAAATTATTTATTAAATTGGTATTAGGTTGCTAATCCAGTTCCAAGAGTTAAACATCCTGATTGGTTACATAAAAAAATGTTGATGAAAGCTGATCCATTAAAGCAAAGAAAAATTACAACTATGTTTCAAGCAGCGCCAATGCATGTGCAAGAAAATTCAACTGAACAAGATGCACTTCAAGATATAGAAGATTTTGGAGAAAATGAAGATAATAATCATATACACATAAAACCAAGACCAATGGTAACCAAAAAGCGTAAACGCGATCCTTCACCAATTGATGCTAGAAACTGGAAGGAAGCTTTAGGACCTCCACCTCCAGCTAGTGATATACAGGTTAGTATTCATTTTAAACATAATACTGATTATTTTTTCTAAGTATAGTTACATTTGAAAACAGTATTATTTAAACATTTTATTTGTTTAATTAGGTTATAAATTATGACAATAAAAAATGTAAAAAAATTCAAATTATTTTTACTAATTTATAATTAAATATAATATTTTTAGAATTGGATCTTATATCAAAAGAAAAAATGGAATTGGCAACTTGAAATGAGAGCTAAATTAATTGGTAAACATGGTAAACGTTTACGAGATGATCAAATCCATATTCCTAAAGGGCGAGCTGGTACACTAGGGGGATTTTTAAGACGTGCACAGCAAACATTACTGAGTCAACCCTGGCAAATTATACAAGTGTGTCAATCTGGTGAACCCGGGGTTCTAAAACTTTGGGCCATGGTTGGAGATGAGTTGCACAATATTCGAATGAATATACCCAGGTTTTTTTATGTAAACCAGAGACAAATCGAGATTGATGACAGTGAAAAATATATTTCTTGTATTAAAGTGAACATGATATTGCCTAGGGCTAGACCAGTTTTAAACTTATACCAGTACACAGTTTTGGAAAAAGATTTTGGTGAAACCAAAGAGTAGGTGAATTTTATGTTCTGGTCTTAAATTTATTTTAAACTAAATATTTTTTTAGTAATTTTATGTGCAACCTATCTAAACCTGGTGTTGAAGGAATATATGAAACTAAAGTTACACCAGAATTGAGGGCTTTATTAAACCTTGGATGTATGTGTTCTGTTACTTTGGAAGCAGCAAAAAAAATGGCTGCATTGCCAGATCTTGGAAATTTTTCATTGGAACAAATGAAACAAGTGTCTCATAAATATTTAACCAACGTTTGTATAGTTTTTATCTTCATTAAATCAAATTAATATATCTTAATTGATAATAAATTTATTTTATTAATTTATTTATAGAGTTCTTTAAAAGATATATTTTTGTACTGCAATAAAGCGCCAACTGGTTTACGTGCCATGTATGCACTGTTTCTAACTCCTAATAAAAAAGCATTTGTTTGGGTCACAGATACAGTTCGTACAAATCGAATGGCAAATTTAAACACTTTGTATAACAAAGAACGTAATAACAAGTAATAATTTTGAAAATAATTGATTTAAAGTTTTTTATTTAATTGATTTGTTGTTTTTTTTTTCACGTCTTAAGAATTTCTCGTGGACACAGTGAATCAAGTATTCCTTCAGCTGATATAACTTTTGAAGTTAGAATAGAAACAGAAGAAAGGCAAGTTTACAGACAAATACAGAGAACTCTTCAATCATATAGGGATGAAAAACGAGGACCTACAATGCTTGTAGTTCAGTCCCCAATAGGTAATAAAAAAAAACCAATGAAATGATTTATTATTAAATCATTAATTTTGTGTTCAAATTTAGATAGTGAAGTATTGTTATCCAATATTCCAATAATGACTGAATTCCCAGTGGTTACTCTCCACGTACAAGACTCTACTGCTTCTATGTATGCTCAAATGGAATGGCAACGTTTAGGGTGCAGCTTGATTGTTAACCACTATCTAAATAGTTCAGAGAACATAAATATTATGTTAGAGCAATGCAGATACTTACAAATACCTCTTGGAAATTTACCAGCGGATGTAACATTATTTGCATCAGATATTTTCTTTGCTAGACATTTGATGAAACACAATTTTGTACTATGGATTTCAGAAACTGATAAACCTGATTTAGGTGGTCGTGAAACAGACGATAATAGGTAATCAACTCTATTTGTAAGAGTAATTTAATGTGATAAAGCATAGTTAGCATTTTCTTATTACCTTTATTTATTACTAATTATTATTGTTTTTTAATAGAATGTTAATGGACTCTGAAGAAAGTTCAAGTATGCTTGTCAATAATGAAGGCTGTTATACTTCCTATTGTATAGAACTTGAAATTGATGCCTTACCTGTCACAACACTATTACAGTCACATCATATTCATGATTTTGAAGGTATATAATAACTTATTATTAATAAATAATCAAAAAATTATTCATATTTTTTGTTTAATAAAGAAGAAACAGATACATAAATGCATTAACATTTATTTATTTATTTTAAAGCCTTATTTAAATTATATTCATGTGATTAAACATTATTTATCAATATGTTTTAGGTACAAGTGCTGGTGTTGCATTTGATCAAATACCTCAAGCTTCTCTTGAAGAAATAATGGATGGTGGAATGTATGTAACACCAACTTATGATGAAATAGCATTGTGTTCAGCTGCTTTTCGAGTTTTACGATCCATGGTAAATGTTTGGTTTCGTGATGTTGTACTGCACAAAAATCAATTTGCTGATTTTCAAATGGTACATTTTTATAGGTAATAAAAATATAATCATACATATCCAACCACTATACTAGTTATTAAACAAATAGCTGAATTTTTATATTAATGAGCAATGAATGAGTTATCATTTTTTAATTATTCTTCAGGTGGCTGAGATCACCAAATGCATTATTATATGATCCTGCTTTACGCAAAACACTTTACAGTTTGATGAGAAAACTGTTTATGCAAGTATGTACTATATTGTTGTAAACATTTTATTTTTTAATTATAAGATAATATAACTAATACTTGTTTTAATTACTATTGTTTTATACAGTTAATTGCAGAATTTAAACGACTTGGTTCTACTATAATATTTGCCAACTTCAATAAAATAGTCATTTGTACAAAAAAAAAATCACTTGAAGATGCAATTTTTTATGTGCGTTATGTTGTGCAAAACATTACCAATAAAGAATTGTTTCACAGTTTACAAATATCATTAGGACCATGTTGGGAATATTTAATGTGGCTAGATTTGGTAAAGTCAATTTGTTTAACCATTGTTAATATTATTTAACATTATAACTTTTTTTAACATTTTTAATAGTGGAATTATTCTGGAGTAAAAGCCAAGTTTTCTGATAAATTAAAAGAAGCAATGAGTGATATAATTGATATGTCAAATGAAGATGTTGAACATCTTCTTAAAGAGCACAAAGCACCAGGACCTGATATTGAAGAAGTAATTTTGATTTGAAAAAAAAAAAATTCATCTATTATGTATCATACATTTTTAGGTGGGAATTGAAATGAATTGGAATATATCTGAATTTTTACCCAATGTTTGTCATGCTCGCAAACATTTTGAAGAAACAATAGTAGTTTACATGAGTGCAATTTATAAACACATGCGATCAATTGATTCTGTGTCATTGAAACGTATATCAGAATCATTATCACAAGTTACCCAAAGTAACATGTTAGGTGTTGCATCTTGTGAAGGTGTAGCAGAATATGCAAAAACTATAATTTCAGATGAACTTACAACAAGATTATTCTCGTAAATAAAATTCATTTATTAAGTTATAATTCCTTGTTTAATTCAATAATAATTATATAATAATGTTTTAAATAGAATAACACAAAAAATTTATAAAAAATATCCAGTGCTAGATGTAGAACTCCAAGAAACACTTTCACCATTCTTGCAAAATAAAGGAAAACATTTAAATCCAGCTCTGCAATTTGTAAAGACTGTTTGCAAAGTGAGTTATTTTGTTTTAGAAGTATTTAATTCAAATTAATTAATGTGTCAAATGTATCATTTAAGGTGCTTTCACTGGATTATGGAATTGAAGATGATATAATAAAACTAAGAAAAAATCTTTTACGCTTAATTGGTATTGGTAATTTTAGTGATGAAGCTGAATGGACAGACCCATGTCTCTCTTGGACATTACCTGAAGTAATCTGTAAAAGTTGTAATCATTGCCGAGACATAGATTTGTGTAAAGATTCTCATCGAAGTGTAGTAGATGGAAAGTATGTTAACTGTTTAAAATTAATACAAATAATATTAAATCAATAAATAGTTTTTAAAAAAGATGAGTACATAAATTTTTTTTTAGAAAAACATGGCTATGTCCTAATTGCAATAGTTGTTATGATAATATGCTAATTGAACATTTTTTAATCGATGCTCTTGGTAGAAAAGTAATGGCCTATACCCTACAAGATCTACAATGTACAAAATGTTCAGCAGTATGTATTTAATAAATATTATTAAAAATATTTTTTTAATTATTTCAGTACATTTTTTTAACAAAACTATTGTTTTACAGATAAAAATGGAAAATCTCAATACGTATTGTTCATGTGCTGGTAGTTACACAACAGTAATACCCAGGAATGATATGATGTCATACCTAAAGACATTCAAAGCAATTGCTGATTACTATGACATGACTCTTCTACAACAAATTTTAAAACAATATTTGGACTAAAACAGAATTATTCTCAATCTGTTAACTTGTACTTTTCATGCAGTCTGTGATTCAACAAAAAAAAAGTTTAATCGGAAAGATTTTAATATTAAAACATAATTTAATTTTTTTTTTAACTAAAACATCATTATTATTATTATTACTGAAAAAGACAAGTCTGAGTATTGTAAAATTATATTTTTATAATCATTTAATTATTTACTATCTTATAATTTGTGTGTTATTAATTTCCACCAATTTTTGAGTATTCACTTGTGTACATCCCAGGTACAGACAATAATTGAGATAAAGTTAAATTCCTTGAAATGGATATTGGCATTTCAACAGTATTCACTAATGTTGATGCATAAAATGGTATTTTATAAGAAGCTCTCATCTCAGATAAGAGAGCACTGAAAAAAATAAAACATTATCTATATAACAAATTAAATTTCAAATAAAATTTGTAAATTATATTTACTTGTGTGGAATGTGTTTTAAAGTATTTGGCAGTAAACGTATAGCATTTTTTCTATTGAATATTGGTTCATCATAAAATGGTTTGTATGCTGGTTTAATGTATTGTAATTTTGAATATTTAGAATTTAATTGTTTTGCTGTATCCTAATGTTTTATTTTTATAAAATTTTTAATTATAAATCAATTTATATTATTTTCTACTATTCTGTTAATTTTAATTGTTAATAAAATATTTGAGACTTGACACTTACTGGATTTATTTTAATGTAATCTAATTTCTGAGTACTAACATATGGGTCTACTTTTCTAATTGCTCCAGCATCACTAACTTTTAGTGTTAGCATTGTGTCAAGACGTTTTTCAGCAATTGGTGTTTGACCCTGTTTTTAAATAATAATTCAATTATAATGCCAAATTGCACAAAAAAATTGATTCATTAAATGGTTTACTAGAATTGAAAGGCTAATCACGTTTAAGTGACTATTAGACTACTTTTCAATTCATTAAATGTTTAGTAAGTATGTTTATGTAACCTGGTGTTAACATATCATTTAAATGTCACTCTTACGCAAATCGTTTTTGGTAATTGTTCGATGTTCGACATCAATTTTGGTTGCATGTATTTATCATTGTACTCAGTTGATGGTATGTACATCGGTTTTGAAGGATTTGACTGATACTGCATTAAAAATTATAGTATATTTTCAAACATTAAAGATGATTGATAGATTATTATATTATGTACTTTTTCCAAATGAGACATCATATACTGAATTTGGTCAATATTTAATTTCGTAGATTTCTGAATTGGATCTATTGCATTAATTTTAAAACCATGATGAATGTTTGTCGACGTGTCATAATTCCATTGTTTTAACTCTGGAATATTGGATTTTGATTCAATTCCAGGGTCCAGTGACGATACCTTAAAAAAGAATGAAAATTAAATGATTTATTGACTCTCTTGAAATATTTTCTCGTTAAGTCGTTAACAGTGGCAGTGCGTCAGAAATTTTAGATAAATTGTCCAAAACAAAAAATTGGCACGTAAGTTGGTGGTTACAAGCTTAGTGGGTACTGATACAGTTAAAAATTGTCATTTGTCAATGAATGACTTACGTTTTATTTTTTAACTATATTTCAGTACCTACGAGTATTTCAGGAATATGCCTATGCCGTATGGGTTGATAAAATGTGACTGCTCTATGAATAAAAATTGTGTTTACGTGTCGCTGTTCATTAATAATATAGTAATAAATTATTCTTATTCATTTAATTGTGATCAAAACCAATTATTGTTAAAAATAACTTTCATAATTCGATACATCAAGATTATGAGATACCTATTATAATATTTAAAAATTAACAATTTAATCGCTCTTACGTTGCTCTCGAACGGTACGTTGGGTATCAATTCATGACCCGCTTTGTAAGATGTCATATAATTATTATTATTATTATTCTTAGCGTTCATTGTGAAAATAATGTTAAATTTGTATTTGTTTTTATATTTTCTGATCATCCAAGTTGTGAGCAAACAAACAAACAAAAAAAAGTAAGCAATTTACGTTCACTAGGTAATTGACTTTTAATTTTTACATTAAATAGGTAGGTAAGTGATAAAAAATAAAAAACCCATGTATCCATGACAACCATAACCGTCCCTTACAAGTTACGGATTTTCACTTTTCCACGTGTCTTATAGGGTCTGCAGTTCTGCGTATTTGAAAAATTGGCGCAGAGGCATCCCCAGTTCAGAAAATAGTACCTCCCCTTCAAAAAAAATGCAGACGAAGTTCTCCACGAGTCGGTACATATGTATCCTTAGAAGGGCTACAACCCCCCCGCCCCCCCCTAAAAAAAAAATTTGACCACCCAACGCCTATGGACTAGTGATCAAATTTTAGGTAGGTAGCCATCCGTTTGGTCGTACTCATCCAGATTTTTATTAAAATTAGTCACTAAAAAATATCGTTGTTATATACGATTTTTGTAAAAAAAAAATTTCTGTTTATCAAAACGGTTTAGTCAATAGTTAGAACGAATTGGCTTGTAAATAAATTTTTAATTAATTTATACTCACTATGGAGCATATCCTTCATATTTTTGAATTTGCGTGCAAAAATGATTTATACTACTACAGTGTACATAATGTATATTATCAATAAAAATTTATCTTTTCAATATTTTTGATGAAAAACTGATTTTCACTCGACAACATGAACCCTGATATAAAAATTTGAATTTAATAGAGTTTAATTATTATGTTTTTATTTTTACATGTAAATAAATAAAATTGTAACAACTAGATAAAAATATTCAATAACCAATTTATACAGTTAAAAAAAATCCAAAATAATAATAACATTATTCAAATTTGTTTGTATGCCATGGTCTCTCAAAATATGTTAAAATAGTTTTACATAAATTTTAAATCTCGTCTTATTCCATTTACAACTATTTATTTTATTAAAAAATATCTTGAACAAATGATGTAACAGCTATAATAATTAATAAATAATTCATTATAGTTATAAAGAAAATGTCAAATAAAATTTATTTAAAAAAAACTTTACATAAATACAATAAAAATGAGCAAATGTATAAAAAAAATATTTAAGATGTATAATTAATTAATTTTTTGTTTTTTAAAAATTTTAATTTTATTTGCATGTTTATTTCCTGACAATCTATTTCGTTTTCTAGACTTTATTTTATTTATAACTAGGTCTTCTGGTTCTGGTTTACGACTCATAACACAGCCGGGTCTTTCCACAAGCTCCTCGATTGAATCGCTAAAATAAAATAATTTATTATTAAAGTTATCATTTAAATGATACAGTATTTAATATTTATGTACCTTTGACTATTTTCTAACAAATTATTATTTAAATATTCAGGTAATTCAAAATTTGGAAGCCATTTAGTTTCAGAAATTTTTAATTGATTCACTAAAGGTCTAAAATTTTCATAGGATCGTGAAAATGATTTGTGTAACGATTTAGTAAGTATCCACACTCTGCTAACCATAGCAAGTGCAAGGTTCATTTCTAACCAACATTGACCATTCTGGAACACTTTCACTATCAATTGAGCTGTTCCTTCACTGAATAGCTGTAACTGATTGATCAGACTTAAAGCTGCTAAAATACGAGCACCGACCCATTGACAAGCTTGTTTTGTTGGCATACCATTATCAAATGTTGAGAGTAAATTTAATATAACTTCAGAGATGTTTAGTTGATAGAGTTTTTTTATAGAAACAGTGATCTAAATTATTACAAAATATACTGAGTAATAATTACATTTATATCTAGTTAGTGTTTTTGAGACAATTACTTGTTTAAGGCGTCTAAAAAGCTTCTCTCCGCGAAATTTTTTTTTTACTTTACAGCACATTCTAGAAATCAGAGCACCTTCATCAAATAGTTTCTTTAGATCATTAATAGTTTGATTCGTGATAATATTTTTACACTTATTATGTAAGTTGTCTAATTTTTCTGAAAAATAAAATATCATTAAAAAAATTTAACAATTAAAAGATCAAGAATTTATAGACATTATTATGAATTAAAATATCAAATTATAATATAGTATTTTACATATAAATCAATTAAATTAAATCAATTACTATTTAATCTATTGTTATAATTTTTATATTTTAATATTATTATATTTAATAAAAAATTAACAATTTGATACTTAATCATATCAAGATTGCCTAAATAAAATAATATTTTGAGCAAATTGAAATTTTGTTCTGCATTTTAACAAAATTACTGTTATAGTGTTACTGCATAAGGAGAATATTACGAGAGTGCAGGTGGTCATAATAATAGGATGGTAGCTGTTCAAGCACCATGAACAAGAAGCAGTGTTAGTTTTTATGAGTCTTTTTGTAATATATCTTAGGTACACTAAAAGCATTTATAATCGTATAAAAACAAAAATAAATAAATACTACAAAGTGCTCCAGTTTTTAGTAATTTTCAACTGAAAAGGCCTTAGTAGTGAATCAAAGTTAATAAGTACAAAGTTTAAAAAAAAAATGTCTAAAATACTTCGATTATTATTGGCACAAAATTAAGATTTCACTAATTAAATAATGATTAATGTGGACGATGGGCCATAGAAAAAAGATTAGGCGTCATTGACTATATTCTAACCTTTGCTGATGGTAGCTTGAAGTTTCATTTGCTTTGGTTTGGGAAGATCTACCCGATAACAACAATTTAACATTATTAATATTATTATAAAAAAAAATAGGTAGTGTTGGGTTCTAAAACTGAGAACTGAGACACTGTCAACTAATGTAATTAGAAGAGAAATGAGAAAATAACTACATACAAGTAAATACTTTATACTATTGAAGTTAATAGTTATTAGTTTTTACTGCCAAAGTGCCAAGTGCTAACAGCTATCCGATTTTAAAAACCATTATCTAATATCTTCTGATATCATATTATCATGAACCATAGTATATCACGTGGTATCCAACTTTTATTTAATCTTGTAATTTCATTTTTTTTCGCTCCAATTTGTATCATTCGACTTTTGTTCAACAAAACATTTGTTCCAAACGTTAATGTGTTTAGAGTTTAGACCACGATTTAAGATAGTATTTTCAATCTTATATCTATTCCGTCTTCCGTGATTAAGACATTAATTTTTAAATGACTATTCTCAACTCTGTGGTTATATTATTAATTATAACCATGATAACCTGTTAACCATTTGATGTTTACAAATTACAATTTTAAATATTAATAAATAATAATAATAATTGATTAAGGTATTTTGGTGGTTAAATAATTGATGTTTTATGTTTATCACAGTTTTGGTTAATTCAAAATTCATTCATCACCGTTTTAATGTCTACTAGTTTAAATTATCCACAGAATTTTCATTCATTTATATAGGCGACTTAATTCGTAACATTATAACATTCTGTGCTCGTTTTATCTGTCTCAAACAACATGTCTAATGTAAGTATAGTCATATCACCAATGTTACACATTTTTAATTTTTTGAATGACACACATTATATTCTTATATTAATTAATAGTTGTGTTTTTAAATGATCTGTAACTTTAAAATTGAAACATTATTTTCATTATTCATCAATAAAGTACTTATGAATAAAATTATTTTATAGGATATAAGATCATATATGATAAATAGCTCAAGCAACAAAAAGAAAGACTTAAATAAAACAATATCACCAAGTCAAAAACCAAAATCATCAAAAAAAAAGTATGTAATATCAAGTGATGATGAAGATGATACAGTACCTCCTACACCAGTAGACAAAACAAAACAAAAATTACCTGAAAAACGAAAACTCATCAACCCAGCAGATGTTTTTGGTTCAGAACCAGTAAAACAAACTACTATTAATGTGATTAAACAAAAAAAAAAAAATCAGGTGAGTATTTTATTTATAAGAATCTTTTTAAAAATCTATATTGTAAGAAAACGTATTATAATATTTTTTTTTTAATATTATTAACCATGGTCCACAGTCATTAATAATCATTAATTTCAAAATAAATTCTTTACACATATTGTAGTTAAAATAGGTTTATAATTGAAAGTATATTTTTCAACTATTGTTTTATTTTCTACTTTTAAACTTAATTCTCATTTGATTTACTTTATAGTATTTTTACTATTATTTATTTATTTTTTATCAATACTCAGGTATATTATTAGCTTTAAAGTAGATTATTTTTCTAAAAATTTAATATATTTGCTATAAATTATTATAGTTTAAATGTTCATGTTTAATTTAAATAAAGTATTGTTTTTTTGTTTTTATTATTATTTTTAATAGTACAGTAAGTCCTTGTTTAACGTCGAGGTTAGGTTCCTGGAAAACACAACATTAACCAAAAAAATGTTAAGTAAAACACTTTTTAAGTTACATACTTTTATATGAAATTTATATAAATATAACAATAATTTGATGAATACATGTATTGCAAATGACGTTATACTTAAACCGTTACAGTGTTAAACAAAACATAAGGACTTAAACTTTTATGGCGCAATAGCGAAACAATGCTAAATGAGGCAATGTTAAATGAAGACTTACTGTACTTAAATTTGAAATTAATAAATTAAATAATGTATTTTTCATTATTCAGGTCGAACTAATAGAACAAGATTTTGATTTTGAATGGGGAGAATTAGACAACATTGAAAAACAATTCAATGACTCAAAATCAAGTGATGTGGTTGTTTCTCCTAAAAAATCTCCAGCTATATCAAATAAAATTACACCAAAAAACTCTCCAGCTAAATCTAATATTCTCAGAACACCCATAGTTTCACCAATTGATAAGAAAAAAATTGATGTCTCGCCCAAATCATCACCTAAATCTATTTTAACTCATAATTCATCTCCAAAAAA